>NW_027555847.1:676779702-676907202 GCF_003287225.1 Phascolarctos cinereus
TATGGACCTTCTGGGGCTGTTTAAAAAACTAGTCCTAGCTTTTGCACCTCTATTTATCCCTTCCCTTTCCTGAAGAGCCTAGAGTTATAACAAAGAAGAAAAAACAAAACAAAACAAATTGCTGCAAAATCAGTCAACACATTAAAAAACAAAAGAGTGTTATTAGGGGCAGCTATGTGGCACAGTGGATAGAGCACTGGCCCCAGAGTCAGGAGGACCTGAGTTCAAATCCAGCCTTAGATGTGCACTAGCTGTGTAATCCTTTGAAAGTCACTTAACCTCCATTGCCTCTGGGGGGGAAAAAGACTGATATTATGTTTCCCTACCCAAAATCCTCTAAAGAAGATGGAGAGGTTCCTTCTCATGTCTGTTTATTGAATGGAGCACTTGACTTAGAGTTCCTAGGTTCAAATCCTTCCTCAGTTACTTATTAGCTGTATGACTCTGAGAAAATTTCTTGGCTTCGATTTCCTGTTCTGTAAAATGAGGGGGTTGATGGCTTTCAAGATCATTTCCAGCTCTGAATCTGTGATCCTCTGACCTTGTCTTTGGGGCTGTTTGGTCATTATAATTTCCTTGAAAAATGAAATTTTAATGATATCTTTTGGGTTTTTTTGTGACCTACTTCCCAATACAGTCTTTTCTTTCCTCTTCCCCCTCCCAGAGAGCTATCCCATATAAAAAAGATTTAAAAAATAAAAGGGAAAAGATGCAGTTTGGCAAAACTAACCAACATATTTAAGAAGTCTGGTATTCTTTTCAGGGTTCTATACCCATAGCCCCCCACCATTACGAAGTTGATCACTTTGTCAGTTGAGGAGCATTTATTAAATACTTTTGTTCTTGTTCAGTTGCGTCCTACTCTTCATGACTCCATTTGGGGTTTTCTTGGCAGAGATACTGGACTGGTGTGTCATTTCCTTCTCCAGCTCATTTTACAGATGAGGAAACTGAGGCAAAGAGGGTGAAGTGACTTGCCCAGGGTCACACAGAGAGTTAGTGTCTGAGGCCAGATTTAAACTCAGGAAGAGGAGTCTTCCTGACTCCAGTCTCAGTGCGCTATCCATGACAGACATTGTGTTAAGCACCAGGGAGGTGAAGAAAGGCAGATACACTGTCCCTGTCTTCATAGAATCCTCCTTCTAATGGGGGGGGGAAAGGGAGGCAACACTCCAGTAACTCTGTACATATAGAATATATAGAGTACAAAGGAAGATATTCTCAGATGGAAGACCATAGTGCCAGAGAGAATAGGGAAAGGCTTCTGTAAGAAAGTGGGCTTTGAACTGAGTCTAGAAGGAAGCCTGGCAGAGGTGAGGGGGGCAGACAGCCAGGGCAAAGGTCACAACACCTGTCATATACACCCCCTTCTCTTCTCTGATACCTCCAGCAGCCTGGTACAAGCCCTCGTCCCCTCATGCCTCCACTATTACAATGACAACCCTCTCCCCACTCTGATCCTACTTCTAGTCAGTGATTTTCCTAAAGTCACTCCCCTGGTCAATAAACTCTCATGACTCCCTATTACCTCCAGAATCAAATGCAAACTCCTGTATTTGTCATTTAAAACCCTTTACAATCTGGCCTCTTGCTGCTCTTCTTATACTTGACTCCCCTCCACGGACTCAATGAGCTGGGGACCCTGGATTGCTGTTTTTTGGACAAGACACTCCATCCCCCAGGTCTGTACCTTTTCACTGGCTGTCCCCTTTCCTGAATCTCTGCCTCCTCTCCTCCATCTACTGACTTTCCTGGCTTCCTTCAAGCCTCAGCTCAACTCTCACCTTATGGACCTTTCCCATTCCTCTCAGCCCAAACTTATTCATGTCTTCCCTCTGAAATGACTTTCCACATACCCTGTATCTAGTTTTTCTTTTTTTTGTCTTTTGATTCATGTGTAAATTGGATTTAAGTGAGGCAGAGTTGCATGAAGTCATCAGCCTCACTTTCTCCTCCTGAATCATCACAGTCCAGTGGCAGGACAGAGTCAAGATGACTGGTGTGTGATCTTTATATGCATATAGTTGCTTACCTGTTGTCTCTGTTAGAATGTGAGCTCCTGAAGGTCAGAGGCCAAGTTTTTGTCTTTCCTTGTATCTCCAAAACATAGCATAGTGCCTGATACATTATAAGCACTTAATATATGTTTGTAGATTGGCGGATTGAGATGAAGTGTTGTGTGTGAAGAATATCACAAAGACCAGAGTCCATGGGGCAAGGAAGACTGGAAAGGTGGGAAGGGACCAGGCTGTGAAAGGCTTTGGATGTCAGAGGGGAGAGGATTGTTAAAGGTTAGTCCAGAATTGGTGAGGGCCAGTACCAGGGTGGTGGTAGTGTGAGTGTAGAGAAGGGGTTATCCATGAAAAAGCATCCAAGAAATGTAATGAAATTAAACAAGAAGAACGACAATAAGATTTGATGGCAGATTGGACATGTAGGGTGAGTATGAGTAGAGAGTGGAAAGTTGGGAAGAGAGGTGGGTTTTGGGAAAAGATAATAAGCTCTAATTTGGACATGTTGAGGTTGTGGCACCTATTGGGACATCCAGGGCAGCTAGGTGATAGTGTGGATAGAGGGCCAGGCCTGGAGTCAGGAAGATTCCTCTTCCTGAGTTCAAATCTGGCCTCAAATTCTTACTAGCTATGTGACCCTGGACAAGTCACTTCACCCTGTTTGACTCAGTTTCCTCACCTGTAAATGATCTGGAGAAGGAAACGGCAAACCACTCCAGTATCTCTGCCAAGAAAACTCCAAATGGGGTCATGAAGAATGGGGCACGAAGAGTCAGACATGACTGAGAAAGGACTGAACAAAATTGGACATCCGCTTTGAAATGCCTGAGATGCAGTCAGATGATTCTGAGACTGGAATTCAAGAGAGAAATTAAGGCTGGATATAGAGATCTGCTAATCACCTGCATAACAATGATCATTAAACCCATGGTAGCTAATGCCTTCTTAGATTTCTTCTTGGTCATTATAATTTTGAAGCAATCAATTTTGATTGTTTTATTGTTACTCCTTCTATTTCCATTATTGTAGATACGGTTTTCTGCTTCTACTTACTTTTCATCAGTTGATACATCTTCCTATACTTCTCTGCATTCTTTGTGTTCATCTTCTCTTGCAACATTATAATATCCTATCCCACCCATGTCCCAGTTTGTTTAGCCATTCCCCAGTTGATAGGCATCTGCTTTGTTTCCATTTCTTTGCTTCTGTAAAAATGTTGTTGTAAATATTTTGGTGAGTATAGAACCCTTTGTTATTCAACTATTGAGTCCCTGATTCAAAGAGTACAGATACTTTCTGCTTTCCAAAGTGGGTGGGCCAATTCACAGCTCCACCAGTCTTATATCCGTATACCTCACAGGACTGTTCTTGCTAACAGTGTGATTCATAAAACACTCTAGAAATGGGAGCTATGAGTGAAGGAAAAAGCATTGATTAATGGCTCACTATGAGCAAAGCACTGCTCTAAATTTTGGGGATAGACATAGAAAAATAAGACAGTCTAGGTTCTCAAAGAGCTCTCAGTCTAATTGGGGGAGACTAAACACACAGAATGTGTGTTTCACCTGCAAGGTAGGTGGAAAAGCCCACTTGTTAGGATGCAGGTGTAAAGCAGATAGATGTTCATGCATCTTTTTTGGTGTCATTCACCAAATCAATTAAGCAAGCAAGCATTTATTAAGTTCCTACTATATTCAAGGTGTTGTGCCTACAGCTGGAGATACAAAGATGCACAAGGTCTCCAACAGCTCATGATAAAGTGTGGGGCAAGAACAAGTAACAGGTGATTCTAATACAAGTAAATAGGAGGCAAGTGTAGACCAGAGGTCCAGGCAAAGTTCTGGAAGAGGTTTGAAGAGGAGAGAGAACTCTCTGTGTGTGTGTGTGTGTGTGTGTGTGTGTGTGTGAGAGAGAGAGAGAGAGAGAGAGACAGAGACAGAGACAGAGAGAGAGACAGAGAGAGAAAGAGGAGGGAGAAAGAGAGGAGAGAGAGAGAGAGAGAGAGAGAGAGAGAGAGAGAGAGAGAGAGAGAGAGAGAGAGAGATCAGAGTTAAGGTTCATGAAGGGGACAGAATGGAAGCTCCTTGAGGGCAGGACTATGTTTCATTTTGTGTCTCCAGTGCCTGGCACATTGTTGTTCAGTCATTCAGTTATATCCATCTCTTTGTGACCCCATGGACAAGTCCGTGGACTTTTCTTGGCAAAGATGCTGGAGTCCTTTGCCATTTCCTTCTCCAGTGTGTCCCCATTTTACAGGTAAGGAACTGAGGCAAATAGGAGTTAACTGACTTGCCCAGGAACTCAGGTCTTCCTGACTGCCGGCCCAGTGCTCTGTCTACTGCACCACCTAGCAGGTTCTGAGTAAATGCTTGTTGGGTTAGCTAGGACAGGATCATGGTCTCCACTTGACTGATGGAGAAACTAAAGCCCAGATATATGAGTTGGTACATGTTGCTGTGTATGCAAATTTCACAAACAAGAAGAAAAGAGAAAGTCAGAGGCTGTTGGGGGTGATGGTGGAAGCCCCAGCAGCTAAAGGGGCGGGAAGGGCCTCCCGTCGGAGATGGCACTTGAGCTGAGTTAGGGAGGAAGACAGGCATTCCAAGAGAAGCAGGTGCGTCTCCTCTAAGAGGACGCCTTCCAGGGGTGGGGACGGCCTGAGCAAAGGCCCTGAGATGGGAGATGAAGTATAAAGAGCAGTAAACAGGCCACGATGGCTGGGCCGTGAAGTGGGTGAAGGGAGTGGGGTGTAATAAGTCCAGATAGGTAGGTTGTGAAGGCTTTAGGTGACCTCTAAGCTCCCCATGCACACACTTTTGGCTTCATATCTATGCATCTATGAACCTCAGTCTCTGGACCCCCAGGCTCAGAGTGCCTCCAGACTGTTGGAGTGATCTCCGGACAAATGAAAGTGTAAGGGCATTAGGGTTGCCCTCCCATGCTCGGGGGAGCCCCCTCACTCTCCCTGCCATGGAGCGTTCCCTCCCCTTTCCCAGCCCCCAGCCCCAGGCGGAATATGGATGCTGTACTTGTTTTTGATTTATACGGAGCCGAAAAAGAAATACATTTTCTTCAATTATTAATCAGCGAGGTGTGAGAGAGATACACAGGAATGGAATTAACTCTCTGACCTTTGGGAGTGGGGAGGGGGGCCTGCATAGAGGGGGAGTCATTTCTTTCCTTTCCCCAGAGGCTCCCCCACCCTCACCCCCCCCGGCCAAACTACTCTGAGTTGGCTTGTGTCTGCCACCCCCTCCTAGGGAGCTTTGGGGAGATGGGGGAGCTAAGGGGGGGGGCTGGAATCCCGCCTGCTTGTCACCCTGTCAGCACTGTACAAGAGTGGGGCTTGGTTGTCTCTATTCCTTCTGTCCAGTAACTTCCCCTCCTCTCTTGGCTCCCTTTATCCCATCTCTCCTTCCTCTCTCTTCTTTCCTCCTTCCCTCCTTCCTCTCCTCTCCTCTCCTTTCTCTCCTCTCCTCTCCTTCCTCTCCTCTCCTCTCCTCTCCTCTCCTCTCCTTCCTCTCTCTCTCTCTCCTCGCTCTCTCTCCCTCTCCTCTCCTCTCTCTCCCTCTGTTTCCCTCCCATCTCTGTCTCTCTCCTCTCTCTCTCTATCTTTCTCTCTCCCTCTCTCCCCCCTCTCCCTCCCTCCCCCCTTCTCTCCTCCCCCCTCTCCCCTCCCCCTTCCCCCCACTGTCTTTGTGGCAGGCCCTGATAGGGGGTGGGATCACAGAAACACAGATTCAGAGCTAGAAGGGACCTTAGAGGCCATCTGGTCCAACCTCCTTATTTTATAGAAGAGGAAACTGAGGTTCAGGGAAGTTAAATGACTTGACTAGGGTCACACAGCTAGTAAGCAGCAGAAGAAGGATTTGAACCCAGGTCTTCTGACTCCAATCCAGTGTTCTTTTCCATTATACTTCTCGCATGGACAAAAAATGGTCCCTGCTTCTAAAGAGCTAATGCTGTATGGGGGTTGGGGGAGGGGAAAAGGAGAGTGAACTATGTACACAATTAAAAATTCAAAATATATCTAAACTAATTACCAGATAATTTTTTTGTGGGGGGAGAAAGTGCACTAGCCACTGAGGGGAAAGGGGGTGGGGAATCAGGAAAAGTTTCCTGGAAGAAGTGGTGCTGGAACTGAGTTAAGAAACCAAGGATTCGGGGCAGCTAGGTGGCACAGTGGATAGAGCACCGGCCCTGGAGTCAGGAGGACCTGCGTTCAAATCCGACCTCAGACCAAACACTTAAACACTTACTGGCTGTGTGACCCTGGGCAAGTCACTTAACCCCAATTGCCAAGAAAAGAAAGAAAGAAAGAAAGAAAGAAAGAAAGAAAGAAAGAAAGAAAGAAAGAAAGAAAGAAAGAAAGAAAGAAAGAAAGAAAAGAAACCAGGGATTCTAGGAAGCAGAGGGAAATGAAGAGGGCATGCATTCCTGGCATAAGAAGAAGGGAACAGTCTGTCCAACCACTGAGGTGGGAGGTGGAGGGCCATGTGTGAGGAGCAGCAGAAAGCCCAGTTTGACTAGACTCCAGAGTCCATTCTGCTGAGGGGCCATGGCGCATACACAGAAATAAATACAAGAGAATCCCAGGAGTGAGAGACCACTGAGAGGTGTGGATGAGGAGCGGGGTGAGGGAGAGGAGCAAGGGCTTCTGGGGGAGATGGAAACTGAGCTGTGCCTTGAGGAAGCCAGGGATTCTCAGAGGCAGGGGATGAGCTAGACTTCCATTTACACTGAGTGTATCTTGTCTGTATGTAGTTACTTGCAAGTAGCTTCTCTTACTATGATGTGAGCTCCCTGAGGGCAGGCAACTACCCTGAGTTTTTGCCTTTCTTTGTATCCCCATAGCTTAGCACAATGCCTGACAAGTAGGAAGCCTTTAATAAATGCTTGTTGCCTGACTGACTGACTGACTTGCAATCTAGCAACAGCTGGGCTCAGATCCAATCTCTGACACTAGCTGGGGAGGGCACTTCTCTCTGAGCCTCAGTTTCTTCATCTGTAGAATGAAAATTGTAATGTCAGCAGTACCTACTTCACTAAGAGGTTCTGAGGGAATGGAAGGCTGTTGGTTGAAGAATATGTAAGGAGTCAGAGGACTCTCCCAGCCTCCCTGGGTTCTAAGAGCTCTTGGTTTCCTTCGGCAGCATGGAACCCCAGAGTGGAAGGGGTGAATCAGTATGGCCTTGGGGGCATATCTTGGGGGTGTGGAGTCAGAGACCCCATTTCTAGACTCAGTCCTTCCACAAACTTGCAATGTGACCTTCAGTTCCTCCAACACTCTGAGCCTCAGTATCTCTCTTGGTCCAAGGGGGAGCATAAACTCTGCCCTGCTGACCCCCTGCAGGGTCTGTGAAGCTCCAAAGAGAAAACAGACGTTGATTTGCTTTGGAAAGTTCATGCTGTTATATGAAAGTGGGGGTTAACTATACCTTCTTTTGCACAAGCAAGGAGATTGAATCAGATGGTCTCCACCACCCCTTCCAGACACAGGATGGCTCCAAGAATGGGTGAGGATCTCTGGGCCTGCTGGGGGGTGGGGCCTCCCTGGCCCTGGGCGCTTCTGTGGGCTCGGTCCCCCTCCCCTGCCCGGCTCCCTCCCCCCATCCTGCCAGGAGCACTGCGGCAGCACAGACTGGCAGGCCCAGTCTGAGCATAGCAGCTCAGGGGCGATCGATGGCCATATTGAACACTGTTCAAGCTACGCTGATTTTTGCGGATTCAGTGCAAAACCACAGGCCTGTGTCTCACCAAACCCCTGCATCGACCTGGGGAGCAGCAACACCCAGACACCCAGGACACCCTGATCTCCTCCCCGCACGTGCTCTTCAGCCCCAGCCTGCCCCTAGCAGGCGAGTCCTTCCAGCCCTCTTCCCCAAAGATACTCCTCTGTCCCCTCCACTGCACATCTTCTCCTACCCAGATATGTGCTTCCTCTTCCTTCATTTGTATACCTTTTGCCCCTGTTGTACAGTCTTTTCTCCACACCCCCTCATATGAAAACCCCATAGACACAGCCCCTCTCTCTTCCATACACACACCCTCTCTCTCCCTATAGGTGTGGCTTTTCTGCCTCACAACCCCTATGATATACATACCTCTCCTATCTATAATTTAATAGGTATAGGAATAGGCTAGTACTTATATAGCACCTACTATGTGCCAAATACTTCACAAACAGTATCTCATTTGATCTTCACAACAACCCTGGGAGGTAGTGTTATTATGACCCCCATTTTATAGACAAGGAAGTTGAGGCAAATAAAAGTTAAGTGATTTGGTCGCATAGCTAGTAAATGTCTGAGGCAGGATTTGAATTCAGGCCTCCCTGATTCCAGACCCAGCTTTCTATCCACTGGGCCATCTAGCTGGTATACCTTCTCTTCTTTCTGGTACACTCTGGAAATGACCTTAGAGATAACCAGATCCCACACCTTCATTTTATAGATGTAGAGACTCAGACCCAGAGAAATTAAGTGACAGACCCAAGGTCATTCAGACTCCTCATTTCTTTTCCTAGAGATACTTTACACTCTCTTGTCTTTTCCTCTCCATCCTGCCCTGCACATCCCCTATGCTGTGGTGATCCCAATCTTGACAGACCTATAGGGAAGGGGAGAGGAAAGCATGATCTTTTGAGGGTGGAGGGAGGGAAGTGTAACTTGTGTGGGGTGTCCTGGGATTCACTCTAGGGTACTAAAATTTAGAGCAGGCTAAGATACTTGAAACAACTGAGCATACAAGCTAATTAATTAGAATAATGAGTTAAAATAGGAAGCAATCAGGTGGTCAGCTTCCTCCACTTTCCCCAAGTTCCCTTTCTCTGTCCTTAGTTGAACCCCAGGTAAGATCCTTCCTGGCTCACCCGTCTCCCTTTAATCCACAGCTAGGACTGGAGCTTTCTGCCTCATGGAATTCCATCCTCAGGTCTTTAAGGATGAATTTCTTGTTGCCTAACCCTAGAGGAGTTTTGTGCTGCTGCTCCAAGCACAAAATTGGCTGGTTCCCGGAGGGTGGAATAGGTGGGAAAAGGCAGATGGAGGGAGCAGGTATTCCTCAGGACCTCCAACTTCTAGATTTTCACAGTTAACTAGATGGATTGAGAGCCAAGATGATTAGAAAGAGTTTCTATATTTTGGAGAATTTCCGAAGACCCAAAGGTACTTTTAGTTTGCCTTTGAACCTGGAGAGATAAAGAATTAATAAGCTGACGAGCCAGTAGCAAACTGAGAGGTGTGAGGATGGGGCTTGCTGTGTTTGTCCTTGAGAGCATCCTGAGAGGTATTGCCGGCTGTCTGTGTCACACCCTTCCACTCCACAGATCTCTGTAAAACATTTCTCTCTGAACCCTTGGAGTTAGCGCTGAGGTAGGCAGTCTGCCTTCCCTGGCCCCAGGCAGGGTTACTGGTCAGGATCATTAGACAGAGGCAGAGGCCATACACCCAACTCCTGGTGATTAGGGTCAGCTTACTTGGGTCACTAGAGAGAGGCAGGCACATGAAGCAAACAGAATTTATGAAGTGAACAAAGAAAGTGATCGAGTGAGCTGTCACCAGAGGAGCAGCAGCCGAGGAGCCACTAGCAATACGTGGCGAAGCTGGCCTGATCCTATGATTTTACTATGATTTCATCACATCCTTTCTCCCTGCCCCACCCCAAGTAGAATATAAGCCCCTGGAGGGCAAATGCTTTTTTTCATTTTGTCTTTACACCTTTTTAGCTCGCAGCCAATGGCATAAGGGGAAAAGGCGCTGCCTTTTGAGTCAAAGGACCTGGGTTCAAGTCTCACATCTGTATTAATGCAGGTATGGCTTTGGTCAAATTAATTAACCTTATAGGTCTTAGTTTTCTCATCTGAAAAATGAAGGGGGTTGAACTATTTGGTCTCTGAGGTCCCTTCCATCTCTCTTTTTTTTTTTTTGGCAATTGGGGTTAAGTGACTTGCCCAGGGTCACACAGCTAGTGAGTGTCAAGTGTTTGATCTGAGGCCAGATTTGAACTCAGGTCCTCCTGACTTCAGAGCTCGTGCTCTATGCACTGCGCCACCTAGCTGCCCCAGTCCCTTCCATCTTGAGATGATTTATGATCCTAAATGCCTGGCACATAGTAGGCACTTACTTGTTGGATTGGATTGAATCCCTCCACTTCTCAAGAAACTTCCATGGCTCCTTACTGCACACAGGCATAAATTCAAAGTCCTTGAGATGATCTTTAAGGCCCTCCCTAGTCCAGCTCCAGATTCATCACACAAGCATTTACAGACATACAATGTCCATATCTTAATGTCATCATAAAGTATGGAGCTCAGAACCAATCACGATAATGATGACTAGTATTTATGCACCACTTTACAGTTTGTAAAATGTTTTTACAAATATCTCATTGGACCCTCACAGCAATCCTGGGAGGTAGATGCTAGTGTTATTCCCATTTTGCTGGAGAAGAAAGGGAGGCAGACACAATAACTTGCCCAGGGTCTCCCAGCTAGTAAGTGCCCGAGGCTGGATTTGAACCCTTCCTAACTCCAGGTTTAGTGCTCTATCAATTGTACCACCTGGGTGCTACTTCTTGTGGTAGATGGTGGGAATACAATGATAAGATCAAATGGCAACAACAAAAACCCCAGTTCCTGCCCTCTAGCAGCTCACATTCTATCAGCCTCCTTTCTAGTCTCCCTCCTTCTCTCTCTCTCCAACGTGGGCTCTCCAATCTGACCACACAGGGTCGTGTTCCATATGGGCTAGTTAGGGGCTCTCTCTGACTCGGCCCATTTACAACCATCTTCACTAGACTTCTCTGTCCATTCTAGCGCTACCCAGAGTCCAGCTCCAGTCCAGCTTACAGGAAGTTGTCCTTGAATGTCAGAGCCCAGCAGAAGCTCTTCCCCCTCCAGGCTCCTCTAGCACTGTTCATCCTCAGCTGAACGGAATCACAGCATCTCTTAGGCTCCAAAAGGACCTCAGAAACCACCTCTCACTAATCCCTTCCTGACAGACATCCCCTCTCCAACATCTGGATGAGTGGTCCTCCAGCCTATGCTTGAAACCTCAAGCCTGAGCTTGAAACCCTTAGCTCCCAAAGGAGCCCATCCCACTTGAGGCAGTTCTAATTGTTAGTGTGAATTTCTTTATGAGGAACCCAAACCCAATTCTCTGAAATTTTCCCCAGTTTTTCTTGGTTTTGCCTGCTGGGGCCAAGTCTAGTCTCTTTCCCACAGGACATGCCTTCCTACACTTGAAGACAGCTTTGACATCCTTTTGTAGTCTCTTTTCCAGGTTAAGTGTGTTCAATTGCTTTTACTCTTTGGGTGTGGTCTCCAAGCTGATCACTCTCTTGGACCTCCTTCCTTTGGACACTCTCCTTTTGTTGATATAAAATGTGGCACCCAGAACTGAGTGTAACAGTTGCTTCAGATGTGGTCAGACAAGGGCAAAAGACACAAAACTCATAACCTCCCTTGTTTTAGACATTCTTCATACAGTCTAAGATAGGTTGTTTGTTTTTTGGACTTATGTCCTACTGTTGATGCATATCGAGCTTGTGATCCACCAAGAACCCTAGAGTTTCTTCCCATGAAACTACATATAACCACATCTTTCTCATCCTGTACATTTGAAGTTGATTGTTTGAATCCAAGCATAAGAATGACATGTATCAAACTTCATTTTATCAAATTCTAGCCTGTTGAGATCCTTCTGTATCCTGATTGTCATCTAACAAGGGTCTTTGCAAAGCTGATATGCGTACTGTCCATACTTTCATATGAGTCATTAATAAAAATGCTGACAGATCCTTTTGGCACTCTGCTAGGGACCTCCATCCAAGGTGGTATCAATCCAGGCTTAACTAATAAGCAACTAATAACTAATAAGTAGTGATGTCTGAAAAGTGTACTTACTTATGATTCATGAGAACAGAGTTTAAGTCAGGGCACACATTAGCTTCATGGCCTTGCAAGTCACAACATTTAGAGCTGGAAGGAATGTTAGAAATCCCTTCTTACCTCTTTCTTTTACAAATGAAGAAACTGAGGCCCCAAGAAGCTAAACGAATTGGCCAAGCTCACACAAGTAGCAGAGCTGGGGTTGGAATTCAATCTTCTGACTCCAGGATTTAGGGCTCTTTCCAATATCATACTGCCTTCTTAACATTCAGAGTCTCCATTTTCTCAGCTGTGAAACAGAAATGATGAACTTATATTTCCTGCCCTAAAGGGCTATCAATGAAAATGCTTTATAAATTATAATTACTAGAAGAAATAAGCAATTATTATCATCAATGCAGGGCAGTATTCAGAGTGAGGGTACTCTTGGCACCGAAACTGTTCCCTGATGCAAACCAATATCTCTTCTGCTACTTTTAGTCTTATCAAGTTGCCTGAGGCACAAATACAGTGACTTGTTTGTTTGTTTGTTTGTTTTTAGGCAATTGGGGTTAAGTGACTTGCACAGGGTCACACAGCTAGTAAGTGTCTGAGGCTGGATTTGAACTCAGGTCCTTCTGACTTCAGGGCCGGTGCTCTATCCACTGCGCCACCTAGTGGCTCTGTGACTTGTTTAAGGTTACTCAGCCAGTGTGTGTCAGTGGAAAGGACTCAAACCCTAGTTTTCTTGACTTCAGGGATGGTTTTGTATCCATCAAGCCACACACTATGTTTTCATTCAATGCAACAAACATTTATTAAACACTTGTTGTACACAATTCCCCTCACTTAACCCTGGGGGAGATGCAGACTGTAGTTTATAACCTAGCAGGGGGCTATAACATATATGAGTAGGTATAATACAAAAGAATACAGGACTAAAGTATGAGAGAGACAGGAGTGAAGGGCTTTGTGAAGTAGGGAAGGTGCAGTGAGGGAAAGCTTTCCCTGGGGGACCCATCAGGGAAGGCTTCATGAAGGAGATGGAATTTCATCCTTAGACCACTGCTCTGCTGTGGCCGTGGCTTTCCTGAATAGAACACAACTGCTAAAAGCTCAGGTTTTCAAAGTACCTTGCAATTTATGAAGTGCTTTCCTCATAACACCCCTGTGAGGGAGATGGTGCAAGCATTGTTATCCTCATTTTACAGATAGGGAAACTGAGACTCAGAGAGGCCAAGGGACTTGATCAAGATTACATGGTTGGGAAGTCAATGCCTGGAGGAGGGATTTCTTCATAGCACTACCTATGCCGCACTTGCCAAGATGCTTTGTATATATCATCTTATCTGGGTAGCAAGGCCTAACATTCTGAGCTCAACATCATAACAGATATAAGACACCACCCAACACCGGCATAGAGTCCCAGAGACTCCTCTCTGTATGCATTTCTCAAGGATAACTGGTACTCCAGTCTGTGACCTCTTCCCCATTCCTTAACCCTATTCTACAGCTAAGGAGACTAAAGTCCAGAGATAGGATAGTGGCTTTCCAGGGTCACAGAGTAAGTCAGCAGCAGAACAAAGATAAAAACCCAGATCTCTTGGTGGGAGAAAAGGGAATAAACTCACTAAGTCCCATGCTCAAAACCAACTCTCCCCATATATCTGATTGTTAACATTTGTCGCTTCCTTTAAAGTCCAATTAAGTGCCACCTTCTTTATCAGTCAGTCGACTAGCATTTATGAAGTACCTACTATGTGTCAGGTGCTATGATAAGCTCTGGATTTTTCACTCATCACTTCTCTCCCCTCCCCCCATCTGGCTGAGAAAGATCTTACCCTCTTGACATCTTCCTAGAACCCTGTCTAAACCTCTATTTTGCATCTATCACATTTTATCTTGTAGCATGCTTATTTGTTTATGTACAATATGAATGATATAAAAAATTACTAAATGCTCATATATGTGCATCCCTCTAGTAGATTACGAATTGCTTGCAGGCAGAGAATGGGTTGGTTTTTCCATTTTTACCAGATAATAATGTGCTTATCTAGATGCTTTAAGATTTCCAAAGTACATTGTTTTCTAATTTTTAAAAAATTAATTGAAAAAATATACTTCCTTTCTCTTAGCTGAGAAGTTCAGGAATATAGTGCAGAATACTGCATTCAGTGTTAGATAGGGTCTCTGTATCAAATTCTATTTAACTGTTTTTCTTTGTCACAAGGGATTCAATCTGGAGGCAGGGACTCAGAAAAGACAATGGTGTAAAGGCAAAAGGCATACACGAACTGTATGTTTTAGAAAACCCTTGATACCTAAGTTTAAAAAAAATACTACAGCTCTTTCCCAATCTACCCCATCCTCACTGTAACAAGGAAAAAATAGTTAAGCAAAACTAACCAACATCTCAACTGAGTCTGACAGCGACATGATGTGACACACCTCCTCTAGTCTACCGCCTCTTTCCTAGAGATTCAGGAAGAGTGTTTCACTATTAGTCCTTTAGAATCAAGACCTAAAGCACTTTCCTACCCCACCCCCAAAACCTTGCAGATTAGAATGACAGTATGATTATCCCCAGTTTGAGAAAGGAGGGGAGCTGAAGCTAATTTTACAACTGGGGAAACTGAGACATTGAGTAGTTTGGAGATCATGTGTCTGGGGTCAGTCAGCTAGCAAGCACTGAGACCACTGGGATTCCAAACTGGGTCTCCTGATCTACAATCCTAGTGCTTTTTCCCTGCCACGTGTCGTACCTCTTACCCAGGGCCTACAATCTCTCACTCGGCGCCAAGCACGGGGCTGTATTTACATATCGTAGGTGCCAAGGAAATATTTGTTGATTGAATGAATTGGTTGACTGGCAGCAGGCATCTGAGTGATTGCCATGGCCCGGTCTCACCCTTCAGACCTGGGAGTGAGGGGAAGATGGGGGGAAGTTTTTTCTGCTTCTTTGGCAAGTGATGATGGGTGAGATAGTCAGAGGGAAAGGTGGGAGTAGGAGGGCAGTGGTCAGAGCCTGTCCACCCTGGAACCCCTCTACCACAAGCCAAGAGGGAGCCAGCAGCTCCAAAAACTCCCCTTCATAATTAATAAATGAAGAATATGGTTGTTAATCGATGTAGCTGTGAAGAGAATATTGATTGCCCCGGCGTGGCATTTTTTGTGCGGCTTGGATTCTTACGCCTCATTTAGAGCAAGGCCTCTCTGGGGAGCTCTTAAAACCAAAAGATATTTGCAAGACTCTGGTGAAAGGAGGGGAAAAAAAGGAACTGGGGGCAGGGAGAAGGGAGGGGGAATGGGAAAAGGAAGAGAGATTATTTATGATCAAAGTGGGAGAGTCAGGCTGGGCTCTACCCTGGGCCCATTGGAATATTTGATTAAGGATCGATCGTGGGGGGCGTGGAGAGCGGTGGCTGGTCATTTGGCAAACCTGTCAAAGACCAGGACTGGGAGAGGAGTTTGGGGATATGAATCCCAGGGAATTCTTTGTATAGCACCAAAGGTAAGATTCATATAATCTTAGAACAGAGAATGTCAGAACTGGGATAGACCTTAGAATGTGGAACATACAATGTCAGATCTAGGAAGGACATTAGAACACAGAACATAGGATGTCAGTGCTGGGAGAGTTCTTAGAACATAAAATATGAGAGCTAGGATGGACCTTAGCATGTGGAACCACACAATGCTAAATATGGAAATGACATTAGAACACAGAACATAGGATGTCATAGATGGGAGGGGCCGTAGAACATATAATATCAGAAGCGGGAGGGACATTAGGACAGAGAATTCAGAGCTGGGAGGCCTTAGAGCATAGAATAGAGAGTGTCAGATCTGGGAAGGACATTATAATGTAGAGCACAGGATGTCAGCGTTAAGAGAATCCCTAGGACATAAAATGTCTGATCTAGAATACCCCTTAGCACAGAGAAGTCAGAGCTAGGAGTACCTTTAGAACATAGGATGTAAGAGTTAGAAGGGATTTAGAACAGATAGTATCAGAATTGGGGCCAAGGGGAACTGAATCTTAGAACAGAGAATGCGCAATGTCAAAACTAGGACCTTCCTAATCCACCAAACAGGCAGTGTTAAACTCAAAGACAAGCACCAACCAGCACAGAAGGATCCCTGCTGACTGCATATTGACTCAGAAAACCACATACTAACACTATGTTCTATTGTATTTTTATTTATTTGGCTAAATATTTCCCAACTACATTTTAATTTGCCCCACCCTCCACCTCCAGTCCAATCTCTCCACTGTACGTATCAGGAAGAAACCGAAGTCCAAAAGGGGAAATGCCTGACCACTTTCAAACAGTCCCCTGCACATAGTAGGCACTTAATAAATTCTCATTGAAATGAATTGCTGTGACCACAAAGTCTAACTAACCCTCAGTCCCAGCAGCGGATAAATATATGAGACAAACTGGGCCACTTTCACAGAGGTCCTTCAAGGGGCCTTTATTAATGAATTAACAAGAATGGTTGTTAGTTTCTCGATGAATTGGTGGCCAAGTAAAGTTCCAGAAATTCAATGACTCAACAAGCCTTTGTTAAGGGCCAGGCACTGTTCTGGGCACTCAAAGACAAAAATGAAATGTCCTTCAAAGAGGTGTCTTCAATAATAATAACAACAACAATAAAAACATTCGTAAATTGACATTTATATATCCCGTTAAACTTTGCCAGATGTTCAATGTTGCAATTATGTTCATTTTACAGGTGAGGAAACTGAGGCCAGGGAGGTTTAGTAACTGACTGGTCTGGAGTCATACATTCAGTGACTGTGGCAAGATTCTATTCCAGGTCTCCCTAATTCCAAATCTAATACACTAACCATTTTATCACACTGCCTCTCCTGCTGGGGAATAGATACAATATACTCACAGGTAAGTAAATACAAAGTTATACAAAGTAATTATGAGAGAGAGAGAGAGAGAGAGAGAGAGAGAGAGAGAGAGAGAGAGAGAGAGAGAGAGAGAGAGAGAGAGAGAGAGAGAATGTACTTAAAACTGGGAGGGTGATCAGCAGAGTTGTAGGTGGAGCAGAACAATGAGGGCTTTGTTTTAGGGCATCCAGGGTAACTGACAAGGGAGAACCAGGGTCTTTCCCCAGACCCTGTTTTACCACATCATGTAGGACAACTAATTCTACTCCCTTGCCCAGCCTTGGGTCACCATTCCAGAATGTCTTGCAGGCAACTTGTCCTCGATGTCAATGTGACTGTATTCTGTGCTCATGGAGCATACGATATGACAATGAATATTATATTTGGAGTCAGGAATTGAGTTCAAATCTTGGCTCTTCTACTTACTAGCTGAACCACCTTGGGCAAGTCACTTAACTTCTTTGGCCCTCAGTTTCCGCATCTGTAAAAAGAAGGAATTGGACTAAATATCCTCTTAGTTCCCATCTAGCTCTAAGTCTTTTATCCTACCTATGATCTAGGAAATTTGAGGAAGAGGAGACAACCTTTTAGGGGGAAGAGGAGGCCTAAATTAACAAAACTGTCATGGAGGAAGTGAGTCTTGGAGGAAGAGTATTCTGAAAGGTGAAGACAAGAGAAAGTGCATTCCAGACAGGAGGGACAGCTTGTGCAAATACTCAGGGATGGGAGACGCCATGATCAGTCCAGGGAATGAATATCTAGTAATCCGTTTTGGCTGGAAGTAGACTTGAGGAGGTGAAGTAATCTGAAATAAATAGTAATAGGTTGGAACTATTTTGGAGAGCCTTAAAAGCTAGGTTCCATTAATGAGTAGATAAGAATGCTTGTTGATAACACATTGCTTGTGGGTATGTAAAAGGGCTCCGCTAAAGTGTTTAAAAGACTTCATGCATTAAGTAGGCAAGATAGCCCTCCAAATTCTTTATTCATTCACTTAATAAACTGTTTTTTTTTCATGGTAGCCCGAGGAGATCAGCTAAACAGAGTTAAGTCAACAAGCATTTATTAAGCACCTACTATGTGCCAGGCACTGTGCTAAGTGCCAGTGATACCAAAAACAAAAAAAAAAAGAAGGCAAAAGCAGTCTGTGTTCTCAGGAAGCTTACCCTGATGGGGGAAACACTATGCAAAAAATATATACAGGATCAACCAGAGAGAATCTCAGAGAGAAGGCATTAGTGAATTGATCTGCAGAATAGTTATATTGAATCATCGAACTAAATATAAAGCCCCAAGACCTCAACCACAGACCAGAAATAATAACAATAGTAGAAGGTAACATTTATGAAGCTTTTTAGGATTTATTATAAAGCACTTTACAAATATGATCTTACTTGACCTTTACAATAACGCTGGGAGGCAAATGCTGTTTTTCTACCTATTTTACAGATGAGGAAATTGAGGGTGAGAGAGGTTGTGACTTGCCCAAGGTCACAGCTAAATATCTGAGGCCATATTTGAACTCAGGTCTTCCTGACTCTTAAGTGCAATACTGTCTCTAATGAAGAAATGTTTCTATGCCAGAGCTCTGAGAGAAGCAGGTGATCCCCATCAAATACTCCAAGGGAGCAGAGACCAGAAGGGCAGGGAGAAGAGGATGAGAAAACTTACTTGGCATCAGTTAACTGAGGACCCAGTTCCCTTCCCCTTCCCTGGCCTTCATCAGCCAGTAGAGATTAAACAGACCTTAATCACATCATTGAATCTAGAGCTGAAAGAATCACAGGATTCTAGATTTAGGACTGGAAGAGACCCTCGAAATCATCTAGTCAAACTCCTGTCATTTTGCAGATGGGAAAACTGAGGCTTAAAGAGTTAAGTGACTTGCCCAAGGTCACATTAGCAGTCAATGTCAGAGTAGAAAATTGAACCTGAGTCTCCTGATTCTGAGCCTAGTGCCCTTTCCTCTTTCTCACGATGTTTGGGTGACTCAACACTTTCTCTATTTCTTTCTTTCAAACATTTTAATGACATCTTTTCTTTTTATATCACATTCATTTCTAAATATATATATGCCTTCTCCCATCCCCTGCCCCCCCCTCCATGGAGCTATCCTTTGTATAAAGCAATAAAGAAAAAGAAAATAACTCAGTAAAACTAACCAATACATCAACTGATTTTGACAGTTATCTGCAATGACCATAGACTCTCACCTTTCCAGGAAAAGGAGAGAGGTACATCTTTTAATCTCTTCTTTGTGGACAAATTTCATTATAATAGTGTTACAGTGTTTGATTTTGGTCCAGGTTTTTTGCTTCTTTTCATCTACATTGTAGTCCCCGTGTATGTTGTTTTCCTGGTTCTGCTTACTTCACACTGAATCAATTCATATGTCTTCTCTCACTTCTCTGAATTAGTAATATGGAGAAACACTTTTCAACTGGCCAAAGAACGAGTGGCCTAGATTCCACTAATGTCAACTGAATGGGCTGTGGTCAGTCAGGAGACCTGGCTTCTAGTCCTGGCTCCACCACTGATTCCTTATGTGACCTTGTATAAGTCATTTCCCTCCTCTGGGCCTCAGTTTCTCTATATGCCAAATGGGGATAACAATGCTTACTCTACCAACCTTCTAGGATCAAAAAGGAGGGGATGGTAGAGAGGAAAGAACATTGCCCAGTGTATGGAGCAGCATCTTAGAGGCATCCTGGCTGGAACACTCATTGTTAGGAGGGAAAAGGCAAGAGGAGGTCAGAACAAGTGGGAGACGGCAAAATTGCCCTGCGGAAGAGAATGTACCAGTAAAAGTTTATCTGAAGGGAACTGAGTCAGGCACAGTGGGAAAATTACTAGAAGGACAGCTAAAGGCTAGTCAGCATAAAGGAAACCCTGGGTTCCAGAGCAGAATTCGGAGTCAGTTGTAGAAAGGAGAATCAGAGGATCTTGGCTGTGGAGCAGCCCCCTAGTCCTCTCATTTCACAGATGAAGAAAAGATGTTGGAGAAGGTTCGTTGTCTTGCCCCAGGCCACACTCTAGTCAGTATTCTTTTGACTTGACATAGAAGAAATTGATTAACAATGAGAACTGTTCTAGAGTGAAGTGGGATGCTCCACTCAGAGAAGTTAGTAGGGTCCCCATCACTGGGGCAGCTAGGTGGTACAGTGGATAGAGTGCCGGGCTTGGGGTCAGGAAGATGAGTCTTCCTGAGTTCAAATCCGGCCTCAGACACTTATTAGCTGTGCGACCCTGGGCAAGTCACTTTTAACCCTATTTGCCTCAGTTTCCTCATCTGTAAAATGAGCTGGAGAAGGAAATGTCAAACCACTCCAGTATCTTTGCCCAGAAGACCCCAAATGGGGTCACAGTCAGACAGAACTGAACAATAACAACATTACTTGAGGTCTTCAAGTTTTGGTTGGATGGCCACTTGTCAGGGATGTTATAAAAGAGATTCCTGTTAAGGTATCGATGGTATTAGATGCTCTATAAAGCACTAAGCCTGGAGTCAGGAGGACCTGGGTTCAAATCCTGCCTCAGAACCTTACTAGCTGCATGATTATGAGCAAATAACCTCTCTGTGCCTCAGGTTACTAATCTGTAAAAAAAAAAAGGGGGTGGCTTATTGGACCCTAAGGTCCTTTGTAGATATAAATCTAGGTCACTAGGATTATTTGGGGGGAAGGTGTCAGACTTTGGGTTAGAAGACCTGGCTTCCAATTATTCTTTAGACCCTTATTAGCTGTGTGACCCTGGACAAATCAAGGAACCTCTCTGAAATGGAATTTTCTTACCTGTAAAATGGGGATAATAACATCTGCCTCGTAGGGTGGTAATGGTGCTCAGGCAAGGGAATATATGTGAAACTCTTTGCAAACCTTTAAGTTCTACACACGTGCCAACCATTCCTATCCTTTGCCTGATCTTGGCCACCTTCACAGAATTGTGGCGTCTCTTGGAGGTAGGAGATGATTTGAAAGAGACCTGGGAAGCCCTAAGCACATCTAGCTCCATCAGTATCTGAATGAGAACCCCTGTATAACTTGACAGTCAGCCCAACGTGCCCTGGAAGAACCTGAACTTTTTTCTCTTTTGTGACTTTGCCCCCTCCCTTTTCTTTATAACTTTAAGGCCCACTTTCCACATCCCATCTCTGTAGACCTCCGAACAACACTAGTCTGCGAAGCAGGAAACATAGATCCTAAGGGATAGCTCTGCCTCTAATTGGCCATGGGTGACTTCAGGTGAATAATTTCCTGTTTCTGAGTCTCAGTTTCCTTATCTGTAATGAGAGTTTGCACCAGATGATTTTACAGATTCCTTCAAGCTCTACTCTTCTATGTTCTAAGGTTCCTTCCAGCTTCAGATATCATATTCTAAGGTTCTCTCAATTCTTATATTCTACATTTTAAAGGCATCCTCAGCTTTGCTAGTCTATGCACTGGGTTCTTGTTCAGCTCTGGCATTCCATGCTCTGAGGTTCCTCTGCCTCTGCCTTCCTGTGTTCTAACATCTCTTCCAGCTTAGACGTTCTCTATTCTAAGGTCTCCTCTAGCTCTGACAATCTCTGTTCTCAGCTCTGATATTGCATTGTTCTGAGGTTTCCCTCAGCTCAGATATTCTCCCATCTAAGAGAACAACACCTTGCTCCAACATTCTAAAAACAATTCCAGAAATTCTAAACCAATGACAACAACCTAGCACAGCAGTTCAAAAACTTACCATCTGGGGCTTACTTAGAAGTCAGAGCAGACACGGGTGGGCCTGCAGGTCTGTACACTGTGCCAGGCCTCACCAGGTTGAGCCAAGATTGGCTGAACAGAGAGAGGAGAGAAGAGAAGGAGGAGGAGGGGGAGAAGAAGAAGAAGAAAGTGGGGGAGGAGGAGGAAGAGGAGAAGGGGGGGGAGGAGGAAGACTGTAGTCCAGAGTGGGCTGCCCAGGCACATCCATCTCCAGCTCCTTGTGCGATCGGCCCTCTCCCTGCAGATCCATGCCGATCAATGCAAAATTAATTAGAGTAATCAACTCAGCTGTACCATGGAGATCATACACGCGGGGTTTTAGGTGACTAATTGGCGGAAGCTGACAGTCAGCATCCCCCGTGTCTTTAAGGTATTAACACTTTTTTCTCGGTAGATTAATTACTTTTTTGCATCTTTCACTCCATCAGTTGTTCTTCAGCCTGCCTTGGGTGTCTTTGTGTCTTTGTGTGTGTGTGTGTGTGTGTGTGTGTGTGTGTGTTTGTGGGGGGGAAGAGAGAGAGAAACAGAGAGAGAAAGAGAGAGAGAGAGGAGAGAGAAATGGAGAGAGACAGAAAAACAAAGAAAAAAGAAGGGGGAGGTGAGGAAGGAAACCCACAAAAATGGTCCTCAGGAACCTCTGTTCCCAGAATGTTTTGGTGATGGGGAGGCAGGCCCAGCCACAGATGTCTCCTTTTGTCCTATGTCATGGAGCAGATGAGGCATTGTGTGCAGAAATTGGCCTCTAAAATCGTCTGTGCTGTGTTATGTAAGTACATTGATGCCGTTCTAGGAGGCAGGATGTGAGGTTTACTACTTCTATGACCATGGAAAAGTCATTTCTGCCTTCTAGGTTTCAGTTTCCTGATCTACGAAATGGGAGGAGGAGGTAGGAGTGGGGTAGAATATGTAATTAGAAGGTTTCCACGGTCCCTTCTAGCCCTAGCTTGCTGGGATTCTGTGTTGTATTGTTGGGTCCTGCCGCTAATCAACTCTGTCATTGTTAAGTTGTTTCAGGCTCTTCAAGTCATCTTTTCGGGTTTTTCTGGCAAAGATACTGGAGTGCTTGGTCATTTCTTTCTCCAGCTCATTTTATAGATGAGGAAACTGAGGCAACTGAGGGTTAAGTGACTTACCCAGGGTCACACAGCTAGTCAGCCTTGATATTATTCTCTGTTCTAAGGTCCTTTCCTGGGACCTTTCATCACTTGGCCAACTTGCTGGCAACAAGCTTCTCTAGGGCAGCTTAGCTAGGCTGGGCCACATTTTTTTTGTAAATAGTATTTTATTTTTCTCCAATTACATGTAAAGATAGTTTTCAACATTCATTTTTTATAAGATTTTGAGTTTCAATTTTTCTCCCTCCTTCCTTGCCCTTCCCCCTCCCCAGGACAGCAAGCAATCTGATATATGTTATAGATGTGCAATCACGTAAACATATTTCCACCTTAGTCATGTTGTGAAAGAAGAAACAGAACAAAAGAGAAAAGCCACAAAACAAAACCAAAAACAAAAACAGAAAAAAGTAAAAATAGCATGCTTCAATCTGCATTCAGACTGCATAGTTCTTTCTCTGGATGGGGATAGCGTTTTCTGTCACGAGTCTCTTGGAATTGTCTTGAATCATTGTATTGCTGACAAGAGATATGTCAATCATAGATGATCATCTCATAGTGTTGCTGTTACTGTGTACAATGTTCTGGTTCTGCCCACTTCGCTCAGCATCAGTTCATGTATAGTCTTTCCAAATTTTCTGAAATCTGCCTGCTCATCATTTCCTATAGCACAATAGTATTCCATTACATCCATATATTACGACTAGTTTAATCATCCCTCAATTGATAGGCATTCTCTCAATTTCTAATTCTTTGACATCACAAAAAGAGCTGCTATAAATATTTTTATACATGTGAGTCGTTTCCCCTTTTTTATAATCTCTTTGGGTTACAGACATAGGAGTGGTATTGCTGGATCAAAGGATATGCAGTTTTATACCCCTTTGGGCATAGTTCCAAATTGCTCTCTCCAGAATGGTTGAATCAGTTCACAACTCCACCAACAATGCATCAGTGTTTCAATTCTCCCACAACTTCTCCAACATTTGTCATTTTTCTTTTCTGTCATATTAGCCAACCTGATAGGTATGAGATGGCACCTCAGAGTTGTTTTAATTTGCATTTCTCTAGTCAGTAGTGATTTAGAACATTTTTTTTCCACATGACTATAGGTAGCTTTAATTTCTTCATCTAAAAATGCCTGTTCATATCCTTTGACCATTTATCAGTTGGGGAATGACTTGTATTCTTATAGATTTGACTCAGTTCTCTATACATTTGAGAAATGAAGCCTTTATCAGAAACATTTGCTGTAAAAATGTTATTAGCTTTCTGCTTTACTTCTAATCTTGGTTGCATTGGCTTTGTTTGTACAAAAACCTTTGTAATCAAAATTATCCATTTTGCATTTCATAATGTTCCCTATCTCTTGTTTGGTCATAAATTCTTCCCTTCTCCACAGATCTTACAGGTAAACTATTTCTTGCTCTCCTGATTTGCTTATGGTATTACCCTTTATGTCTAAATCATGTACCCATTTTGACCTCATCTTGTGAGATGTTTGTCAATGCCTAGTTTCTGCCATACTATTTTCCAGTTTTCCCAGCAGTTTTTGCCAGATAGTGAGTTCTTATTCCAGAAGCTGGAGTCTTTGGGTTTTTCAAGCAGTAGATTACCATAATCATTTACTACTGTGTCTTGTGTACCTAATCTATTCCACTGATCCACCATTTCTTAGCCAGTACCAAATAGTTTTGATGATTACTGTTTTATAATATAGTTTTAAATCTGAAATGACTAGGCTACCTGACTTTGCTTTTTTTTTTTCATTATTTCCCTTGATATTCTTTTGGTCTTCCAGATGAATTTTGTTACTATTTTTTCTAGCTCCATAAAATTTTTTTGGTAGTTTGATTGGTATGGCACTGAATGAGTAAGCTAATTTAGGTAGAATTGTCATTTTTTAATTATATTAGCTCAGCTTACCCATAAGCAATTGATATTTTTCCAATTGTTTCATTTTGGCTTTATTTGTGTGAGAAATGTTTTGTAATTGTGTTTATAAAGTTCCTGGGTATGTCTTGGCAGGTAGAATCTTCAATATTTTATATTGCCCACAGTTATTTTAAATGGAATTTCTCTATCTCCTTTTGCTGAGCTTTGTTGGTAATATATAGAAATGCTAATGATTTATGTGGATTTATTTTATATCCTGCAACTTTACTAAAGTTGTTAATTATTTCGAGTAGTTTTTTAGTTGATTCTCTAGGATTCTCTAAATATGCCATCATATCATCTACAAAGAGTGATAACTTTGTTTCCTCATTGCCTAGTCTAATTCCTTCAATTTCTTTTTCTTCTGTTATTGCTAAAACTAACATTTCTAGTGGCTGGGCCACTTATGACAGACACAAGTTCATCACCTGGCTTATACTAGAAACCTTTTCCAGACATTCAAGAACATGGAATGTTCTTGGGGATGGACCTTCGAGCAGAAAATGTCAGAACTGGGAAGTCCTTTAAAACAGGTTGTTAGAGCTGGGAAAGACTTTAGAACAGAACATCAGAACTGAAAGGGCCATTAGAAGATAGAATATGAGAACCTGGAAGTACCTTAGACTATGGAATGTCAGAGCTGGGAGGGTCTTTAGATCAGAGAACATCAGAGATGGGAGGAACCTTAGAATAGAAGAGTGAAGAGTCCATGGAACATGAAAGAAAAAATTCCTGAGCCAGGTTGGACCTTAGAACACAATGTCAGAGCTGGGAGGATCCTAGAACATGGAAGGTACATTAGAACAGAGAATAACAGTTTGGAGAGGGCTTAGATCAGATGTAGTAGTATGCCCCAGGGAGACTTCAGCACAGCTGAAAAATCAGGAGAGACAAGAAGACAGAGATAATGGAAATGTAAAAGGGAATGTCTTCAGATGCAAAATAAATATTCCATAGTTTAGGAAGATTCTGAAGCTTGAACAAGCCTTCATTTGCCTTTGCTGGCATATGAAGAAGCCAGCAGACAATGAACTTGTCTCTAGAGCATGGGCTACATTCCTATCTTTGCCCCTAGCTACCCATCTCTATAGGCTCCAAACAGGAATCTGAGAAGTGTAAATGGCTGAATTTGGTCTGATAAGCATCAGCCAGGGAAGAGTTCCTAGCTAAGGGAGCTGGCCCTGAAGCAGGTGCTATTCTAGCACAAACAGAAAGGGGGGCTAGGGCTCCTCCCACTTTCTATTTGGAGGAGACACACCTCAGAACCTTGGTCCAGAAGAGTCAAAGAGGAAAGATGTCTTCCAATTTTACATTCAGGATTATTGCCCTAGCTGAGAGCCCAGCAGGATTCTAGCTGAAGAGAGCACAGTGTCACCCAGTTGAGAATGTGGCTGGAGGTGGTAAGAGATTGCAGCTGTCCACTGAAGATGGAGTCCAGTAGACAGATCAGTCTCAATGGGTGCCATGCTCAATGGGTAAGCAATCTACCTAATCCAGACCAGCAACAGCTGAACCTGGTGAAGAGGCAACCCAGCAGATGAGTGAGCTGCTTGATTTGGTTTAGCAATGGATTGACCCATCCAGGTGAGGCACGGATAGCAAGCCCATCTAAGCTGCCTATCTGGTGGAGATGCTGTGCTGTACAAAGCGGTGGGATTATTTGTCTATTACTGATACCATACCCCACAGGAAAGTTCGTAAAGACCTTCCAGAGAAAGAAAGGACATGGATGCCTTGGAGTTCCAGATTTGTGAGTTGACTTAGCCTTATTTGTTCCCTACACATATCTCACTACTATTGTCCTTTAAATTTGTGCCCATTCTCCCCTAACGCCTTCACTATGGACTCTTGTGGAAAGGTGCATCCCTGATTTGGGGAAAATGCTTTGGAACTACTATTCTTATTATTGCTATTTATTGCATAAATGAATAAATGCCTTTGTAAAAGTACTCAACCTGACTGTCGAGGAAGAGGTCATTGGTGGGGGCTCCCAAGTTACTGTTGGGGTAGCCACCTCCAGAGTTACCCCTAGAATCCTAAAAGTAGCCAACAGCCTACCAGCATCAGTGCAAGTTGGGAGAGTGAGCCCAGAGCAGATTAGACGGAGCTAGGTGGGGCCTAAGAACACAGATCTGGGAACACAGAATGTCAGAGCTGAGAGGAACCTTAGAACATGAAATGTCAGAGTTGGGAGGGCCCTTAGAACACAAAACATCAGACCTAGGAAGGCCCTTAGAACATAGAATATCAGAGCTGGGACTTGGAACAGAGAATGTCAGAGCTGAGAAGGCCCTCATCAGCCTGAGAGGAGATGGGAAAGGGAAGGGATTGGGCATAGCATGGAGGCTACAGAAGCAGCAGAGGCTGAGACAAAAGGAAGGCCCAGGAGTCCCAGTGCTCCGGAGGAGCCTTAGTGCCCTTACCTACTTCCTTGGTGTGGATGGACATTTAAAACCCTATTCAAATGCTATCCCTTCAGGAAGCCTTCCTGGAACTTCCTGCTCAGTCCCTTTGTTTTGCACCTTCCTAACACACTTATTCAACAACAAGGACAGCACCAGCTCTGGTTTCTATATATAAAGTTTCCAGGCACTTTTCTTGACAATGCCCTGGAAGGGAGGTATTCCAAGGATTATTGCCCTCCTTTTACAGATGAGGTAACTAACACCCTGATGGGATAAATGGGAGGGTCTTACAACTGGTGTCACAAGACCCAATTTGAGCCCAATTTAATTAATCCAGTACACGTTTATGAAATGTCCACTATGTGCGATGTGCTATTTTAGGTAGTGGGGAGGCAGTGAGGCATTCTGAATAAAATACCGGATATGGCGCCAGGATGACCTGGGTCCAAAGCCTGTTGCTGCCACCTGCTAGCTGTGGGACCATGAGCGACCACAAGCTCTCCTCATCTCAATGTTGTCCAAATGCAAAGCCAGAACTGGCAATACGTGTGTCTGCCATATTGGATTTGAGGGGAGAGAGGACTGTGAAGAATTGGCTTCTATGGGGGATATCTTGAAACAGCATCAGGGGCGGGAGGTCCAAGAAGTGGACTAACTAATTTTTCCTGGGCTAAGCTCAGCTGTTGCCTTGGGCTTTTAGTGCATTCTAAAGTTTGATGTCCTGTGACAAAGCCCTGATTACCCTGTCCTGAACATTTCCTCATTTCTCACCTGGCTGCTTCACCTGGTATTTCTCTGATTTTTCCACCGTGCCCCAGAGTCATGTGCCTTCCCTGGCCATCCCCTCCTCTTAACACCTTGCTTTTCAACTGCTTTTTTTGTGTTGTTTTTCCCCATTAGACTGTAAGCTTCTTGAGGGCAGGAACTTTTTTTTCATATTTGTATCCCCAGTGCTTAGCCCAGTTCCTGGCTCATAGTAGCCACTTAACAAATGTTTCTTGATTGTTTATTATGGACTAGTTACAGCTCTGCTCATCTGCAAAATGATGTATAGTACCTGTCATACCTACCCCAAAGGGTCTGCTCTGACTCTACTTCATTCTCCACTGTACTATGCAGTCTTTAAGTTAGTAGTGGGGGGTGGGTCATCAAAACAACCCCTGATCTGTTGGGCTGGGGCACCTCCCATTGGGCTGGGTTTGAATTCTGGCTTCTTACTAAAGGGCCTACATGACATGTTGATCTCCATATGCCCCCATGACCAAGGATTGTTTCAAAGGGCACTGGCCCCAGAGCATCATGGAGGACAGAGTCTGGGGGAGAACACCCCTCCTTCCCACTCCTCATCTATACGATCTGTGGGAAGGCTTCACCTACTCTCTCATTCCAACTGTTCTCTTGGGGAAATTCCAGTGCCAGTTTGCTCTTGGACTTCCAGCAAAGGGGAGGAGGGCATTTCTCTCCCTTGACACTGTCTGACCCCTCCCCTCCCACAGCAGCAATGGTGGCTACAACTTAAGTACATGTCTCCACAGAAATCAAACATAACTCCATGGAAAGTGCCCCAGGCCCGCAGATAAGGGTACTCCTCTGATTACTTCCATCATATTTAATGACTTGGCTTTGTGTTTTTGTTTTTTCCTTTTGCTCCAGGAGGACAAGTACGTCATCTTCTCTGATCTCTGTATCCCCACCCTGACTCCAAATCAGTGCTCTGTACACAGTAAGTGCTTAATCAATGTTTATTGGATGAATGACTTGGGCTCCCACCATTAATAGCTATGTGATCTTAAGGGAGCTACTTTCCCCTCTTTGGATCCCAGTTTCTTCCTCTGTGGCCTGAACCCCTTTGGAGTCCAGTGACACCTTTGGACCCCTTTTCTGAATAATGTCTTCAAATAAAGAAAATCAAATAAACAGGATTACAAACAAAACCAATTATTTTGAAATAAAGAAGTAATTTTTTCCCCCATCTAAGTTCATGGACCTCTTGGAATCTATCCATGGACTCCATATTAAGAAACCTGGAACTAAGGTCTGTCTGAGCTCTAAATTCTGTGATTCTTCTCAGCCTTTGTTTCCTGCTCTGTAAAATGGGAAAGAATAATTTTATACTACCTCCCACCCAAGAGGATTTCAGGGATCACATAAAATATTGTGTATGATGGCAACTCGACAGCACACCTCACAAACATTTCAAGGTCCCCCAGAGTCTCTGGCAAAAAGAGCGTGACCCTCATTTTCCATGCCTCCCCTTTTCTCCTCGCTCACACCACCTAAGAACCCAATAAGGCCGTGTGATCTGAGAAAGACAGGTTTTTTATTTGCCTATAGGAAAGTATGAGTCAATGATGAATTTGGATACAGAGTTCAAATTCCATCTTTGTCATTTGGCTCCCTGGGTGAGCCTCAGTTTCCTCATCTATCAAATGAGGGTTTTTACCTAGATATGCACAATAGCTATGATTCTCTGTAGGCAGACCTGGGGGTTCAGTGATTGGGCTCTAGTTGGGGGCCTCCTACCTTGAGCTCCTTGCCTCATAAGAGCCTCTTCGGGACATGGTGGCCTACCCTTCTGGGAGAACTGAAGTCCGTTAAGTGCCTTGCATGGATATTACCCGGACACCCCCTCTATTGTTTATTATTGAAAGTTACAAGAAGCTAAAGACCTCCACAATTATCTACCAGCCACTTAAGAGCAATTGAGCACCTGTCACCGGCTGAATGGGGCCGCTCAGGCCTAATGACAGAAGCGGAATAAAGCAGCAGCGGTGGTGATTAGGAGCCCGGGGATTTACAGCTCACTGGGCCCCGGAGACAGGGGGGGCAGCTGAGGGCAGCAGGCAAGAGGGACAAGCGGATGGGCCCCCTCTCCTGCTCTGGGGTGACCCATCTCCCAGCCACTTCATGCCCCACTCTGGCCCTGTGTGGTCGTCTGGCCTCTAGACCTCAAGCAGTCTCTGCTTGGCCCACGAAGGCAGGTAGGGAGCAGGTGTGGGGCAACTACCTGGCAGTGTGGGCTGGAGAGACGAGCCCTGGGAAACCCAGTTTGGGCTCTTGGCTCTAATGCTTACCAGCTGTGTAATCCTGGATAAATCCTATGACCTCTCTGAACCTCAATTTCCCCACCTATAAAATAGCAGTAATCACACCTACCTTCCAAGACTGTTGGGAAAAAAAAAACCCCTTTGTAACCATTCAACACATTAAAGACTTGTGTGTCATTATTAGTGGGAAGGGGCTAAGCTGGGATGCGTTAGCCATAGGCTACCCTGCCCCTAAAGAGAGACAAGGGAAGAGGCTTTCCTTCTGGACCCCTAAACACTGAACCCCTAAACTAGATATACACACTAGAAAACAGAGTGAAGACAGACAGAAGACTAGAAGACCAACCCAATACTCCTTTTGGAGACTGGAGGAAAGTCCACCCAGCCTCCAACCTCCTAGACTTTGTTGGCTCTGCCCACTGTTATTAGAGTGCTGAAAAGCTTGGCTAGACCTCAGGTCCTATCTAGCCATGCCACCTAACTAAACCTATATATGAGACCCAATTAGACCAGTTCATATGCTCTGTCTCTTTCTTTGTCTCTCTCTCTCCATGTCTATCTTTGCCTCCCTCTTTCTGTCTTTCTCTCTTTGTCTCTATCTTTCTGTCTGTCTCTGTCTCTATGTATGTATAGGTATATACACATACATACACATACACATACACCAGCTATATAGCTCTATCTATCTATCTATCTATCTATCTATCTATCTATCTATCTATCTATCTATCTATCTATCTACCTAGTTATCTGTCTGTCTGTCTGTCTGTCTGTCTGTCTGTCTATCTATCTATCTATCTATCTATCTATTATGCCAGAGTGCGTGAGAACTGCTCTAGTACGGTAGTATCCCCAACAGGAAATCTCTTCCTAAGAGGCACCACAGCCTAGTAGATGGAGAACTTGCCTCACAGTTTGGAAAACAGGGATTAACGTCCAAATCTACTGGCTGTGTGACCCTGGGTAAGTTACTTAACCTCTCAGCGTAACTGCCCAAGAATAGAAATGAAAAGGAACAGCTCTTTACATGGGTGAAATCACAAGACCAATAAAAAGCAAAACAAGATCATGGAGTATATAATAGTTGCTTAGTTGAGGCAGCCCTTTGAATCACCTGAATTAAAATCCAGCCTCAGACATTACTCTCTGGGATGACCCCAGGCAAGCCTCTTAACCTCTACCTGCCTCAGTTTCTTCAGCTATAAAATGGGAATCATAATAGCACCTACCTCCCAGAGCTGTGGTGAGAACAAAATGAGATAATAGCTGCAAAGTGTCTAACATGCTGCTTGACACATAATAGGTGCCTAATAAATGTAAAAGAAAACCATAGAACATTAAAGCTGTTAGGTTCCTTAGTGATCATTTAATTGGGTGTAAGTTGATGCAGTACACAGAGCATCAGGCCTGAAGTCAGGAAGACTTGAGTTCAAATCCAGCCTCAGACACTTACTAAGCTGTATGACCCTGGCCAAGTCAGTAACCCTGGTTGCCTCAGTTTCCTCATCTGTAAAATGAGCTGGAAATGGCCTACTCCACTATTTTTTGCCAAGAAAACCTCAAATGGGGTCATGGAGAATCAGAAAGGACTGAACAACAATTGGATTTATGGGTCCTGGGTTCAGATTTGGGTCTGCTACTTAATACTGTCCTCACTTTTCTTGTCTCTAAAATGAGGAAATTGGACTAGTCCATCAGGTCTCCGAGTGTGATCTGGGAATCTTTAGGGGTCTCCCAAGGGTTTCAGAAGATCAAAACTATTTTTATAATAATACGGAGATGTTTTCATTTCAAATACAGTAAATATCAATAAGCCCAACCCATATAAACAAAACGTCTTGAGGGTGGTCCCCAATAATTTTTAAGAGTGTACAGGGGCCTTGGGACTATAAAATTTGAGAAAGATGAGATCATATGATAAAGTCCTTTCCACCTCCACAGCCTAAATGGCCATAGTTTCATGGTTCCGTAGTTCCAGAACAGGAAGGGAACTCTGAATCTACCTAGCTTAATCCTCTCATTTTTACAGATGAGGAAACTGACACCCAAAGAAGCCAAGGAATTTGCTAAAGGTTACACAGGTAGGGAATGGCCAAGCCTGGTTGTGGACCCAAGTCCTCTGGGCCATTTTATAAATGGGGAAACTGAGGCCAAGAGCAGGGGAACAATTTGCTTTTTTGCAAAGGGAGGCCAGGGGTCATAGCTGTTACTGGAGCTGAGCTCTCCCCATTCCTAGTTTACTCTTCCTTTCTTTCACCCTGAAATGTTTGTAGAATCGAATTGGATTGAAGCCAGGCTCAGTCATTGTCATGATGGTCAACCTTGGAAAAGGCAATTTCCCTTTTTTGGCCTCAGTTTTCCTATCTGCAAAATGAGGGAGCTGTCTGAGTGATCTCTAATGGTTTCTCCCGGATCTGCCCTCTTAGCTCTGACATTCCCTGTTACAAGGGCTCTCCCAACTCTGACATTCTCTGTTCTAAAGGCCCTCCCAGCTCTAACATTCCCTGTTCTAAGGGCCCTCCCAGCTCTAGCATTTTGCATTCTAAGGTTTCCTGCCAGCTTTAATGTCATATTTTGCTTTCCAAGATCCCTTCAAATACTCTTCCTCCTGATAATAATAATGACAGAATCTGATATTTGCAAAGTGATTTACAGTTTTTGAAAAGCTTCCCATCCTCATTTCAGCCCCACACCATACTCTATGAGGTATTATAGGCATCATCATTCTCATTTGATGGAAGGGGAGCCTAAGTCTCAGAGAAGGAACGCTACCTGCCCTAGGCGGCATGGCCTGGTCAGCGGCAGAGAAGGGACTCAGTCTGGGGGAGGGGGTGCCGCCTCTAAATGTTCACTGCTCCTTGTGCTCACTCCTATACCTTGGGCTGCCTTTCTAACATTCTATGTTCTTAGGCAGGGAATCCTTCTAGCTCTATGGTTCTAGAGCAGAGGTTCTTAACTTGGGGTCCACAAACTTTTAGAAAAATATTTCAATAATTGTATTTCAATAAAAGTGGTTTCTTTTGTAATCCTCTGTATTCTATTTTATACATTGTAAAACAGTATTCAGAGAAGTCTATGACATACAAAAAAGTATCCAGTTCTAGAGATTCTTCCTTCTATTGGGGCCCCTCTCTCTTTCTGCAAAGGCCAGAGGGCTGGGGGATGGGGGGGTGGAGACACCTTGGATTAAGGCTGAGATTGGACCTAGGTGGGGTAGGGTGGGGGGAAGCCAAAGGGCTCCAGTCATGTCTTCCACACTCAATCACGAGTCCAGATCTGACTCCATGGGGTCACTGTCTTACTGTGAAAACCAGAGGAATGGAGGGTCTGGCCCAGGGACTTGGGGGTAGGTTGAGGGGTGGCAAGGGCAGCTCTTTCCCTGGCCTTTTATTCAGGAAGGGCCAGGTGGGGATGCTGGGCTTTCTGCCTTTGTCTTCCCTGGCAGCCACACAGTCTCAGAACGCATGGGAGGCCAATCGATAGCTGTACAGTGTTTGCAAGGAGCGGACATGCAGCGAGCAGGCTCAGGAATCAATGGCCCTGCCGTGCAGCATAAAATATATATATATATATATAAATATAGATATGTAACATGGAAGCAAGAGAGCCATCGTACCTTCCCATTGGATGGGCCAATGCCATAGCAACAGAGACCTTCCCCCCAATCCCGACTCAGTCCAGTTCTGGGGTTCTGGGGTCTGAGCCTGGAGAGAATCTTGGTATAACAGAATCTCAGCAATATAGAATCAGGAGGTCAAAGATTTGGGACTTATTGGGAACTTAGAGGTCATACAATCCACCTATCTTATTTTCCAGGTGAGGAACTGAGTCTCAGAAGTTAACTGACTCACCTGAGGTCACACTGATGCATTGTATTAAGTATCAGAGCCAGGATCCAAACCGAGGTCTTCTGAGTCCAAATCTAATACTCTCATTTTATAGGAGGGGAAACTGAGGCCCAGAAGGAAAGTCACTTGCCCAAGCTCACATAATCAGTTAATCTCCTGACCCTTTTCATTGTGACATGCTTCCTCTTAAATAACAAAGTATAGAATATCGGGAGGGGAAAAACCATACAGTTCAAAATATAGTGGAAAGTGCTCACGATCTGGAATCAGAAAACCTGATTTTAAATTGCAGCTATGCTTTCTCCTACCTGTGGGACTTTGGGAAAATTATTTCCTCTTAGCGTTTCAGTTTCCATATCTGTAAAATGGGAGGTTTGAATGAAGTGGCATTTAAATCCCCTTCCATCTCTCAGTCTTTGATCCTATAAAAAAGGTCTATTCCGAGATACATACTGAGGCTCACTTGGGCTTCTAGGCTCCGTTAGAATTGGAAGCCAGACATCCCAGCTCCCAGTTCAGGCCTCATCGTATATGTTGCAAGCTGGAGGGAAATATGATCAGATTTATGAAATGCTTTGTCCAGTTATGAGCACTACATAAAGTCCAATCTTAAGACACACTGTGGTGGGAATCTAGTCAATGTCTTGCCCCCTTCCCTTGGCCTTGGACCTCCAGCAAGGCCAGATTCTGCCTGCAGGAGCCATCAGAAGGCCAGAGTGAGAGTGGGGAGGAAGGAGGAAAGGAAGGAGAAGATGAATCCTCCAGCCCCTCTGTGCCTGCTTCCTTATCTGCAAAATTAGCGCGGCTGAGCACAGTGGCCTCTGAGGTCTTTTCTGGCTCTGTTTATGTTCCTTTCCTTAGAATTCTGAATGGCGGGGAGACCACACTACACAATGGAAGGAATCCCAACTGGGAGAAAGACTGTGATTCTGGGTTCCTGTTATTTGCATATTTCTCTTTTTAGACTAGAAGTTCTTTGAGGACAGGGTCCTGCTCTTATTCAGATTTTTATCGGCTGCCACATTTCGGAGGGCAGGAAGGCAGGAGTAGTAATGCACCATAGCACCGAGTTACACATAAGACTGCCTTTTTATCTGAGGGGGCCTGCAAGCAGCAGAGACAAAGAGTGAGAGGTAGACTCTGATCCAGGATGCAAGAGTGCACTGCTCTGCAGAGGGAGGGAGGGAGAAGACAGAGAAGGTGGGAAGAAGGGGAGGAGAGACAGAGACAGAGAGAAGGAGGGAAGAATGGGAGGAGAGAGAGGAGAAGAAGAAGAGGAGGAGGAGGAGGAGAGAGGGAGAGAGAAACAGATGATATGTATATGGAGAGAGGAGGAGGAGGAGAAGGAGAAGAAGGAGGAGGAGGAGGAGAGGAAGAGGAGGAGGAGAAGAGAGGAAAAGAGAAACAGACGATATGTAAATGGAGAGAGAAGGGGAGGAGATGGAAAGAAAAACGGACAGAGAAATGGAGAGAGAAAGAGACAAAGACACAAAGACAGAGATAGAGACAGAGACAGAGACAGAAACAGACGTAGACAGAGACAGACAGAGACAGACAGAGAGACAGAGACAGAGATAGAGGGACAGACAGAGACAGAGAGGGTGTCTGGAGGTCCTAGGCGATTTCCCTTGTGTTCTCTGTTGAGTATTCTTTTAAGGGAGTGCTGAATGTCAGGCTTTGTTGTGAGCTACCCTTGGTAACAGGCACAGAGTTAGAAGGGACATTTGAGTCATCCAGTCCACCCCTACTTTATTTTTTTAGTAGATGAAGAAGGCTGAGGTCCAGAGAGAAGGGACTTCCCCAAGGAACGTCCAAAATGTCAATGTTTTCCCAGAATCCAGTGACCTCTATCCCATCTCTATGTCAAAGACCCTCCCATTCTTCAAGGACCAGATCAAAAGCCACCTCCTCTAGGAAGCTTTGTCTGATTCCGTCTCAGCCCTGGTGATATGAACTGCCTCTGAATGTAACACTTGGTCTTTGTCTTTGGTCTGCCTTGTTTTACAATTCTAGAATCATAGCTGGGAGCAACCTTGGAGACCATGTAATCCAATTCCCTCATTTTACAGATGAGGGATATGAGAAGTTCATCAGGGTTAGGTGCCTTATCCAGTTTCATATAATAAGTAAGTAGAAGAGTCAGCTATCTACACAGTGGATAGAGCACCAGGCCTGGAGTCAGGAAGAATTGAATTCAAATCTGGCCTTAGACACTTACTAGCTGTGTGACTTGGGCAAGTCACTTAACCCTGTTTGCCTCAGTTTGCTCATCTGTAAAATGAGCTGGAGAAAGAAATGGCAAACCACTCCAGTATCTTGGCCAAGAAAACCCCAAATGGGATCATGACTGAAAATGACTCAACCATGACAACAAAGAAGAGTTGAGATTTGAACATGAGTTCTCTGGGTTCCTTCCACTGCATCATACTGCCTTTAGGAAAAGCATCAACCAGAGACATAACTAGCTTGGGTCAACTAGGGTTTTATTCCAGGGCATTGACCTCCTAAACAGCCCATGTCATCCCTATGGCAACCACATCTCTCATGCCACCATTCATGGCATGAATACTTCTACCATATTGCCCACCTCTTAGGGCCCATCTTCCCCCATGTCCTAGAACCAGATTCTCTTGGAGATGAGCCACTCCCTCCTGGAAAAACTGCACCCAAGGTCACCTTGTCCTCTGCACCACCATCACCTCCTCTGTTCAGTTGCACGCCCCAGGCACCAGGATTCTTAGTTCTGGCTCTGGCAGCAGTTGGGGCTGAGGGCCTGGGGCTTCTCCAGAGTAGAGAGAAGCTCCCAAAGTCAGGAATTCATCTCCAGAACCAAAAAAAAAAACCCAGTATGAACTGCTAATGAGAGAGACAAACAGAGAGAACAAGGAAGGCAGCTTAGGTGGAGAGCAGAGGAGTGTTGTTGGGAGTGGGGAGGAGAGAGTCATTCCTCGGTGCCCTAAAGTTCCTCCGATCTATACATTGAAGCTGAGAATAAATAAAAAAAATCGGATCGGTACTTCTGAAAAGGCTGTTCTGGAGGGAGCAGCCTCCCACAGCCTTCCCGGCCCCAGCCCAGGGAGGGGAGGGGGTCAATAAATCAATAGCTGATGCAGGCTAGCTGTGATCGGCTGTGGGAGAGTGGCGGGGTGATGGATGGGGGGTGGCGGGGAGCTGCTGGCTGACGAGGGGCCTGGGGTGAGGTTCACCTTGAGCTGTGTGGCCAGGCAGCCAGAGATGAAGGACGAAGCCACTGGCCAGAAAAGGGGTCCACTGCACTGCCACCATGGGTATGCATTTATGTCTCTGCTCTATCAGCCTGAGATGCACAAGCTGGGTCAGAGAAAGGGAGACCTGAGAGGAAGGTGAACCCTCTTTCCTGAGGAGGGCTATAAAAATTAGTGGTGGGGAGAAGAGGTGTGAGGGATCCCTAAATTATAGAGGGAAAACCCCACTGAGGGTTCCAAGGTCACACCATGAGACAGGGACACAGGCAGGAATCAAACCTGTCACCTGTTGTTGGTGTTCAGTTGTTTTTCAGTTATATCTGACTCTTCATGACCCCATGTGAGGTTTTCTTGGCAAAGATACTGCAGTGGTTTGCTATTTCCTTCTCCAGCTCATTTTACAGATGAGGAAACTGAGGCAAACGGGTTAAGTGACTTGTCCAGGGCCACATGGCTACTAAGAGTCTTAGGCCATATTTGAACTCAGGTCTTCCTGACGCCATTCCTGGCCCTCTATCTACTGTGCCACCTAGCTGCCCAGGAGTCTTCCTGACTCCTTACTAATGGCTCTTACCATTGTACCATCCTGTCTTCCCATCATTGGACTTTGTTCTATAATTAACTTCTGCTCAAATGTTTCCAGTGACAAAGACCTCAGTACATTCATTCATTCATCCAAAGAATATTTGAGTCAACTCTGACCAGGGTTATCTTGTGCTAGACACCAGGGGAGATACTAAGCTTAGATGTTGACATTTTTTCTGCCCAGACTGTGTCACAGGTAGTCCATTCTGGCATTAGACAACTGTGGGGAGTGATCTCCCTGGCACCAGAGATGTTCAAGTAGGGGCTTGGATGGCCACAGGTCAGAATACTGGAGCAGGGACTCCTGCCCTACTAATTTCTCAGAGAAATAATAAAATGTCAGGAGTTGGAAAGGACTTTGCACATGTAATCTTGCACATAATAAGGACTTTTTTCAATGTTTGTGCAATGGAATCAAAAACTCTGAGGCTATCTTGTAGTTCAGTCCATACCTGACCAAGAATCCCCTCTACAATATCTCCACAAATGGTTTTCCAGCCTCTGCTCAAAGAGGCCAGTGATCTCATCCAATGATGGGAAACTCCCTCCCTCCCCAGAGAGCACACCCCACTTATGGACAGCTTCAATTGTTAGAACATTTTCCCTACATCAAGCTAAAATCTCTCTGTGTGGGTGCAACTTGTATCTGCTGCTCCTAATTCTTCCATCTAGGGCTAAATATACCTAGCATGGGGCAGCTGGGAATTCGGCCCAAAGCACCAACATCCTGGGTCTCTGCATGAAGCGAATCCCGGGTGGCCTGATCTTCAGCACTCTGACCTTCCTGGTGGCTTTCTTCTGGACATGCTCTGGCTGATCTTTGATCTTCTTACTGTGGGCACCCCTGTCAGGAGTGAAGATGGAAATGCATCCATGTTTTCTCATCCTTCATGACCCCTGTTGGATCTATCTTCTCATCAGTCCTCCATAAGGGCTATCCCCAACGTAGGGGAGCCTTTCTCAAAGATACTTGACACTGCATAGATTCCAAAGGATAACGAAGGTTTTCCCTTTGTTATCATTTACTCTCCCTTTCTCTTCGGCGATGTCTTTGCTATTGCTCTTTGCTTTCATTACTGTCAATAAGATGCAGACCACTTGTGTTTGCCCCATGTTTCTTCATTGCTCGGCGGGTCACCTGCAATTTGGATTCCTTTGATTACTTGCGTGTTCCATGATCCTAGTAGTCTATGAATCCCAGCCAAATAGCATCACCATGATGGTTTTTCAGAAAATGAACTTAATTTCAAGGAGAAGGTTCAGGCCATTAAAAACACAGCTCAATTTCCCAAATACAACCCAGACTCCTAGCTTTCTCCTATTCAATTCTGGGCCTAGCAAATTATTCATTTGTAGCATTCAGCCAATAATAGATATGTATGCGTACTAATAGACCAATAGGTTATAGGTTATTCATATTCCATAGGCTATTCACATTCTATAGGTTAATCATTCAACTGTGCATCATAGCCTGGGTAATAGACATCTGTCCTCCACTTAGTGTTTGCTGTGTGGTTGGTTAGGGTGGTCTCTTCTGATGGTGGTGGTGATGATGGATCTCCTTTAGGAAGCTATTAAATGTGCTGGGGCTTGATATAGTCATCATCCTGGATGAAAATGTAAGAAAGGGATAGGCACATTTTCACAACTGACCACGTCTTGACGGTCACATGATTAATTAAGTGGCGCTGAAAGCTCAAGGTCCCACTGTGCTTATTCTTTGCAAACCACACAAAAGCATTTGATTTAGTGGAGCAAAATGTAGCCTTAGAGAATGTCTTCCAAAAAGGGCTTTCCGGTGCACATATTAAGATCATGGAAGATTCTTTGATAGACAACAAAAGTTGGCCTTGTTCATTTGACTCCTAATGATCAATTAATAGCTAAAGCCGGGAGATGAAGGCCCTCCAGAGGAATTTGCCACCATCATGCAGGATGTTCTATCTGCAGCCCAGAATTAATCACTCAACAAACTTTTCTAAGTACCTACTCTGTGCTATGTCCTGTGTTAGGCTCTGGCAACATAAATGCAATAGTGAAACTGTTCCTTGCCTTTAAGGACCTTGTGTTGAATGGGGGAAACAACATTGTAGCATGTAAGTAGATAGAAAATAGATTCAAAGTAAAGAGCAGGTAACTGGAAGTGGCTGGAAGAATCAGGAAAGGACACGGAGGACAGGAGCCAGGCCTTGAGCTGAGCTTTGGGAGAAGAGAAGGACTGTAGGGACTAGAAGCTGCTTGATGGAGCTTTGGAGAGAGAGCTGGCCTTGGGGTCAGGAAGATGTGCTGGAGCCCACCTTTGGTGCCCTATGAGCTGTATGACACGGGAGCACTGGGCTTGGAGTCAAGAAGACCTGAGTTTGAATCCCTCCCCCAACTGGCTGGATAACATTGGATGAGCCACTTAACCTCTCTCTGTCTCAGTGTCTTCTTCTGGAAAGTGGGGATAACAACAGCAATCCTTCGTCAAACAGGGTTGATATAAAGCTCAGATGAGATAATCATTAAATACTTCGTAAACCTTAAGATAGTAGAAAAGTATTAGCTAGTATCCTAAGAAGCTTGTTTTCATAGGATAGTGGTTATCATGTTCACCTCACAATCAAACGGTTCCTGATTCAAAATGGAGTGGAAAAAAGCTAAAGTTTCAATCTTTGGGCGGCTAGGTGGCACAGTCGATAGAATGCCAGGCCTGGAGTCAGGAAAACCTGAGTTCAAATCCTCAGACACTTCCTAGCTGGGTGACCCTGGACAAGTCACTTAACCTTGTTTGCCTCAGTTTCCTCATCTGCATAATGAGCTGGAGAAGGAAATGGCAAACCACTCCAGTAACTTTGCCAAGAAAACCCCAAATGGGGTCACTAAGAGTTGGACATGACCAAAAGAAATGAACAACAGCAGTATCATAAGGGGCAGAGGTGAGGAGGGCCACCTAATAGACCCCCTGTAGATGGGGAGCCTGTTTATAGATGCCACTGGACTGATTACACCAAGCCCCTGAATATTGCAGCTTGTCAATATCCTTTTTAAAATGGGGTTCCCAGAAGTGGATCTAATGCTCCAGATGGAGCCTGACCGCAGCAGAGGACCAACCTGTGGGGCCACCGGACCACAGTGGTTCAGGAAATGTTTGGCTTGGTTTGGTTGGAGAATCCAAAGCTCTGTAAGAGGCAAAGATCAGGGCACTGGCTCCAGGAAGTCCCAGAAAGTTAGGAGGAGGTCTGCTAAGCCCTTGGAAAGAGCCCAGACATCACTATTTCTGTCCTGCCTGTGCAGAGACTGAGGGAGCAGAGCTTGCTGGGAGGAGAAAGACCAGATGAACCAAAGCTTAGCCAAATCAAGCAGTACTATTGATCTCAACCTGCCAGGACCAGAGATGCTGGGAGTTAGCCATACTCCTCCCCTAACCCCTTTCCTATATCCCATCATGGATCCCAGCTTTGCTTCCTTCTGGCTTTCATTTTTCTCTGTCTCTGTTCATAACTTGATAGGACCATAGATCTTGAGCTGGAAGGAATCTTGGAGGTTGCCCGGTCCAAATTCTTCATTTTACTTTGGATGAAATCAGAGAGTTTCAGTGAATTGCCCAGGGTCCCATAGCTAGTCTGAGGCAGAATTTGAACCCAGGTCTTCCAAGCTCCAAGGCCACTGCTCTACCCATTAGTCAGCACTGCCTTATGAATCATCGGCCTGGAGGATTTTAGAGCCAGAAGAACCCTTCGAGCCCAACTTAGCCCTGGCACGTTTCACACTGCTCGATCTGGCAGAGATCCTAGAAACCAACCCCCTCGTTTTTTAGACAGGAAACAAGCCCAGAGAAGGGAAGAACTTTGCTAGCTTCCTGAGGATAAGGCCCTTAGCTTTTCTGGGTCTCAGGTTTCTCATCTCTAAAATGGTAGCAATGATATCATCTCCCTCAAAGAGTTATTTTGGGGAAAGTTTTTCATAACCTGGAAAGTGCTACAGAATCGAGAGCTGTTCTTGGGATTAGCACCATTTGATCCAACCCTCTCATTTTACGGATGAGGAAACTGAGTCCCACAAGGTGAAGTAACTTGGTCAAGGCTATACATAAATATATAGGGAGAGTCCATGCCAGCTAGGACTTAGACTTAAATCATTCCCTGCCACTGTTGTCTTTTCCTTGTTTCTAGCTGGTTCTTGTCTCTATCTCTTTCTCTTCTTTTTCATTCCCCAGCTTCCACGATTTTATAATAGTAATGATAATAACAACTAGCATTTATATAGCACTTTAAGGCTTGCAAAGAGCTTAATAAATATCATCTCACTTGAACAACCTTGGGAGGTAGGTGCTGTTATTATCTCCATTTACAGATGAAGAAAATGAGGCAGACAAGGTTAATTGACTTCCCTGAAGTCACACAGCTAAGTAAGTATCTGAGGTCAGATTTGAATGCAGGCTTTCTTGACTCCATGTCCACTGCCCCGCCTAGCCGCAAGACCTTTGTATCTCTTCTGTCTTCTCTATTTTTACTGGGCCTCAGTTTCTTCCCCTGTAAAATGAGAAAGTTGAATTAGATAATCTTGAAGAATCATTCCAATTCAAGTAAAAGTGAATTACTGAACACTTATTATGGCCAGGCACTGGGGCTGGGGATGCAAAGATGAAAGTGAAGCAGCTCCTGCCCTCAAGGGGCTTCCACTCAATGGCTCAGATATTCTAGAATTCCCCACCCCTTCTCCTTTTTTCTCCATTACTCTCTGCTTCTTTTCTCATTCTATCCCTTTTCTCTTCCATTTCTTCACTCTGTCTCTTTTTCTTACTCCTCAGTTTTCTTATCTGCAAAATGATTGGGTTGGACCAGATCTCTTTCAAATCTGGTTTCCTCAAGCTTCTCCTCTTTTCCTCTCTCCCCGGCCCCATGTTTCTAAAGAGGTGACATGAATCTTGGAAAACACTGGATCAGGACACCTGAGTTTTGATCCTTGTTCTGGCATTAATTGACCTTTGATCTTGGGCACATCACTTAGCTTTTCTTGGCCTCAGTTTCCCCATATGCAAAATAAGGGAATTGGGTTCTATGACCTCAAGGGTTCCTTCCAGCTTTGTGATTTTATATTCTAAGGTCTTGCTCAGCTCTGACTTTCCACATCCTACAATCCTTCCCAGCTCTGACATTCTTAATTATAATGTTCCTTCCATTCTTGTTATTTATTAATGTTATTAACAATATTTCTATAGCACTTTAAGGTTTACCAACCTTTTCTCTCACAACGCTCAAGGTCAGTAGGACAAGTATTGTTACGCTTATTTTGCAAATAAAGAAACTGAGTTTCAGAGATAGTCTCTGATATTATATGTTCTAAGGCCCCTTTGACCCATGACATTTTATGAGTCTATAAATCTGTGATTCTCTCTCCTGTTCTCCAACCATTTCCCCTGTTCTTATTCTTCCCGCACCTGTCACCCTCGTTCCTGCCTCCACATTTTTTTCACTGTATCCCCTCTCTCTTTAACACCTTCCCTCCCCTTCTTCACCTCTCCAAATCCCAGTTGTTTTTCAAGGCTTCTTTAATTCCCTCCAAAAGGTGAAGTTTACTCAGACTTAGAACTGTAAGGAGCCTTAGAAGTGATCTAGTCTACACTTTTCATTTTACAAATGGGCAAACTGAGGCCCAGAGAAGTAAATTACACTGATCAATTACACTGGCATCTTCAAAGATGGCCTAATACGGATTGCCCAACTTAGATGCGGCTCTTGAAGTTGAGTCTATGGAAGAAAGGAGATCTCTTCACTCACACCTCGGAAATCTCCCTTCTAAGAGTCATTCCACCCCAACATGCCTTGGGAAGCAAGGCCAGAAGCTCAGCCTAACCATTCATTTCTCCAATCCCAGCCATAGGAGATTCTGAAAGGCAGGTCTTTGGTGCAAGGAAATAGATGCTGCTCTTTTTTCCCTTGGAATCTTCTACTTTCCCCAGCTTTTCTTCTCATTTGGAATGGTGAATTTGAGATTCAAATCATTTGAGAGAGAAAAAATGGGGGTAGGGGTGGGGATGGAGAGAGAAAGAAAGAGAGGAAGGAAAGGAGTCAGAGAGGAGGAGAGAGAAGAAGAAGGAGAGAGGAGAGAAAAAAGGGAGAGAGAGGAAGGGGAGAGAGAGATGAAAGAGAGGAGGGTAAAAAGGGAAGAGGAGAGAGAAAGGAGAGAGAGGGAGAAGAGGGAGGAAGGGAGGAAGATAGAAAGAGAAATTAGAGAGAAGAGAGAGAGACTGGAGAGAGAAGAAAAAAGAGGGAAAGAGAAGAGAAAGGCTAAAAAAAGAAAGGAAGGGGGAGAGAAAAGGGATAAAGAAAGAGGGAAAGGGAAAGTGAGAAGGGGAGATTGAGAGAAAAGAAAGAAATAGGAGGAGGAAAGGGAGGAGAGAGAGAGAGAGAGAGAGAGAGAGAGAGAGAGAGAGAGAGAGAGAGAGAGAGAGAGAGAGACAGAGACAGAGACAGAGACAGAGAGAGAGAGAGAGAGAGACAGAGAGAGAGAGAGAGAGACAGAGAGAGAGAGAGAGAGAGAGAGACAGAGACAGAGACAGAGAGAGAGAGAGAGAGAGAGAGAGAGAGAGAGAGAGAGAGAGAGATCCCCTTTCCACCTCTCCTGGAGCTGTCAGAGAGCACCTCCCAATTAGATGATCAAAATATTCCATTCCTGACTCCATTCCCCATCGATCTTGCCTGTAGCTGCCACTCGGAATCTGGAGGAGGGGAAGAAAGGGAGAAAAAGGAGAAGGGGGAGGGGGAAAGGGGGAAGGGAGGATAGGTCTCCTTTTCTGGGGGTTGGGAGGAGGGGTTTCTTTATTATTATTATTGTTATTATTCATCTCTATGGAAGGCAGCTATGTAGGCTGCAGGCCCGGCTGACTAGCGATAGAGAGCTAGGATCGATACTTAATTGGCTGAGGCTGGGGAGTGGGAACAGGGATGGGGTGGGGATAAGGGGAGCCCGAGGGGATGGGAGAAAGGGGTTGATGGCATCAAGAGGTGCCTCTGGAGAGTGGGAGCCCTGCCTCCTGTGGACAGGGGGATGGGAGTCAGAGATTCAGGAAGCCAGCTGACCCAGAGGCCATATGGAGCTGGCTGGGAGCTGTGGACCTGATGCTTTAAAGAGACCCAGGTTATCTCCCTCTATGGATGACTCCAATGCAACAGCTAAATGCCCCCTTCCAACCCCCACCCTTGGAGAAGTAGGGCATGCCTCTCCTCCCATCTCTTTCCTTCTCCTCTGCTTCCTCCCCTCCTCTCTTCCCCTCTTTTCTCTCCCTCTCCATTCCTTTTTTCTCCTCCTCTCCCCTCCTCTTCTCCCTTCTCCTTTTGTCTCCCCTTCCCTCCTCTCCCCCGTTCTTCTCCTTCTTCTCCCCTCCTCTTCTCTCCTTCTTTCCTCTCCTCTTCTTTTCTTTTTTCTCCTCTTCCTCCTTCTCCCTCCATCTCTCTCCTCTCCCTCCTGTTTTCCCTTTTCCACTAAAAAGGATGAGTTCATTTTTAATAACTAAAAAAGCCATCTGCGCAGGTTGGGATCTGTACTGGTGGTTGAGCGGAGCAACAGGGCTGTGACCTGCCGAAGTGAAGGAAGCACCAACAGCAGGGAAATTGTGGCTCTTTTGAAATGTTAATAAACTGGGCCCAGATGGTTCCGTAGGAGAAAGTGAGGCTGGTGACTTTGCACAGTCCTCCCTCCCTTAAATCCAATTCACTTGCATGTCATGGCGTCACCTCCCTGATGTCATGGTCCTCTTTGCGAACAAAGGACAAACAACAATGATAGTATAATAGCTAGTGTTTCTATTACAGTTTAAGTTTTACAAAACACTTTACATATATTATCTCATTTGAGCCTAATGACAACCCTGGGAGGTAGATGCTGTTATCATACCCACTTTACAAACCAGAAACTAAGGCAGGCAGAAGTTAAGTGACTTGCCCAGGGCCACACAGCTAGTGTCTGAGGCAGGTTTTGAGCCTGGATCTTTTGACTGCACCTTCAGCATTCTATCCTCTGCACCACACAGCCAATTCATATTAATAATATCACTATATAGCCCATTCAGGTTTGCAAAGTACTTTACCTACAATTTACTAAAGGAGAGATGCCTCACCCAGACAAAGGCAGGGAGATGAAGCAGACCATACAATTTATAGCTGGAAAGGACCTTAGAGATCTTTTAGTCTGCATCCCTCATTTTACAGAGGAATTCAGAGAGCAGTAGCAATTTGCTTGTGGTCACACAGCTAGCCAAAGTCAGAGGCAGAATTCCAGCCCAGGCTTTCTGAGTCAAATGTGGCCCTCTTTCCACTTTGCAGTTTGACCTCCAGAGCTTCCTTCCAAGTCTGCATTACGTGGCTGTAGCGTGTCCTGCCCCTTTCTCATGCATTTATCATGTAACATTGGCTTCTGTAGTCTGTAAGCTCCATGAGAGCAGAACCCAGGTCTGATCTGTTAAAGGCAAGTTTAAATCTTTAGATACAGTAAATATTTACTAATAAAAGTTTAAAAAAAAAGTAAATGAGTGAATAATTTTAGGAGATGGAACACTCCTCCCCTGGAGTGATTCTGAAGATCTTCTCAATTCCCCCAGGAGACAGTTGTCAATATGCCCTCAGCACTGGCCTGGGAAGACCATGGTGGGGCAGCCCAGTGGTAAGAGGTTTTCCAGGAACGTGGCATGTTCTGGGGCTTGTCCTCTTTCTTTCTTTGCCTCATTTTCCACCTCAGTCAGAGGTGAGGACACCTATCACCTCCATATAGCAAGGGGGTTCTCATCAAGAAGTTAAGGCAGATCTCACCAGAATGGTCTTTACCTTGAACTCAACACAGTCTCCAGCTGATCTTCATAAGGTCATAGTCCTGGACTTGGAAGTTACTCTAGAGGCCATTGAGTCCAACCTTCTAATTTTACATTTGAGAAAACTGAGGCACAGAGGTTAAGGTCACCCAAATAGTAAATGTCTGGTGTGGGATTTGAACCCAGGTCTCCCAGAGTTCCAGCCTTCATGGAGTTTAGGAAGGAGGTAAAATAAATGAATGAACGCATTTATTATTGAACTCTTACTAGGTGCCAGGCACTGCGCTAAGTGCCAAGGATGCAAATGTAACAATGAAGACAGTTTCTGCCTTCATGGAGTTTGTGTTAAGATTAGGGGAAACAACACATGTAGGGGAATGGAGACCAAGGAGGGATATTTCAGTTTAGGAAGTTACAGGGATGGTGGACCCATAGGAAAGTTGACTGATATGCCCTTTCCAGTTGCAATGGCAGTGTTTATGATTATAGCTCCAGAACTGGAAGGACAGCGCTGACAAAAAGATGTCTGGGCAGTCACACACCATCTACCAGACAGCAGGGCTTCAGGAGTGAAATTCCAGAGGCCAAAGGGTTAAAGTCCATGGCAAATGTTTAATAACCAGTTCTCAAAAAAAGAGGTCCATAAGACACACTTTTAAGGTTAATCTGCATCATTAACACTTTCCCTGCCACTTTCTCAAGTTTCAACAATCAACAGAACAATAAATTAAGCCACGAATTGAAGCTTTGCAGATTTCTGAAGTGTAAATGCTCACACTGAGAATTTAGCCATCTGAGCTGGTTAGAAATGGCTTCAGCACAATCCTGGTGAAGTCCTTTGTCCAGGTGGCTGGTGGGAAGAGGGACAGGACACACACACATTTAGTTATGATATACAACATTAAATTTGAATGTGTCAGAGAGGTGTGGATCAAAGTGCTAAGACCAGAAGAAGAGAGTTAATACTGGGGGGGGGGGAGCCATGGCGGGGAGGGCCGTGTGGGAGAGATATCAAGGAGAGCTTCCTGGAGGAGTGGGTATTTGATTTCTATTTTTGAAGTTAGAAATTCCTCAGGTAGAAAAGGGGAAGGAGGACATTCCAGCCCAAATTATGACAATATCAATTCTCATTTTCTTTTTTCTTTTCTTTTATACTTACTTAACAGTATTTTCCTCCAATTACATGTAAAGGTAGTTTTAACATTCATTTTTGTAAGATTTTGAGTTCCAAATTTTTCTCCCTCTCTTTCTTCCCTCCCTCTTCCCCAACACAGCAAGCAATCTAATATAGGCTATCCATGCACAATCATGCAACTCTTATTTTCATAGCATTTTAAAGGGTTACAAAGTGTTTTCCTCACAATAATCCCTATGAGGCAGGTAGGATTATTAACCCCATTTTATGGAGGAAGAAACTGAGGCCAAGATAAGTGAAGTGATTTGCCCATGATCACCTGGCTGTTGTCAGAGGCAGAATTCAAGGCTGATTCCAGGCTTGGTCTGCTGATGGCAAGTCTGGTGTATTTTCCAGCATACCTTGCTGCCTCTCTAAGGAAAAGAGCGAGCAAAGATTTGGGGTCTGAAAAGCATAGGTTGTGCTCAGGGGGGCAGAAAATTGTTCTGTTTTCCTGGAGTATCACATGTATGGAAGGGAGTAGTATGAGATAAGACTGAAAAGGTGTTTGAAAATGACCCAAAGCTGGGAGGGATAGCCAATACAATGGGATGAAGGGGCTACTTCATGTGAACAGAGATTAACATGTGAGAAGAGGCATTGGTAACTAGGGCTCTGTGAATTTGTTTTTAAAATATTTTGAGAACTGCACATTTCAATATAATTGGTTTATCTTGTAATCGTATGTATTTTATTTTATATACTTACAAACCTTATTCAGAGGAGGGGTCCATAGGCATCACTAGACTGACTGTCCAAGGGGTGTATGGCACAGAGAAGGGTTCAGGACCCCTGGTTTAGAACAATGGACCATACCTAATATGATGAAATTTTATAGGGGGTAAATGTCAAGTCCTATGCTTGGGTTCAAAGAATCAATCAATTGCAAGTACAAGACAGGGGAGACGTGGCCAAGCGTATTCCTCTGTGTGAAGTGACTGGAGGACTCAGTGAATTGTAAATAACATCTGAGTCAACCATGACATAGGGTAGGAGCCAAAAGGTTAATGCCCTCTGACGCAGCATTGATAGGAATATAGCATCCAGAAGGAGGGAGGAGATAGCCCCACTGTCTTCTCAACCTGGCCAGTCAATAAGCATTTATTAAGGGCCTACTATGTGCCAAGCACTGTGCTAAGTACTGCGGTCAAGGAAATTCCCTTTACCAATGAATATTTGATGATTGTCTCGAAACTTATGGTCAGAGAGTTACTTTGTACATAGTAAGAAGCAGCTAGGTGGCACAGTGGATAGAGCGGACTTCAAGTCATGAAGACCTGAATTCAAATTGAGCCTCTGGCATTGTTAGCTGTGTGTCTCCGGGCAAGTCACCTCACCTTTCTCTGCTTCTGTTTCCTCATCTGTAAAATGCGGGTGATAATAATAACACCCATCTCCCATGGTTGTTGTGAGGATCAAATGAGCTAATACTGGTAAACCTTTGCAAACCTGAAAACACTATACAAATGCTAGCTATTATTAATAAGAAATGCTCATCAAATTGGGTTAGAATGAGAAGCAAACTTCTCAAAAAGCTAGGCAAAAGAGAAGTTTTACTAAGTAGAAAGATACAGGAGATAAGCAGGGAGGATTCTATTCGAAAGAACCTATCTCCAAGGCAAGCACCCCAGGTGGTGGGGTGGGGTAGGGTGCGGCAGGTTTAGAAGAGTGACCCAAAAAACCAATTATGCCCTGCATGTTTATGTGAGGGTTTAGCTCTGAGCACTTTTGTGCTCTTGCTTCCTTCTGCCACTTTCTCGGGGGGGTTGAGTGTTATTATTCCAGGATGTCAACAACACCTCAGACTGGAAATCTGCAAGCTTCAGTCCATCCTGGGTGTGTGACCTGGTATTAGGTAGTGAACAACAAAGCTGCCAGCTGATACCTGTTCCTACACCCTGCAGGAGGTCTCAGTGCCCAGGTATGACTACCTAGCTGCCCTAACTGTAGAGCCGAGAGCTGGAGGGGGCCTTAAAGAGAGCAGTTTTACTTTTGAAGGCTAGCTCACCAGCGGCTACTTAATGTTTTCCTAAGCGCTGTGCTTCTTCAAAATATGATGAGAACCCCTCCTAGGACCTGACGGTCATTGAGTTCTTGAAGCTACACCAATGAATTACAAACTCTGATGTACTCAGATGACTTCAGTACAATCTGAACAATCAAACGCGTGTCTGCCAAGACATCAGGTTACAGAGGACCATCACCAAGTAGATTGAAGGATGATGACTTATTTTTTCTTTTAGCCATAGCAACCCAGAAAGACATACCAAGGCATGGAGCGTCTACCTGCATGGGTAGAGGAAGCACTCATACTGAGTACATCAGATTCTTGTGGGCTTAAGGCACATTGGCCTAGGTACTAGACCTGTGATTTCAGTGCTTTAGGGAACTCCCAGATATGGAATTCCCTCCATTAATGCTGATCAGTGTCCTCTCTGCAATTTAGCTTCTTGAGGAGTTGACAAAAGAACTGAGAGGGCCAGCATGTCCAGATCCAGGGCATGAGTCCAGCTGGCTTCCAGGCTAGCTCTCTACCCACTGGGCCACTCTGTTTCTAACCCTACTCTCCTGTAAATTGGAATGCAGACTCTATGAATGTAGCTTGTATTATGGCTTTGTGGTTGGATCACTGAGGCTTACCATAGGCGTAGTTGGTGTCTTCAAAGACCACAACATGCTTCCCCACATGTTTATGTCTAAGCCTGTTCCTATTCTCAACCTGGCTTCCTGCTTGGATGAATGGATTATCTCTGAAGGCTCCATAGAATCCTAGAATGTTCCAGTTGGAGTTAAAGACCATGCCTGAAGCATATTTCCTGCAGCCTGAAGGAGGATTATCTTTTACTTGCCCTAGTATTATCTTTTTCAAGCTCCAAAGGTGGCATCCATAGCACAAGTATGAGATAGGGGAGGTGTGGTTAAATAGTTTGTATGGAAAAGATCTGGAGGTAATAGTGGGCCACAAGCCCAAATAAGTTAACATTATGACATGGCATTCCCCCAAAACTACCATGACCTGGCATAGTGTCCAGAGCAAGCGAAATTTTCTTTGTCTGGATCCTCTGATCTTCTGTCACCTGGAGGGAGATAACCATTCTGATTTATCTGCAGTGTCATGTTCCGATCTAGATGCCATACTTTATCTATGAATATTGGCCAACTGGAGCACACATAAAGGAAGGTACCCAGGCAATGCCAACACAAGGACTGTGGATATTTAGCCAGAAGAAGAGAAGGCCTAGAGGTAAGACATGATAGCTATCCTCAAAGTATTTGAAAAGATGCCAGGTGGAAAAGGGAGTAAGATTTTTCTGTTCACCCCAGAGCTAAGAACTAGCAGCAATGGATAGGAATCACAAAGAATCAGATTTCACCTTGATGTAAGGGGAAAAAAAACTTTAGTGGGAGCCATAGTGGGAGCCATAAAAAAAAAACAGTGGGATACCTGAGTGAGTTCCCTGTCACTGAAGGTGTTCAAGTGGTGGCTGAATGCCCATTTGTCAGGAATACCTCAGAGGGAATTCTTGTTTAATCAATCAACATTTATTAAGTGCCTACTATGTGCCAGGCACTATGTAATAGCTGTTCAAATGGGAGTTAAGATTTAATATACTCAGAAATTCCTTCCAGTTCTAGGATTCTATAATTCTTGTGTCCTGAGGTGGGGAAGAGGAAGAGGGAATAATTGGTTAGGAGAGGAACAGGAATTTGTCTATTTTCCTTCTCTTTATCCCTTCTGTGCTTCTATCCCCTCTCAGCTTCCATTTTGCCATGCTGGGTCCATTGTCATACGTCAACCTCACCAACCCAAAGCAAACGACATTTTCTCCACAGAGATTTAGAGAACTCTGAATGACAAATCAGCTTTACCCTTCCCAGAGACAATGGAGAAGTCATTAGCACTTCAGACCCTCAGCCTAGGTCATATTGGTGGCTTCTCCTTGGCAAGTAGCCAGAGGTAATCCCTCAGTAACTAGACTACCACAGAGTCTATCCAAGTGGCCACAAAATGGTGCATTCTGTGATTTGATCTGTACTCTAACCAAAGAATCCTCCCTTGACAGAAGATAGAGCAGTCTTTTCAATCCCCTAGGTCAGAAAGTGGTGAAGAGAGAGCACCAATGAAAGTAAGCTTCATCATGAGGCCAAGAGATATTCATATGTCCTCTCCACCATCAACATCTCCTTCATTCACTTTACCAAGTACCATCTTCATCTCATCATCTTCATTATCATCTTTGTCCCTAACACCACCATTATCATTACCATCACTATTGATGTCAGCATTATTCCTGTCATCTTCCTCACCTTCATCATTCCTAATATCATCACCATCTCTGTCACTAATATCATGAGTGCCTTTGCCATGACCATCTCTTCTATCACCACTACCCCCATTCCAAAAATTGGAATATTGAGGATCTAGGATGTACTTGACACTAAAGCACCCTAGAGGTGGTAGGGTGGGTAGTAGGGGAGAAATGATACTTAGAGGATGGATCATAGAATGTAAGGAGAAGACAGTCTCTGCTAGTTCTGCCACTTGCCAACTGCATGGCCTTGGCCAAGTCCGTTCCCATTTCTTGGACCTCAATTTATTCATTTTCAAAGTGATGATGTTAGATCTCCAAGGCCCCTTCCAGCTCCAAAACTATGAGACTGTGAGTCTCAAGGTGCTCCCAATTCAATGGGAAACACAAGTTAGATCATAGGAGCTAGAAGGAGCCTTAAAGGCCATCAAATACAACCCATTTATCGATGAGAATACTGAGGCAGACGAAAGTTAAGTGACTTGCGCAAACCTGCAAAGCCAGTTGTGTCTGATTTGAACTCAGGTCTGCCTGACTCCTGGTCGGGTGGCTATCCACTGTGATATCTCACAGGCTGATAATGAGATCCATTCACTTGTTCACCAATCACTCATTCATTCAACATGTTCAATGGTGATTTGTTGAGTGCACTGAGCTGATACAGTGAGCCCACCCCACAGGGCCTAGGACAAAGAAGAGATGAGAGGACCCAGACTTATGGCTTCCCTGGGGCCCCAGGGCCAACAATTCCATTGAGTTTGATGCATGACATGTCAACCTTAAAAGAATCCTATATGTCCACTTAAACACTCCATGTCTGCTCCCTGTCATTACCATTAATGCATACACAATCATTAGGCACTTCCACCTAGACTAGTCGCCATAAACTGAACTCGGCAGTTCACTGAAGCACCCCACCCGGAGCCGTCAAATGAAATCCAAAGGCTATTTCTGCCATAATGCCCTCCCTTCACCTCCCCCCACTCCAGCAATCCCCCTTCCTCTCTCCCCTACTCTTCCCCGATCAATTTTATGATGCTAGCTTTGGGGTTCGTTAATGTTTCCGGAATCTCTTTATGCCCCTGTTTAAAAATTCTTAATTAAGCAGGGGTTTTTTTTGTTTACACTTGAACTAATTACACTTTTAGAACCAACAATAAAACATTAGACCCGGGCCATTAAGGGCTCCTGCCGCCAGCGGCCCATGGACTGCCCGCTTCCACAGGGAGATAGGAGAACTGGATGGCAGACGCTGTGCCTAGCTGTCCTGAAGAGGATCGGCTGCTTCTTATCCATCTTCCTCTGGGAGGGGAGCTGCTAGCAGAAGGTGGCCTTCCTGGCTTCCGGGCCTGGCGTCTCCTGACCCCTCCACCCCCAGCCACTCCTCTGGCTCAGCCTCAAGTTGGTATTGATTGCCCCGCCTCCCCTCATGGAGTGGGCCTTTCGTGGGGCTCCCACCTTCCCCTCATCTAGTTCCCGAGATCCTCCAGCACCTGGTTTTTCATAGAATCACAGGATTTTGAGCTGGAAGGAACCTTGGGAACCATTCAATCCGACTCTCATTTTTTTTTCCCCAGAGGGGAAGTGACTTGCCCTAGGGCACACAGGGATTAAGTGGGAGAACCAGAATTTGTACCCAGATCTTCTGCAAAGTATTAAAAAAAAATTGGAAAAGTAGGAAGGGGCCAAGTAGTGAAGGGCCTTACTTTCTGTGTGTGAAGGCACTCAACAAGTCAATAAGTATTTATTGAATGCCTACTGTATGCTATACACTGTGTTAGGCACTCAGGATACAAAGACCAAAAAAAAAATAGCCCTTGTCCTCAAAGAGCTTCCACTCTTCTGGAAGAAATAATGTATACAAAAAGACTTAAAATTCAAGGCACTTTGCAGAAGGCAATTTTGCACTATCGATTAGAAAGGTGGCACCTCAAGAGAACCTTCAAGACTCTCGAAGAAAGGGATGAGGAAGAAATACATTCCATCGATTGGAAAAGGGACATGCACCCAAGTGCATGGAGGTGGGACATGAAATGCTGAGTTGGGGGATGGGGGGCAGTGGAGAAGTCTGGCTGGATTGCAGAGGGCTTGAAGGAGAGTTGTATGATGTATCTATGAAAGTAGGTTGGAGTTAGACTGCAGGTAGAATTGACAAGACAATCCTCTAAATCCCCAAATTTGTTCCTCCAATCCAATTAGTTGACAGATCACTCACCACCCTGGTAACTCTCTAGTCCTAAAAATTCTTTCCTGACCACCATTCCTTTATGTATATAGTCTTCCTCTATTAGAGCATAAGCACCTTGAGGGCAAGACCTAGATCTCATTTTTTGTACTTCTATTCCCAGCAGTTAGGATAGCATCCAGTATATAGTAAATGCTCAATAAATGCTTTTTCATTCTTTTGTTCATTCATTCATGTATAGTCAATTCTACTTCTACAGTCTGGTTCCAATTGATGGGAAGTGTTGAGGAAGAGGGAGGAGTCAAAGAAAACTCTAATATTATGAACCCTGGATACCTGGACAGAGGATGGTATCCTCAGCAGAAATAGAGTTTATGAGGAAAGATGACAAGTTGCACAGTGGGATGTATTAATTACTCAGAAAATCATAGAACCTTAGAACTGGTAGGAACTGTAGAGACCCTCCCTTCACTCTATTCCACATACCTACATACCTGACAGATCTAGAAACTAAGACCCATTGGAGGGTATTGATGTGGCCAAGGGTGACATAGTAAGTCTGTGACACAGCAAGGCTGAGGAGTAGTCCAGTAAATCGATCATCGGATTTGGAGGTCAAAGACCTGTATTCAAATCCCACCTTCATTTCGATACCTGGACAATCTTGGGCAAAGGGGTGGACTGGCAGACTTCAATGTATCATTAGGCTCCAAGAGCCTCGCCTCCCCATCCAGGTCTACAATTCCTGCTACACTATGGTGATTGGTTGGTAAAAGGAGCACCCTCTGCTCCAATCCCTCATTTCACCATCATGTCCATTGCCTTTGTGATAGAAAAGCCTTCTCTGTATTCCTGGTCAAGGACTGTCATGTACTGACTTTAGAGTCAAGAGTTATGACTGACTCTTCATGACCCCATTTGGAATTTTCTTGGCCAAGATACTGGAATGGTTTGCCATTTCCTTCTTCAGCTCATTTTATAGATTAGGAAACTGAAGCAAAAAGAGTTAAGTGACTTGCCCAGGGCCACACAGCAATAAGTATCTGAGGATAAATTTGAACTCAGGAAGACTCATCTTCATGACTCCAGGCCAAGCACTCTGCCCACTGTGCCACCTAGCTGCCCAGGTCAAGAGGACCTGGGTTCAAATCCTATCTCTGCTACTTATTACTTGTCTGAACCTGAGAAAATTCCTTCATTTCTCTAGAATGTCCATCAATTGTGTTAAATAATGTCTAAGGTCCCTTCTAGCTCTAAATATACCATCTACTCTCCATATAGTTCATCTTCCTTCTTTCTTTGTGCTTGACCTAAAGGCTACCATTTGAGTTAGCTTTATAACCACAGGCACAATGCTTCCTTCCTCTTCACTTTATTTTCCTTGTTCATGTGTTTTTGGATGGAATGGCTGGACCGGTTGACCTCTGAGGTTCTATCCAGCCATAATCTTGGAAGCCCAGATTACATGTCTGTGTTTCACCCAGATCAGTTCTCCCATTCACCTGCCACATAGCCATAGTCACCTTTAGCTTATTTATATCCAGGGAGGGGAGCAGACTTGTAGATAAAATCCAGGCCATTCTTTTGGCTCCAGGGTGAATGATAGGATCATTTTTAGTGGCTGAGTTAACAGTCTTATTCTGTTTGTCATAGAATAATATTAAACTGGGTCTCTTCATTCAGTTCTTTGAGTATATGGTGAGGAAGGGAGGTTCTAGACAATCCAGAAGCACGAGTTAGGGTTTAGGAGGAGTCCCCGGATAAAGAATTGTCATGTAGAAGATAGACACACACAGATAATTGGGAGCTGACTCCCAGGACACCCAAAGTCATGCACACACACACACACATGCATGCACCTGCCATGTTGTTCTCTAGAAGTAGAGCATCATAGAATAAAGAACATCAAAGATGGAGGGCCCTCAGAACACAGGATGTCAGGGATGGGAGGGCCCTTAGAACACAGGATTTCAGGGCTGGGAGGGTCTTTAGAACACAGGATATCAGAGCTGGAAGGGCCTTTAGAAATAAGATTTTTTTTTTAAAGAAAATACTGAGATCCAGAAAGCATAAGAAACTTTCCTGAGGCCACGCAGGGACCTCAGTGCCAGAGCTAGGACAAAAATATAGCTCTGCTGATTCCCATTCTTGGGCCTTACTCACTCCCGTGGGTGTCCTTTTCCCTTCTCCCTCCCTCCCCTCCCTTTGATCTTTCCTTCTCCCCCTCTTCTTCCCTGTCCTTGGAGGGCACAGTGACCTCCAATGGGAGACAGCCAGCTGGTTCTTCTGTACCATATCTGCAGGTCAGCTGGGCTGTGGCCAGATACATCTGACCCAGTGCCGTCTCACCTTCACTATTGAGTTCATCCCCCTCAACTCCTGGGGCCAGGTCCCTTCCCCTGTATTCAGGTCGATGCTCAGAACTCTGCTCACTCCAGGGATCTGGAGGCCCAATAAATCATAGGTAACAAGATTAGTTTCTTCTGTCTGCTGCCTCATTACCATAACTTCCTTCTGCCTATGCTGAGGTTCATGCTTTGACCTTTAACCCTGTAAAGCCCTGTTCCTGCTGAGCATGGCTGGGGGTCACCGGTTTCATCTGAGAATCTAGAATTGGAAAGGACCTTAGAGGTCATCTCATTAAATATGCCCCATTATATAGATGAAGAGACTGAGGCTTGCCAAAGCCCAGCTCAAATAGCATGTCCTACAGAAAGCCTTCTCTGACTCTCCCACACAAGGTGAATTCTCCCTCTCTTGAGATCCCGTTGGGTCTATGTCGTGTATTTGCCCAATTAAATACTTAGTATCTTAGAATCTCCCAACAGGGACAAGTGATAGAAACCATCATTAGAATCACGGTACCATGGGATCACAGACTCTTAGATTGACAGCCAAATGGCACCTTAGACATTTTCTAACCCACAACCCCTTCAGTTGACAAATGAGGTAAGTGAGGCCCAGAGAGGTTGTGACTTGCTCAAGGTCACACAGTTGTAGAGACAGGATTCATATCCTGGTCCTAGCATTTCAAATTCTGTGCTACCAAAGGGAGTTGATAAGCCATTTAGCTGAGCAAGAATCCCTATATTGTGTATGTGTGTGTGCACAATCCCTGACATGTGGTCAGCCAAACTCTACTTGAATCCCTTCTGTGACAGGGAACTCACTTCCGCTGGGCAACTTTATTTTTTAGGTAGCCTTTCCTCATATTGACCTGATACTCAATATAGCCTCTTAGGGCTTACAAAGTGCTCAATAAATGCATTATCCAATACATTACATCCATTACCTTATCTGATCCTCATAAGAACCCTGTGAAGCAAAATGTGAGCCACACAGCTATCAGCCGTGTTCCACTCACTCCCCATTTAGAGTACATTCTTGTGTATCTTCACATGTACTTACTTATACTCTAAGAACCTGTTGTCTCTCCATTAGAGCACAAACTCCCTGAGGGCAGGGACGATTGCATTTTCTGTATCTGTTTCTCCTGTAGATGGGATAGTTCTTGGCCCATAGTAGATGCTTAAAAAATGTTTTGTTGATTGATACTTATTCTGTCAATGATAGAGATGGAGGGGCTGAGAAGCAAAGTGACTTGGCCATAGTCTTGCTGTTGGCAAATGTCAAAGGGAGAATTCAAGCCAACCTGAGCCCAGGGCTCTTTCCAAGCCACCATTCCAACTCTTCCTGAAACTGACCTCCCTGAAGCTGATGATGGGATTAAAGGATCATGGATCAGGCGCTCAAAGGCCCTCATTTTACAGAGAGGTAAACTGAGGCTCCAGGAAGTGAAATGACCTGCCTGAGGTCACATACGCAGTGTCAGAATCAGCATTTGAACCCTTAAAATATAACACAGACTAGCAGACCTGGAAATAAAATGCTGGAGAGGACTCTAGAACATAGACCATGGGACAGAGAGTGTGTCAGAGTTGAAAGGTATTTTAGTACATGCAGTGCTCAAGCTAGGAATATAGTACATACAATGCCCAAGTTAGAATATAGAATTTAGACCTGGGAGGAACCTTAGAAAACAAAATGTCAGAACTGACAGGGAACTTAAAACACTGAATCTAGAACTGAGAGATTCCTTAGAACACAGTATGTCATTGCTGGGAGGGCTCTTAGAACACAGGATGTCAGAGCTAAGAGGGCCTTTTTCATTATTTTTCTAAACAGACTTGTGATTTCATTCATATGAAGAGTTCCCAAGGAGGAAACTCCCTCTATTGACACATTAACCCTTGATCTACAAGTGACAGCCTTAAAGAGTTGGTTAGGGGCTCTGAGAAGTTAATTGACTTACCCAAGGTCACACAGACAGAGACGGGAACCAAAGTCAGGTCTTCCTGACATGAAGGCCAACCCTCTATCCTTTATACTCTTATGGCCTCTCAGGAGCCACATGAGAACACAGAACACAAGACACCACAGCTGGGAGAAGCCCTAGGACATAGGACATAGAATGCCATTGTTGTTAAGGACCTTAGAGACACACCCCTGATTTTACAGATTGGGAAACTGAGACCCGGAGAGCATATGCTAATTCACATTTACGTAGAACTTTTAGGTTTGTAAAATGCTTTACAAAGTTTATCAGTTGATTGTCACCCCAACCCTGAGACGTAGGTACTGTTATGCTTTTTTCCAGATGAGGAAAGCAAAGTTAAGTGACTTGCCCAGGGTCCCACAGCTAGTTAGAGTCTGAGGCTATATTTGAACTCAGATCTTCCTGACTCCAGGTCCAGAGTTCTTTTATCCATTACACTGCCTAGGAGCCTCTTAGTGTCGTAGCCAGGCTTGTACCTTAGAGACTATTTGTGACAGAGCCAGGAATAAAACTGAATTCTCTGGTCTCCCAGCCTGTGATTCTTTCCCTTCCACCATCTCAGCTTCCCCTTCCCAGTCCACTCATCCATCTCGATACAAACCCGATCTCCCTCTCTCCTTTCCCCGAAATCTAGCCCTCTTTTCCTTATCCTAATGTGTACCTCGCCCCTCATTAAAGTCTCCCTCATCTCCTTGTTTGTCCATAATCTTCACCCTTCCCCTGACCTTGTCTCTTGTGGCAAAGAGCTAGGGATATCACAAAAGGTGGAGCTATGGGGAGGTGGCTGGTGGGCAACGGGTAAGAGGCAAATGTCTGGCAATAAGAGAGAAGAGGTTAAAACAGTTCCCAGGGATGGGGGTAGGAAGGGGAAAGTTTGGGGGTTGGGATGTGGTGAAGGGAAAGGGGACAAATATGAGGAATGGAGGAGGCAGTGGAGACCAGGAGTAGGGGGAAGGGATGGAGACATGAGGATATGGGAAAGGGGGAGGGGAGGGGGATGCGGGATGGGGAGGGGGGAGGAGAGTTGGAGTGTTGGACAATGGGCTGGGGATATGGAAAAGGAAGATGGGGCCTGAGGGACAGGAGGCAGAGGATGTTTTAATGTGGGGAAGAGGAGAGAATATGGGGGAGGGCTACAAAGGGCTGGAGATATGGGGAAATGGAGAGAAAGCTGAGGGACTGAGGGATCCCGGCAATGAGACAGGAGACAGTAGGGAAAGGGGAACCCACTCCACTTCCTAGTCCCAGATTTTCAGTCCACTATCCAGGGCAAAGATTATAAGGGATAGACAGGGAAGGTAAGGAGGGAGTCTAGATGCCCCTCTGGAACACAGTAAGAGCAGACAAATCCTAATCCCACAGCTGGCGGGAAAACATCCCACCCCCTGCCTCCAGGATTTTTCTTCGCTCTTTACTGTCTCCTGCCTCCAGCCTGCGGAAATGGGGGAGGGATGAAAGGAAGAGTCAGGAAAGCCATTTCTGAGAAGGAAAAAGCACTCTCTTGGGCATCTCTGCATTTCTGGGCGGGAGGGGCTGCTGAGAAGCCCTCCCCCCTCCATTTCACGGAACCCCCTACCTCCTCCCATAGCCCCAGGGGCCCATTAGCCATTCATTAGACCCCAGAGCTTTTTGGGCCCAGCCAGATACTGATCCCACATTTCTGGCTGACACTGTACTTTTCAGTGTGCTTCTCCAGGAGGTAATGAGCTCTCCATCGCAAGAGGTGTTCAAGCAGAGGCTTGACCAGCTCTCAGGTCTGCTGCAGAGGAGATTTTGCATGAGGTGGACTGCTGGAATAGATGTTCCCTAAGATCTCTTCCAGCTCTGAGGTTCTATATTTCTGAAGTTCTATGATTCTTCCATTCTAAGAGTTTAGGAATTTTAAATCCTAGGATTCTAAGATTCTGAGTCTTATATAAACTCTTTCTGTTCCCCAGTGCCTAGAGTAGTGCTGTCTTCATAATATGCCCTTAATAAATATTTGCTGAATGATATGAACGAATTCCATGCCTCAAAGGTTCTAGTATTTCCAGCTTTTAAGGTTCTTTGATTCCCTACCAGGTACCCCAGGTTTCCAGGTTAATCCTCTTCTGTTCAGGATCTCCAGCTTCTCAGCGGAGTCTCTCCCCCTCCTTCCACCAATTCTGAGGATAAATCATGAGATTGTTCAGCTAAATACCACCCCCTCCCAGGGGGAAGCCCAGGAGGCTGAGTCAAAGCTTTTGAAGAGGCAGGAACACCTGTTTACAGGGAGGAGGAGGACAGAGCCAGCCACCAGACATTTTCTGAGCATCTGCCCTGTGTCTGGGCCAAGCTTCCACACTCTTCCTAGGATGTCACTGTATTCTAGGCTGTGGTTTCCAGAGTCCTGGAGTCATTTCTTCTGCCTCCTCCTGCTTTAGAAGCAGAATGGGGAGGCAGGATGACATGTGTGCACCAGCGCATTTCTTTTAAGTCTGGTCCTGGGATTTCACTGGCTTAAAGACCTCAATCTGAGGAGACTTCTTCCTATGCAAATCAGTGGCTGTCCTACAACTTAGTGTCTTACATTTGCCTGGAGCACCTTAGAGGTTAAATGACTTGTCCAGGGTCACATAGCTGGTATGTATCAGAGATGGGACTTGAACCCCTGAACCTTTCCCTTGATTCAGAAGCCAGCTCTCTATCCACTAGGCCATTCTACCTCCTTGCCAATAGGTAGAATTTCCATATTGCTCTAACGATATCATCCTGTATGAGGTCAAGGCTATCCTCATAGAAGGAAGGAATCGCAGCAACGGTAACCTCCCTAAGTCATTGTGTAATCCTCCAATGCTTTTCCTTTTGGCTTTCACCATCATTGTTATCATCATCATTGCCATCATCATCATCATCACGATTTCCATGGTGCTTTTATGCTTGCAACATACATTCACATGTCATCTCATTCGATCCTCACAACAATTCTGGGAAGGAGGTGTTATTGTTATTCCCATTTTACAGAAAAGGAAAAGAAGGTTGAGATCATTTAAGTGATTTGCCCAAGGCTACAAAGTTAGTAAGTGTCTGAGGCAAGATCTGAACTCCGGACTTCTTGACTCCATGTCTACCACTCTATGTTATGTCTATGCACTTCCCCACCTGGCTGCCATTTTGGAATGCATTGTGCTAGAGGTATAGAGGTGGAGGAAGACGAAGTCTTCCTGATTAGGGAAGATTAATATGAAATTGGAGCTTGCCCTTCATTCTGTGCCCAGTGGAACTCAATAGTGGGCTACGTAACTAGGAAGGAGGAAGCCAGCCTGGGATTACAAATGTGCTGGAGAGAGCCCACAGCACGCACAGGCCCCTCCTGCCCATCATGAAGGGTGGACTTTGGGAACTATAGAATTTTGGAGCTAGGAGCAGGGGTTCTTAGCTTGGCGTCTTGAGCTTCTTTGTTCTTTTTTTTAATTTTGGGAACTATATTTCAGTCTAATTGATTTCTTTTATAATTCGATGCCTTTTCCTTTGTGCCTCTGAGAACAAAATTTTGGAGAAATCCATAGACTTAACCAAAGAGCTTCGAGACACACAAAAGATTGAGAATTCCTGGCTGAGAGGGCCTAGGATACAGTTAAAAAACAAACAAAAAATCCCAACAACAGCAAATAACGAAAACAAAAAACCAATTTTGGTTTGAGATCAGGAAAATCTGCCGTATGATTAGAGCTGTCCAAGTCAGAAGTACTACCTCTGGAGGTTGTGAATTTCCTCTTACTGGAGGTCCTCAGACAAGCTTGAAGGTCACTTCTCAAGTTTATTACAATGGGGGTTACTTTTGGAGGTGGATTGGAGTAAATAGCCACATGATTCCCTTTCAGCTCTCAAATTTTGTGGTTCAGAGCTGGCCAGAGCCTTAGATAATAGAATACCAGAGCTGGAAGATCCCTTAGAATACAGAGGAGGGACTCTTAGGACAGAGAACTTCAGGGCTGGGGGCTTAGAACATGGGATGTCAGAACTGGGAGGGACTTTGGGACGTGGAATATCAGAGCTAGGGAAGAGGGAGAACCTTACAGCACAGTCTGTCAGAGATGGGAGGGCCCTTAGAGTCCTTCTGGTGACTCAAGAGACATACCCTCTGCACATTCCTCTCCACACCCCCCAGTCTCCAGCAGACCTCCCAGGGAAGCAAGCCTGTGGCAGTAATGCCGCTCAATCGTGGCATTGTGAGCCCGCCAGTCTGTGGGCAGAATTGAATAAATAGTATTTCTCGGCATTATTTATCTTACTTCAAATCTTAACAAATAGTTCCAGGGAGCAGACTTGATTTCTTGGTATTTGATGCTGAAGGGACTGGGGTCCAGATAGAGAAGGTCACATGTGAATATTTATGAGAGGCTGAGAGGGACCAGGTGAAGGTCAGACTTCTCAATGGCACCCTTCAAGTTTCATTGGGATTAGGGTTGGAGGCTCTCCAAACCTAGCCACTGTTGTCATGGGAGGCTTTGTTATTGTTACTCAGTCATGGCCAACTCTTCCTGCCCCCATTTGGGCTTTTCTTGGGAGAGACACTGGAGTGGTTCGCCATTTCCTTCTCCAGCTCATTTCACAGATGAGGAAACTGTGACTTGCCCAGGGTCACACAGCTAGTGCCTAAGGCTGGATTTGAACTTCAGGTCCTCCTGACTCAATGCTGTCTCCACTGCACCACTTAACTACTCCCATGGAAGGCTTACTCCAGCACAGAAGTGAGTTTGCAACTCACATCCCAGACTGGAGCTAGTTCTGAGAGCTCTCACACTGTCTTTCTTTCCAGCTGCTCTCTCAATGGATGCAATTGGCAGCTGGGATGGCACAAATGCCTCTCCTCACGGATTTAGCTGAATTTGAGGGAGTCCTTTGAGGTTTACAATGCACTTTATACCCATTATCTAATTTCATCTTATTTGATCCTTACCACCACTCTAAGATTGGAGTTATTATTATACTTATCATACAAATGAGTAGAGGCTGAGATGAGCTAATAGTACCTGAGGCAGGATCTGAACTGCAAGCCCATCCCTGACTATCCACTGTATCACACATGGGAAGCTGCCTGGTCCCCCAGCCCTGAGTGTCAGGAAATCTAGACTCCTGTCCCAGCTCTGTCACTGCCTAGCTGTGAAAATTCAAGGCAGGGAGGCAGTGGGTGGTGAAGTGGATAGAGCATCGAACCTGGACTCAAGAAGACCTGATTTCAAATCCTACCTCAGACCCTTACTAGCCATGTGATCCCGGGCAAGTCACTTCACCGCTGTCTGCCTCAGTTTGCTCCTCTGTAAAATGGAGATAATAAAAGCTCCTCCCTCCCAGGGTTGTGAGGATCCCATGAGCTAAGGTTTGTAAATCACTTCAAGCACTGTGTAAACGCTAGCTAGGTAATTGATAGCCACAGCAGAGTGGGGCTTAGGGTCTCTAACAGTCCTGCCCAGACCTGATAGTCTGGGATTCTCTGGGGGAGGGTAGACAGAAACTGGACTCCGGGTCACCTGTTGTGGTAAACTGCTTTTCCAATTGTAGACTGTTTTTTTGAATGAAGGCAGAGATGGGTGAGGAGAGAAGAGAATGAAAGTGAGAAGGTATGTGCAGACCAAAGGATGGAAATAGCATTTACTAAGAGCCTGCTAGAAGCCAGGCACTGTCCTAAGCTCTTTACAAATATTAACTCATTTGATCCTCACAACAACCCAAGGTGGTAAGTGGTATTATTACCACCACCCCCACTTTAAAGTTGGGAAAACTGAGGCAGACAAAGGTTGTCACTTGCCAGGAAGTAAGTGTCTGAGGATGGGTTTAAACTTAAGTCTTCCTGACCCCAAGAAGTATCCAGGGTCTATCCACTGTCATGCCCACCCCTCCACCCCCCACCCCTGGGAAAGATGCCCTGTTTGTTACTTTCACCAAATCTAGCCAACCCCATTCTGCTCTTCCTTGATCGCCACCGGCTGTCTCCCCAGAAGGCCTGGATGGATGATCAAATTCACTTTAACTCAATGAACGTATTAAGTGCTTACTATGCTGTAGGAATGGGAGGCACAAGAGTGAAAACCATTCTAAGGTCTCTCTCAGCCCTGGCATTCTCTGTTCTAAGGGCTCTCTCCAGTCTGACATTTATTTTGGTGACCCTCCCAGCTCTGACATTGTGTGTTCTAAGGGTCCTCCCAGCCCTGACAGTCTGTGATCTAAGGACCCTCCCAACTCTGACATCCTATATTCTAAGGTCTCTCTCAGCTCTGACATTCCATGTTCTAAGAGCCCTCCCAGCCCTGACAGTCTGTATTCTAAGGGCCTTCCCAGCTCTGACATTCTGTGTCCCAAGGTCTTTCCCAGCTCTGATATTGTGTGTTCTAAGATTCCTCCCAGGTCTGACATTTTGTATCACAAGGGCTCTCCCAGCTCTGACATTCTGGGTCCTGTTTTCTAAGCCCTCTCCAAGACCTGTCATTCTATATATTGAGGACCCTTCTGGGTAATTCTATACTCCCAAATACCTTCCATTGTATGTTTCATGGGCCCTTTCAGCAGTTATCCCATTTTCTGAGCCCTCCCAGACCTGCCATTCTATTCTCTAAAAGAGGAGAACTCAAGCAGCCTTCTGAACTGTTTGCACAAGGTCTGCCTCAGTCCCCAAGCCTTGCTCCATGAAAGGGGCCCCAATCCCTGAGTCCCCACCTCGGGTTAGGAATGTGCCCGCAGGCCCAAGCTCTGAATATGTTTATCAGTAATAACTCCAGTCAGCCCTGCCGCCAGTTACAGATCTCCTGTCGTTTATTGATCTCTGATTCTCTGTCTCAGACAGACACAGGCATGGGCCAACCAGCACACCGAGAGCCAGACAGTGCACACGTGGCTCCTGGCACCCCGATGTGCTCGGGCCTCTTTCTGGGCCTACACATGCTCAGGGCACACAAGTCTGCAGTTCTGGCTTGGGTCCCAGCTGACAGTTCCATTGGGCTTCTCCTTCCTTTTTCATCCCCCTCTTTCTTCTCCCTTTTCCCCCACCTCTCCCGTCCTGAAACCCAGTCACAGTGCCCCCTGGTGACCATATTTGAAATCACGTTTTTCACCACATTTGAAACCACATCTTTCTCCCACCCGTCCTAACCTCCATCACCAACAGTTGGAGCAGAGACACAAGCAGGATCTTAGAGCTGGAAAAAACGTTAGAGCATAGAATGCAGATTACTGGCTCTGGAAAGGACCTTAAGCCATAGAATATCAGATGTTCTGACCTTAGAACAAGTCAGAAATCAAAATTCCTTAATAATAACAAAAACAACAATGATAATAATAACTAATATTTATATAGCACTTACTAGGTGCCAGGCACTGTGCTAAGAGCTATATGATTATTACCTCATTTGATCAATAAGCATTTACTTAGCTCCTCCTATGTGCCAGGCTCTATGCTAAGTGCTGGGGGTATAACGAAAGGTTCCTATTCTCAAAGAGCTCACTAATGAAGCTAATGAGGGAAACAACATTTAAGCAACTATGTGCACACAAAATATATACGGAATAAACTGTGGAAAATTAACAGATAGAAGAAGCTTGCATTGAGGGAGATGAGGAAAGGCTTTTTGGAGAAAGTAGAATTTTATATGCCATTTGAAGGAAGTCAGAGACACTCAGAGGAGAAGATGAGACAGGAGGGAAAATTAGGTAAAGGGCACAGTGGATGAAAATTCAGGGAGTCAGGGGATGGAGGGTCTTGCTTGAGAAACAGCAGTGAAGTCAGAGTCACTGGATCCCAGAGTATATGGAGTAGAGTAAGGAAAGGAAAGGAAGAAGCCAGGAAATGTAGGAGGGGGCTAGGTTATGGAAGGCTTTGAATGCCAAAAAGAGGATTTTGCATTTTGATCCTGGAGGTCATAGGGAGCCACTGGAATTTATTGAATGGTGTGTGTGTGTGTGTGTGTGTGTGTGTGTGTGTGAGAGAGAGAGAGAGAGAGAGAGAGAGAGAGAGAGAGAGAGAGAGAGAGACAGCTAGTAGAGTCTTCAGAAGAGAAAATGTTAGAGCTGAGAGGACTCTGAGAACAGACAGATCTGGGAAGGCTCTTAGAACACAGAATATCAGAGCTGGGAGGCCCCTTAATACAGAAGATGTCAGAGCTGGGAGGGCCCTTAGTACGTAAAAGGTGTTAGAGCCAGGAGGACCCTTAGAACATGGAATGTCAGAGCTGGGAGGGTCCTGAGAACATGGAATGTCAGAGCTGAAAGTGACCTGAGAGACTTAGTTCGACCCTTTATTTTACAGAGGAGGAAACATCTTCAGAGAGGGGAAGCCTAAAGTTTACAGGTAAGAAGCAGCAGAGCCTCCTGACTTCAAACCCCTGCTCCTTCCACTACACAAACACGGCCCATTTAAATATTTCTCCAGTCCCCAGACCTTCCAAACAAAGAGGTCATAACCTTGGCCTTCTGTCCTTTAAAGGTTGCCTTGCCTGAAGTTTGACAGACAGCTGTCTAGCATAATGGAAACCACAGTAGATTGGGTCTCTGGACATCTGGGTTGCAGAATTACAGGCTCTCAGGGTTTGAAGAGACTGCACAGGATCATTGGCACAGGAGTTCTTAACCTGGGGGTCCAAGAATTTGGTTTTTTTTTTTAATGTACATAACCACATTTCAATATCATTGGCTTCCTTTATCTTATTTTCCGTTGTATTTTATGCATTTAAAAACATGATTCTGGGCTTCACCAGGCTGCCTGCCAGAGGGGTCCAGGACATATAGAAAAGGCTAAGAAGTCTTGCCTAAGAACTATCTAGCCCAGCCAGGGCCTGAGCAGGAATCTCCGTCGGAATGCAACATCCACCTCCCAGTTGTCTCATTTTACTCTTGCTGGATGATTTCCTAAGTCAGGAAACCCACTAGCTCCTCCCCTTCAGCTTCTGGACAGCTCTTTGTTAGGAAACCTGTCCTTCTAGGCAAGCTACACCCATCCTTCCATCATTTCCTCTCGCTGCTCACCATATCCGGTCTTCCCTCTGGGGCCAAGCAGAACAAGTCCAAGTCCTTTTCCAGCCCTTCATCCATCTGAAGGCAGTAGTCATGTCCCTCCTCTGCCCCGGCCTTCCATCTCTTCTCTAAATTGAACATCCTTAGTTCCTTCTACCGATGCCAGCATGTTCTGGTCTTCAGTCCTCTCATCATCCTCATTTCCCACCTCTGGGTGAACTTCAGCCAGCCAATGTCCTTCCTAAAATACAGCATCCAGAACTGAGCACAATACTCCAGATATAGTCTAATTAAGGTGGAGGATAACAGAACGGTCATCTCCCTTTTCCTGAACACTGTTCCTCTGGGAATACAGTCTCAGACTATGTTAGCTTTTGGGGGTCATGGTTTCAATTCAATCCAATAAATATTTACTAAATGCCTGCTATGGGCAAGGTCCCCCAGATACAAAAACTAATGAAACAATCCCTGGGGTTATATTCATTCAGTCATGCCTGACACTTTGTGACACTGTGGACTAAATGTCCATGGAGTTTTCTTGGCAAAGATTAGTGGAATGGTTTGCCATTTTCTTCTCCAGTTGGTTTTTTTTTTCATTGTAGGCAGGGGCTAAGTGACTTGCCCAAGATCACACAGCTAGTAAGTGTCTGAGGTCACATTGGAACTCTGATTTTTCTGTTCTTTCTGACTCCTGGCCCAGTGCTCTTATCCACTGAGCCACCTAGCTGCCCTTTATACGTAGTAGGTATACTACATGTACCCAATAAGTAAATGCAAAGAATAGTCAAGGTAATAAAAGGTCACTTCAAAAAGGAATTCACAGAAAAGAACAGAAGGAAGCTCAGAAGGAAAACAGACAATCAGGGCAGCTTTGAAAGTAATGTGTTGAAATATATATATGTATATGTATATATGTATATATTTAAAGGTAAGCTGTACATAAAAGATTTATGGTTTCACATATAATACTCTTCATATATTGATTTTTTTTTTGAGGGAAGAGGTGCTTGTGAAGTTCAAAATCTAAAAAATTTTTAAAAAGGAAAGAGTATTAATAATGGGGGGAGGGTACCAAATCTGGAAAGGACACCTGGAGGAGGTGACCTCTTTGAAGAAAGCTAGGGATCCTTGAAGAGATGATACCAGATCATAGATTTAGAACTGGAAGGAACCTTAGAGATCATTCAGTCCAATTCCGCCCGCCTTTTTTCTTTACCATTGGGGAAACTGAGGCTGAAAGAGGGTAAAAGTGACTGCCAAGGGTCATGAGGTAAGGAGGGAGTGTGTTCCAGACATGGAGGGACAATTGTGCTAAGCAACAGAGGCAGAGGATGGATTGGCAGTTATGAAGGGCAAAGAGTCAACCAGTTTGACTGCAACAGAGAGTGGATAAAGTAGAGTAATCTGGAATGTCACTTGTATTGTGCTTGTGGTCCTCTAAGAGCCCCAAATGGACTTTTGTCTAATCACTTCTTCCCTGTCTTGTACTTCTATAGCTCTTGTTCTTGTTTTGCCAATGATTCTCTGTGTGTCCTTGGCCAAATCTCTTCTCTTCTCTTCTTTGCTCTGGGACTCGTCTTCCATTGTTGAAAGCTGATGATTGTTATCCTTATGCTACCTGCCTCATCAAGTTGTTGGGAAGAAGCTCTTTATATCATAGAAAGGGAAGAATGCATAAATGGAGGAACTATTCCTATTAACTTCATATCATCAGTGTGGGCCAGGGGTAAGAAACCTGTGGCCTCAAGGCCACATGTGGCCCTCTAGGTCTTCAAGTGTGGCCCTTTGACTGAATCCAAACTTCACAGAACAAATGCTTTTTTGGATTCAGTCAAAAGGCCACACTTGAGGACCTAGAGAGCCACATGTGACCTTGAAGCCAAAGGTTCCCCACCATTGGTATGGGCCATTGGCAATCATTCCATGATAGAAAGAGCTTGGGCCTTGAACCAGAAGATCTGGATCCAGATTCAGACTCTTGATAGCTGCTAGCTGTATGACATTAGACAAGTCACTTAATTTCTTGGTTTTCTACTTAAATCATATGTAAAATGAGATGGGGGCGTCTCTAATGCCCTTACCAACTCTGGAAGTCTGTAATCCTTCCAGCCATGGCCTAAATTTTAGAGGGGAAGGGGAAACAGCATTTATTAACCATCTGCTATATGCCAGATACTGTGCTAAGTGCTTTACAGATCTTATCTCATTTGATGAAGTGATGGAAGTGTCTTGTAAAACCTTATTGAAATGTGAGTTATCCAAACACCATTGGCCCATCTTTTGGGACATCTTACCCCAGCGTGCCAAGATGTGCTCAGGCCAGTGATGGAAAACAATGCCTTCTGGTTCCAGCCAGCACCTGAGAGTCTGGAGTAAGAGGTGCAGGAGGTGGAGAAGCCAACTGAGCCTCCAGTAATGACTCTCCCTTCCCGGAGTTCCAGACCTCAGCCCAGGATCCCTAGGACTCCAGGGTCCACTAATCCCTAACCAATACCTTGGGGAAAGCCCTGGGATTCCAGAGGTGGGGATGAGGTTGGAGTCCAAAAGTGCCTGGCATCCAGCTCACAGACCTTCCCCCCACGTAATGATCCTCTTTGTTTCTAGGCACCTTCCCCTTGTAGGAAGCCAGGTGGCCTGTTCGAGAGGGAATAGGTTTGGGCATCAGAGACCTGGATTCTGATAGCTCTGCCTTAGCTGTTTCCTACCTGTGTGACTAGGAGCTAGTTTCTTCCCCTCTCTGAGCCTCAGAAGAGGATGGGAGGAAGGGTAGGACCAGGTGATCTCTAAGCCCTCTTTAGCCCTAAAAGTCTATGAGATCCCTAAAACTCTCCTTCGTGGCATGGCCTGTCCGCCTTTCAGTTCTCCTGTTAACAGCCTCTCTCTACGACCAGGCCCAGATTCCTCGCTTTAGCCTGCCTGGCCTTGTTTCAATTTTATGGGCTTTTTCTTGCTATAAATATGTTTTCGAGGGCTCCATCTATCAGGCTGTGCCTCTCTGGAGCTAGAGATTCCTGCAAGGCCGTGACAGGTTGGAATTGACTTGTATGATATTAGGATTGCTATTGATCCCTGGGGGCCTCACAGCGAGCCTGGCTTCTTGACCTGGATCCGGGCTGGGCGGCTCCCTCGTCTTCCGCCGGGCCCGGTCCTCAGACTTGCCCTCCTCAGCTGTTACTCTGCGCCCCTCAGTCCTACTCACTCCCCAGTCACCCACTCCCACATGGACACGCCCTGATAGTGACAGAGGTTCCCAGATCCACAAATTCATGGAGTTTTTGGTTAGGTTGGGGTTTTTTGAAGAATGGAAATGAAGGGTCACACTTGCTCTCAGTTTAGATGTGGGTTTTCAGCCCGGTGTAAAGATCCCTTTAGGGAAGCTCCTCACCATTTAATCGCTCGATTCCAGTACAACCCTACCTCTCTCGGCTCCGCCCCTACCCACCCCCTCCTCCTCCCTAGTTTGCCGTGGCTCCACCCCACTCTTCCTCCCTCCCGGCCCACCGTCCTTTGTCTCTACCTCCACCTCTTTCTCCTCTCCTCCTTTCTTCTGCCTTTCCATCCCCTCCTGGAGCTCTTTCCTTTCTGATTCTCTCTCACCTCTGAATCCCACTCCTCCTTCTCTGGCCCTTCTTCTAACTTTTGACCTTTCTGTGTCCACCCCCCTGTCCTGCCTCTTCCCCTTCTTTAACTCCATCTTCTTTTGGCTTTTCCCTTTAGGAGCTCAATGCCTCAGTCAATAAGCATTTATTATGCACCTGCTTGGGGTTTTTTTTATTTGTTTGTTTTTTTAAGGGACAGCAGGAAGGTCTGCTTGGCTAAATCAAAGACTGCTTGAACAGGGTAGGGACTAGGCTTGTGATTTTATTGGTTTAGGGAACTCCTTGGTGAGTAAACTCCCCCCACTAACGCAGGTCAACACCTTCTCTTCGACTCATAGTGTCAGAACCTCTTCTGGAACACTGAGGTTAAGTGACTTACCCAGGGTCTCTCAGCACTTCCTAGTTTTGGAGGTCAGTTTTCTATTCACTAGGACAGGCTGCTTCCTAGTGGGAGTAATGTATACAAATGCTGGAAAGACCAAGTGTGGATAGATTGTGAAGGGTTTTAAACGGCAAACAAAAAAAAATCACCAAACAGAGGAGTATCTAATCCTAGCGATAATAGGGAGCCTCTGGAGTCTATTGTGGAAGAGAGTGATGTGAGCAGACATTGAGCAATTGGGTGGAAGGAGATTGGATTGGAATTAGGAGAGGCTTTGGGCAGGGAGGTGAATTAACTAGTCCAGGGGAGATTGTGATAAGGGCCAGAACTAGAGTGGTAGAGCAAAGGGGTTGGATATGAAAACTCTGGTATCCCCTCTCTACCTCTACCCCTTCTGAGTCCATCCCCAATCTGGTTCCTCCCCATTGACTATTTTTTTTGGGGGGGAGGCAATTGGGGTGAAGTGACTTGCCCAGGGTCACAAAGCTAGTTACTGTCAGAGGCTGGGTTTGAACTCAGGTCCTCTTGACTTCAGGGCCAGTGGTCTATCCATTGTACCATTTAGCTCTCCTCAAGCTATTGATGTGAATTCAGAAGCATTAGGACAGCCTACTCCAAGGCCAGCTCTTGGGGAGGGGGGAAGAGGGTGGTGAGAGAATGGGGAAGGGAGCATCTGCATCTTCTGTCCGGAATCTTCCCAAGGGGCAGTATCTCTTTGGTACTTTAATGGCTCAAACCCCCAATCCAGAACCCCACTGCTGACTCCCACTTAAATATCTCTTGAAGACACTCGCCTAGGTCTCACAAACCACATGTGGCTCTCAAACCACATTTCGCAGAATGAAAGATCTCATTGCCCTCACTGCTTCAAGAGAAGACCAAAGGGTTTCCTAGCCTGGGTACTGACAAATGCTCCTCCCTTAAAACTGTCCTTGAAAAGTTCTATCTATTGACTGGTCTATATATCCATACATACATATATGTACACACATGCATACATATATATTGTATATGTAATATATCTACATATGTGTGTATATTTATTTGTTTGTTCACAAAGGCCAACATCAGTCTATGGATCTGGGCTATTCTGGGCTTCAAGAGGGTGATTCCCTTGGGTCTGGGAGCCAGCCTGAGGCAGGGTGGGGCAGTCTAAGATCAAAAACCATCCCTTTCAGGTCATTAAAAGTTGCTAAGGACCTAACCAAAGGTCACTGCTCTTAGCAAGAGAGGTCAGGTTAGGGTGGGAAGAGGCTTGGGGGACAGAAAGGAAGCAGAGCCTTAATTCCTATCTCCCATTAAAAAAAATCAGCTTCCTTCCCTCAAATCCCAGACTGGGACCAGGAGAATGAGAAGAGCGGGGGCCAAAGAAGAGCCAACTGATGAAGGAGGTGGGGGTCTTACATCGGCAAGTCTAAAACTGGACTCACTATATTTCCCCCCAAAGTGTCTCCCTTTCTCAACTTTACTGTTACTCTAGTAAGTAAACACAGCACTGTCCCCGGCCCAAGCTTGAAACCTGGGGGTCATCCTCAACTCTTGGTTTTCTCTCATCTTTCACATCCAGACAGGGAACAAATCTTGTCGTTTCTACTTTTTGTGACATTGGTTTTCTACGCCCCCTTCTCTCCTCTGATGCTGCCATGACCCCAGGGCAGACTCTTTTGGACTCACTCCTGGCCTGGATCCTGGTTGGCCTCCTGCCTCAGTTCCCACTCACTCCAGCCCATCCCCCACTCAGACATCAAAATGATGTCTCTAAGGTACAGAGCCTGTGTGACCATGGAGTCCCTCCCCCTACTCAATAAAGGCCAATGGTTCTCTATTACCTTCTGGACCAAATGGAAAATCTGTTTGGCTTTTAAAGCCCTTCATAACCTCACTCCTTTCACAACTTTTCCCAACTTCTCACACCTTCGTCCCTTCCTCATCCCCTGGGATCCAGTGATTCTTTGCTGTTCCTCAGGCACAGCACTGGATCTCCTGACACCAGCAATTCTCACTGGCTGTCCCCTGTGCCCGGAATGCTCTATTCTCCCTGCTCATCTCTGCCTCCTAGTTTGCCTCTGCTACTTCCAGTCTCAGATCAAATTCTACTTCCTGCAAAAAGTTTTTGCCTGTTCTCCTTAATGCTAATGCTTTCCCTCTGAGCCCATCCCCAATTGGTCCTGTATATTTCTTGTTTGTTCATTGCTGTTTACATGTTGGCTTCTCTATTCCATTGTGAGCTTCTTGAGGGCAAGGACCGCCTTTTGACTTTCTTTGTATCACTGGCACTTAGTACAGTGACTGGCACATAGTAGGTGCTTAATAAATGCTTGTTGACTGACTTTCTGACTCTATATTTCCTTCCCCTGAATTCTCCAAAGGCCTCCATGGACCAGCTCAGAGAGCCTCAAAGAATGTCAGACTAGGAGGACTTTTGGAACGTAGAATGTCAGAGGTGAGAGAGCCCTTAGAACAGAGAATGTCAGAGCTGGGAGGAACATACAGCATCAAAGCTGAGAGAGAGCTTAGAACACAGAATGTCAGTTCTGGAGAGGTGTATACATATATATATACACATATACACCTATATGTGTGTATGTATGTGTACATGTATATATATGTGTGTGCATGTATGTGTATACGTGTGTGTCTATATATACGTATATATATTCATGTGTGTGTGTGTGTGTGTGTGTATAATGTTGGCATTGCGAGAACCCTTAGAACATAAGAATGTTAGAGCTGGAGGATCAGGGCTTAGAACACAGGATGTCAGAGCTGGAAAAGCCCTTAGAATATGGAAAGTCAGACTGGGAGGGTCCTTAGTACACAGTATGTCAGAACTAGGGGAGCTCTTAGAACAGAAAATGTCACGTCCAGAAGAGCCCCAAGAGCAGAGGCTGTGAGAGCTGGGAGGGTCCTTAGAGCGCAGAATGTCAGAACTAGAAGAGACCTTAGGAAATAGAAATTCCAAGCTGGGAAGGCCCCTTGCAACACAAATCATCCAAGCAGGAAGGACAGCAGGAGTCATCTCTCTAGTCTGACCTTCTCAATTTACATTTGTAGAAACTGAGGCCCAGTGACTCATCCAAGGTCACACAATGAAACGGCGGCAGAGTTAAGATCAAATTCTGGCTCTCCTAAATCCTCCTTATTTGAAAGGAATAAAATTGATTTTTTTTTTACCCTCAATCTGCTCACCTGGCCCGACTTTCCCTCTCAGCGGGTCAGAGACAAACTCTCTTTTTTCTCGGACCTTTCTCTCTCTCTTGCTCACTCTCTCACAGTGGGGCCTCTCCAAGCACTATGTAAGCGGGTGGATCACTGCATTAAAGTTAACTTCCTCTTAAACAGACTTAATTAGTGTTCTTCAGACACACATAAATTAATCGTGGCTGGCTACGGAAGGCTGGAGAGTTTTCTCCTGATCGATAACGCTGTCCGGGCTCCAAATAAACTGCTGGGAATCTGACTCTCTTTTTTGGTCATCTGTTATGCCGCTCTCGCCGGCTGATAAGGCCTGGATCCTTTATCTTCTCCTGTTTGGCCCATCTGCTGAGGCCGAGCTGGCCTCCAGCTCTGTAACCAGGGCCAGCAGTGGGCATGAGAGACTGCAGCCATGGAGGGCCCCTGGCAAGGCTGCCCTGTGTCCTCTCCTCCCATACTGCCCTCACAGAGGCCCTAAAACCTGCCACTGGGGACTTATGGCTTTGAGTTTACAATGGGAATGTCAGAGGTCAACAGGACTGAAGGGCAGAGACTGTCAGAGTTGAAGAGATCTTAGAACATGGAATATCAGAGCTGGGAGGGCCCTTAGAACACAGGATGTCTGAGCTGGGAGGGACCTTAGAACCCAGAATGTCAGAGCTGGGAGGGCCTTGAGAACACAGGATGTCAGAGCTGAGAGGACGCTTAGAACACAGGATGTCAGAATTGAAAAGGACAGTAGAGGGGCAGCTAGTGGATAGAACACCGGCCCTGAAGTCAGGAGGACCTGAGTTCAAATCCAGCCTCAGACCAAACACTTGACACTTACTAGTTGTGTGACCCTGGGCAAGTCACTTAACCCCAACTGCTTGAAAAAAGAAAACAAAAGGACATTAGGACACGGAATGTCAGAACTGGGAGGGCCCATAGATTGTTGGAACTGGGAAAGACCTTAGAACATTGAACACAGACTCTTAGAACCAGGAGAGACACTAAGGGCAGCTTGGTGGCACAGTGAACACAGAGCTGGACTTAGAATCAGGAAGACCTGAGCTCGAATCCTTCTTCAGACACTTATTAACTGTGTGACCTTAGGCAAGTCACTGGACCTCTCTGACTTTCTGTTCCTCATCTGTAAAATGGAGGTGATAATAGCACCTACTTCTCAGAGTTGTGAGAAAGATCCAAAGAGATAATACGTGTACAGTGCTTTGCAAACCTTAGAATACTATACAAATGCACATTATTATTATGACCTAGTCCTAGACCACAGTCAGCTAGGAAAACTGTGAGAGCCTTAGCCAAGGAAGATCTCTTAGAATGTCAGAGCTAGAAGGGACCTCAGGAATTCACTAAGCCAGTGAATTGGGCTCATATCCTCTCTCCAACTCCTATGACCTATGTGGTCTCAACCTCTCTGGGGCCTCAGTTTCCTCATCTACAAAATAAAGAGGCTGGGCTAGATATCCTCAGAGGTGCCATTTAGCTCATGATCTGATTCTGATTTCACAGTTAAGGAAACCAAAGCCCAGGTTTGTCTAAGGGCACACAGCGAGTTAGTGACAGAAATGAGATTGGAACCCAAGCCTCTTGACTCCCAGCCCAAATTTTTCCCCCCACATGACACCTTGCTCCTTTCTGGACCTTTTCTTTTCTCTGCCTCTCTCTCTCTCTCTCTCTCTCTCTCTCTCTCTCTCTCTCTCTCTCTCTCTCTCTCTCTCTCTCTCTTTCTCTCTCTCTCTCTCACTTTCTTTCTCTCTCTCTGTCTCCTCTCTCTTTTCTCTCTCTCTTCTGTCTCTCTCTTTTCTCTCTTTCTTTCTTTTTGTCTTCTCTCTCTTCTCTCTCCCTCCATCCTCTCTCTCTCTCTGTCTTTATCTCTTGCCTCTGTCTCTCTATTTCTCTCTGTGTCTCTGTCTCTTCTGTCTCTTTCTCTCTGCTTCTCTGTCTGTCTTTGTCTCTTCTTGTCTCTGTCTCTGTCTCTCTCTGTCTCTGTCTCTCTTTTTCTCTCTGTCCCCTCCATGCAATCCCCATTCTTCTGCTTGAATGAGACTTTTGTTCTGAGATGTCTCAGGGAATTGGTCCTGAATAGAAGTCACTGAAGTCTCTTTTAACGGCTGGGTTAAGGGATGACCTCCCCAGCTCCCCCGCTCCCTGCCACTCAGCTCTTCTCCTTTGCTATCATCAGCTACCTTCCCCATGGAGATTCTGGTTAGTTGTTCAGCCTTCGTTTTTGAAGAAAACCAATAACATCCTGAGGGTGATGTCTTGTGCATGAATGGACATTTGGCATGTCTCATGGCTCTCCAGATCTGCCTTGTTCTATGGCTAATCTTCACCACCACCCCCTCCTCCAGGAAACCTTTGACTCACCTCCCTCCCCAAGAACAGAGTGTACTCCTCCTTCATTTCTTTATTAAGAAACCTGCTTCTGGCCTGGTGGCTTTTCTCTGTCAGTTGCTCCCTCCCTCAGGACAGCTTTCTGTCTCATCTTCTTCTGTGTGATGGTCTGAGACGGGGTGTTCTGAGAATCAGGAGATGGGGACTGTAATCCCAGCTCTGTCCCTAATTATCTGTGTGACCTTGGACAAATCGCTTTATTTTTCAGGGCTTTGATTTAATCATCAGTAAAAATAAGGAGTACATGATCTTTTAGGCTCTCTCCAGTCCTGAAATTCTGTGTTCTAAGGCCCCTTGCAGTTCTGTCAGTCTATGTTCCCCCTCCAAGATCTGCTGTTGTAGGCTCTAAGGGCTCTCCCAGCTCTGACATCCTATATTCTCAGGGCCCTCTCAGCTCAGAAGATCTCTTTTCTAAGGTCTGCTATAGCTCTGTCATTCTAGGTTCTCAGACCCCTCCCCACTCAGACATTCTAGGTTCTAGAGGTCCTCCCATGATTCTAGGGATCTATAGAACTGTTTCCTAATTCTAGAACAGTCATGAGGTCACATGGCTGAATGAGAAATCATTCTCCCACCCTGGCCCTCAATTTTTCCCTCTAAAATGGGCAGAGTTGGTCTGGGTACTCTCCAAGTTTCTTTCCAGTTCTCAGGTTCTATGCTGTTTCTATACTGAAGGTATCATCATGGTGGGTCTTGTAGGAGAGAGAGGAGAAGGAAGCAATCCAGATCCCTCTCCTTAGTTCCCTATCAAGTTAGAGAAACAGGCTTCATTCCTAATCCTAACCTGTAGAATAACTGAGGATGGTGGGGGGCAGCTAGGTGGTGCAGTGGATAGAGCGTCCTGGAGTCAGGAGGACCTGAGTTCAAATCTGGCCTCAGACACTTGATACTTAATAGCTGTGTGACCCTGGGCAAGTCACTTAACCCCATTGCCTAGCAAAAAAAAAAAAAGAAGAATAACTGAGGATCACCATAGAATTGTCTATACTCACCACCAAAGGAGGATGACTTGGGTGGGGAAGGAATTCAAGACCAGGACAAGGTGAAGAACCAAAGGAATTGAGAATGTTTAGCCTGGAAAAGAGAAGATTTGGGGGATGGCACCTGATAGTCAAAAGGTGGTCCTGAGAAGATGGATTAGACTTGTTCTTCTTAGCCCTAGAAGGCAAACCCTAAGATGCTATGTTGTTGTTCAGCTATTTCAGTCATGTCCTACTTTTCATGAATCCACTTGGGGTTTTCTTGGCAAAGATACTGGAGTGGTTTGCCATTTCCTTCTCCAGTTCACTTTACAGATGAGGAAACTAAGGCAAACAAGGTTAAGTGACTTGCTCAAGGTCACACAGCTAGTAAGTGTCTGGGGTCATATTTGAACTCAGGTCCTTTTCACTCTATCCACTGAGCCACCTAGCTACCTCCATTCTTTCCATTACATTACACTGATTCACAGTGGGGTAGGAATCCCATTGCATGTGCAATCAGAAAACCTGGGTTCTACTAAAGTGTTATGTGGCTTGGGGCTAGTCCCCTCCCCAATGTGGGCTTCAGTTTCTTTCTCTGGAAAGTGAAGGAATAAGGGCCAGAATTTGGGGATTCTTAACCTTTTCACATCATGAGCTCTTTTTTTCAGTCTGGTGAAACCTAAGGACCCTTTCTCAGAATAATGTTTCTGCCCACATTCCTTGAAGAAAATACTAAATTCCAGTTAGAAGTTGAAAAAAATCAAGATGTAATTTTTTTTCTTACCCAAATTCATGGACCCTTTTAAATTTATTCCCCAAGGGACCCATGGATCTTGGGCTAAGAACCCCTGGGATGATTCCCAATATCTCTTCCAGCTCTAAATCCTGTTTACTGAACCAGGCCCTAAGATGCCAGCTCCAGTTGAACTAGAGGTACAGAATAAAATATATATTTTTTAAAAATAATATTTTATTTTCCCCCAGTTACATGTAAAAACAATTTTTAACATTTATTCTTTTTTAAATAGTTTGCATTCCAAATTCTATCCTTCCCTCCCTGAAATGGTAAGCAATCTAATGTAGGTTATACATGTGCAACTAGAAATGTACATTTTTAAGGAAGCTTTGAAACCAGTGTATTAAATTCATCACATACCTTTTAAAAATAAGAGATTTGGAATTTCATATGCTGTGCTTTTTTCTATTCTTTCAGAGTCACTGGGGGTCACTGCCTTCACTCAGCCATCTTGGCTCCACCCCCACTTCTTGCTATATGCAAATGTTTGTTGGTATTTGTCAAGTTCCAAATAACTAACGATAATAATAACATAATAATAATAATAGACCTGTCTACCTCACAGGATCATGATGAAAAATATACTGAGAATGTAAGATTTGGGGCAAGTTCACCTCTCTGGGTCTCAGATTCATGGTGGGCAAATTGAGGGGTCCTACAGAGCTAGATGCCCTCTAAGGTTAGTCTATGAGCCCATGATATTAACAATCTAGAGAAATGGAACCCTTCCTGATTCTTCTTGTTAACATGATTAATCCAGGCTGGGCTCAGGAAGGGAGAGGAAGCTGACAGCTGGGGCTGGCTGGGATCCTGGTTTTCCAGCCTCCTTTCCCTCCCCCCACCTCCCCAGAGATAGTGGTCAGCACCCCCGCTGAGCCACATCCTAAGCTGGTGTTAGAAGAAATCAATGAAAGCCCAGGCTAGGCAGTCCCTGCCTTAGGGACCCCAGCTCTGCTCTTGACACAGCTCCAGTGATTCACACCAGAATAGGACTTGATATTTGTAGAACACTTTGTAATTTTGATTTTTTGAAGGGACCAGGGACAGGAAAAGCTATGCCCAGGGAAAGTCCCAAGTCTGTAAGCAGGGGCTCCATTGTTTATTAGCAGTAAGACCTAGCTAGTCACCAATCTTCTCTAGTGCCTTGGTTTTCTCATCTATGAGATGAAGGTATTGGACTGGATAATCTCTGAGGTTCCTTCCACCTGGAAATCTGTGATTCTTAACAGGCAGAATGAGGATTATTATTATCACTGCCTCCATTCCACAGAGAAGGAAACAGATTCCCTGTGTGACCCAGGACGAGTCCTTTCCCTTTTCCCCTTTTCTGGACCTTGATTTCTCTATTTTGGAAACAGGGATCAAAATCCTCAGCTTCAGGGAGTAAGTAGGTCCAGGCCCCTGTCTTCATCTCTGTCTCTCCCTTTATCTTGATCTTTCTCTCCTCTGTCTCTCTTTCCATATCATTCACTCCATCTAGCTCCCTTCTTTGCATTTGTCTCTTCCCTGTATCTGTCACCATCCTTCTCTGTCTCACCTTGTTATCTGATTCATTCTCCATCTGCTTCTCTCTGTCCATCCCCATTTGTCTCTCCTTCCTCCTGTCCTTCTCTTTGTCATCCCTCTGCCCTATCTCTCTTCATCTCTTTTGGTTTTTCTCTCTCCAACCCTTTCCCTGCATTGTCCTTCCTCTCATCTAGAGCCATCTTGGTCGATCACTTATCATCCCACGTTTCTGCTCTCACTGCTCCCTTCCAGTGTCTTCCCTCCATATATTTATCTTATATGTATATTGTTGTTTTCATGCTATCTCTCCCAGTAGACTAGGAGCTCCTCAAGGGCCAGAGTGGAATTTTGGCCTTTTTTTTTTTTTTGGTATCCCCAGCACTTAGCTCAATGCCTGGCACATGGTAAGAGCTAACAGTGAACAGGAACTGGGAATGCCAGTTAGCTGAATGCTTGGCTGTCTCTGTCCCTCTCAATCTCTGTGTCTGAGTTCATCTGTCTCTTTCTCTGGCTCATCTTACCTCCTAGGATCCCACTCGAATACCTACCAATCCCTGCTTGGAACCTGCCTCAGGAACATTAGAGCAGAACTACCTCAAGGCTTTATAAACTCAAATTGACAAGGATCCTGCTCCCTTTAATTATAAATAACATATTTGTGGAGGGAAATAATGGGGATAATTGATGTGAGCAGTAACTTAAAAACAGCTCGGAGAATTACATTGAGTGAATGCCTCCGGCCCTGGCTTCAGCCTTTATTAGCTCTGGGGAACTGTTTATAAACTCATATGCTCATTACTTTCATCAATGGTGGGGGTGGGGCAGTTAGTGAGGAGGGATGGGCTGGTCCCAAAGGCAGCCTCTGGCCCTGAAGCTAGGAAGTCCCCACCCCTTACTTTGGCCCTGGCTGCAGCCAGGTGGGGCCTGCCCATAGTGCACTGTTGCCCTGCTGAGCTGGGGAAGGCCAAGATGGTGCTGAGGAAAGAAGGAAGACACTGTAGGGAGAGGCGTACTTAGCTGACCTGCATTCTAATCCTGGCTCTGTCCACTTATTGTGGGATTTGGAGCTAGTCACTTATCTTTTCTGCAGAATAGTAATTACAAATTCCAGTACTTGGGGCAAATTCAGAAGGAAGCTGGAGAAAGGGACACTGGGACACCCTGAGGCCAATGAACCACACCAACTGGGTGTTATCAGTCCAAAGGGTCAGTAGGGCAGGCAGAATGTCTGCCCAAGTTGGGTGTAATCATGGGAAGTTTCAGAGGATGGGTGTATTTAGAGGGGAAGACAATGACTTCTGTTTGGGGGATGTCTAGTTAGAAATGTCTAGTAGGTAGTCGGTGATGTGGGACAGGCACTCTGGAGAGTCACTAAAACTGGATACATAGATCTGGAGGTCATCCGCATAGAGGATAATTGGACCCATGAGAGCAAGTGAGGTCACAAAATGAGAGAGCATAAAGAGAAAAGAGAAAAGGACCCAGGACATCCTCTGACATGCCGAGATACTCTAACCATGGGATACATGACAATCCAGCAAAGGGGTCTGAGAAGGATTGGTCAGAAAAGTAGGAGCAACAAGAGAGCGTAGAGTCATGAAAACCCAGAGTGCAGAGAGCATTCAAGATGGCAGGCAGTCCAACACAGCAAAGGAGTCAAATAGGATGAGGAAGTGACTCCAAAGGGTTCTTACTAATTCCCCCAAATTAACCCAGCATTGAAGAACTCCAACGAGGAGATGCCAAAGAATGTCACGAAGGTTGTAAAGGCCATTTCCAAAAAAGGGGAGGGGAACAAGCATGTATTAAGCTCCTACTACATGCCAGGCACTGTACTAAGTGCTTTACCAACACCTCATTCGATCTTCACACAATGACCCGGTGAGATGCGTGCTATTGGAATACTCGTGTCGAGGTAATTAAGCAACAATTTAGAAATGAGACCATATACAGAAGTCTATCCTGCCCTACAGGAAAATAGAAGGGGGAGGGGATAAGAGAAGCGGGGAGAGAAAGAAAAGAGGACAGACGAGGAGAAGGGATATTTAGAATGCACGCCATCTTGGGGTGGGGGAGGGGGAGACAGGGTGAAAATTTGAAACTCAAAAACTTGTGGAAATGAATGTTGAAAACTTCAAATAAATAAATTTATATTAAAAAAAAAAGAAATTAGAGCATGGACTGTCAGGGCTGAAAGAAACTTTAGAAGATAGTGAGCCGTGGGGTTCAGGGGGACCTTCAAATCAAAGAAGTCTATCTGAGAATAGACAACAATAGCATATCAGAGCTGGGGTTGGAAGGAGGGGAACAGAGAATGTCAGAGCTGGGAAGGTCCTTAGAACACTGGATGTCAGAGCTGGGAGGGCCCTCAGAACACTGGATGTCAGAGCTGGGAGGGCCCTCAGAACACAGGATGTCAGAGCTGGGAGGGCCCTCAGAACACAGGATGTCAGAGCTGGGAGGGCCCTTAGAACACAGGATGTCAGAGCTGGAAGGGCCCTTAGAACACAGGATGTCAGAGCTGGGAGGGCCTTTAGGACAGAGAATACCAGGGCTAAGAGGGCCCTTAAGAACAGAGAGTGTCAGAACTGGAAGGGCCCTTAAAACACAGAATATCAGAGCTGGGAAGTATCCTTAGGATTTATCTCCCACAAACCTCCACTCCACTCAGGAGTCATTTCTTTAAAATCTCTGCTCCTTTAACACCTCTGCCTCTACTCCAACCTCATCCTGAAGTTCTGCAAGGGCAGAGAATATTCTGGTTTTTTGCCTTTTTATCACCTGCTTCTCACCCAGCACTGCCTCATAGTAGGGGCTTAATAAGTGTTTATTGAATTGAATAGAAATGTTTGGAGGAATAGCTCAATTTCCTAGGAAGAAGGATGTATAGAGAAAGATTGACAGATCAAAAGAGATGAACAGATGGTGTATGTGTGTGTGTGTCATATGTAGTGTATATATGTATGCATGTATATGCGTAATATGTATGTATACAAACACACACACACACACACACTGATGTATGTTAAAGCTGTGTGATCACATCTTGTACCTGGCCTTACCATTGGGGAGTTCACAGTCTTGTTGGGGAGAGGGTACCAACAGAGCTGACTAAATGTATGTGGCCAGAAGGTGCCCCAGGAGTACAGAAATACAGGAGAGAAGCCAAGTCCATGAGTGCAGGATAATATTATGGGATGAGACCCAGCTCTGCAGACAGCAGACCTGGGTTCAAATCCCAATCCTGCAGTAACGACTTGTATTATCTTTAGTCAGCCACTTAACTGTTTTGGGACCTCAGTTTCCACATCTATAAAAGGAAGGCTCTGCACTGGATGTTCTCCAAGGCCTAAATCTCACTATGGTCTCCTAAATTAAGCTAATCTCTGTGCAGAGCAGTAAATGTACCTGGAACAAGATGCCTTATATCCCAGGAGATCATGCAATCCTCTGATTATCTTTTTCCATAAGAAGAATCCCCTCCCCACTCACTTCCTTCCCCACCAACCGATATACCTATTTGCAGACAATGACTTTTCTGTCCCTGGCGGGGGTTGCCCCTAGCAACAGCTCCCCACTGCCTCTGAGACAAATCATCAGTCAATCAATTAATCAAAAAACAAGAAAACAAAAAACAAACGGTCTTTGCTGAGCACCCACCAACCACCAAGTGCCTGGATGGATGCTGGGTGCTGTGTCTATGCAGAGAAAAGTAAGACCATGCTCCCTGCCCCCAAGAGGCTCACATTCCAGCTGGGGATAATGCAATTCAGTTCAATTTTGTGAGTACCTTCTCTGTGCCTGGCTCTATGCTAGACACTAAGAATGATAAAGACAACAAGAACCAGTCCAGGCTCTCTGCTGGGGGGTGGGAGGAGGTGGGCATGTGGGCCTTTAGGAGTTCTGCTACGTACATAAACTGTTATAGTATTTTGAGGGTGTTTGATCTTCTGTCATCTCCCCCAAACCTACCCCTCTTCCTAATTTCCCCATTTCTGTGAAGGGCACCACCATCCTTCTCAGCAGCTGTGCTCATAACCTCAGAGTTATCCTACATTTGTCACTCTCTCTCATTAATACATCAGCTCAGTTACCAAGTCCTGATACCAGCTGCCTTCAGGTCATTACCCAGATGTCCCATCAGCACATCAAACTCATAACTCATCCAAAACCGGGCACATTATCTTTCCTCCCAAACCAACCTGTTCTCCAAAGTGCCCAGTCTCTGTTGAGGGTCCCATAATTCTTCCATCTAGGTTTGAAATCTTGGGTTTCCCCTCTACTTCACCCTCATATCCAGCCAGCAGCCCAGTCTTGTTGCTTGGACCTCAACATCTCTCCTATCCATCCTCATCTCTCTACTTATAGACCTATGATTAGACTACGGGCACTCATCACCTCTTATCTGGATTTTTTGGGAAATTTTCTATATTTCATTTTTTTCAAATTACATCTAAAAACCTATTTTTAACATTAATTGTTTTTAAATATTGAGTTCCGAATTCTCTACCTTCCTCCTTCTCCCAGCCCCAATTTGAGAAGGCATGCAATTTGACATAGATTATACATGTTCTTGCTTTGATTATTGCAACCGCCTCCTAATTGGTTTTCCTGCCTCTAGGCCATCCCCTCTCTAATCCATCTACCACAAAGCTCTCAGGTTGATCCTGGAGCTCAGATCTGACCATGTCAATACCTTGCCCCTCAAAACATCAGTGGCTCCCTCTTTCTTCTAGGATAAAGTCAGCCAACCAGCATTTATTGAATCTTTATTATGTGCCAGACACTGACATAGTTATCGATACAGAATACATACAAAATCAACACTTTGGGTTTTGGGGGGGGGTTGGGGGGAATTGGAAAAGGCTTCTTCTACCGGCTAGTGCTTGAGCTGAGTCTTGAAGGTGGCTAAGGATTGTAAGAGGTAGAAGTGATGATAAGGGGCATCCCAGGCGTGAGGAGCAGCCTGGTTAAAGAAATAGAGATGGGAGAAGTATTAGCAAATAGGCCATTTTGGTTCGAATGCAGAACACCTGGTGGGAGTAATGTGCCATCAATCTGGAAAGTGAGGTTGCAGCCAGGTTGTGAAGGGCTTTAAATATCAGAGAAAGGAGTCAGGATCCCCTCCTTGTCCCCCCATTTCCCTCCCCCAACCCTCACTGACATTAGCACCTTCCCTCTGAGAACACCTTCCACTTCTGCTATATAGATATTGTCTATGCGATTTTTGCATACTGTATCCCTGATTAGAATGTGAGCTCTTCGGGGGCAAGGCTATGTATGTTTTGGCCTTCGTTCGCATCTTCAGCTCTTAGTACTCTGCCTGGCATTACATGCTTGTTGACTGACTTTATCCTAGAAGAAAGAGGGAGCCACTGATGTTGGGGGGGGCGGGGCAAGGTATTGACATGGTCAGATCTGAACTCTAGGAACATCAACCTGAGAGCTTTGTGGCAGATGGATTAGAGAGGGGATGGCCTAGAGGCAGGAAAACCAATTAGGAGACCCTTGCAATAATCAAGGCAAGAACATGTATAATCTATGTCAAATTGCATTCCTTCTCAAGGAGGGGTTGAGGGAAGGAGGGAGGGAGAGAATTTGGAACTCAAGATTTTAAAAAATAAATGTTGAAATGGTTTTTGCATGTAATTTGAAAAAAATAAAATACAAAAATTTTCAAAATAAAAATCAAGGCAAGAGGTGCTAAGGGCCTGAACTCTAATAAGCTCTATAAGTAGAGAGATGAGGAGAGATGTTGTAGAAGTCCAAGCAACAAGACTGGGCTGCTGGCTGGATATGAGGGTGAAGTAGAGGGGAAACCCAAGATTTCAAACCTAGATGGAAGAGTTATGGGACCCTCAACAGAGACTGGGCACTTTGGAGGAAAAGTTGGTCTGGGGGAAAAGAATGTGCTCCGTCTTGGATGGGTTGAGTTTGAAGTGCTGATAGGACATCCAGGTAATGACCTGAAGGCAGCTGGTACCAAGACTTGGCAACTGAGTAGATATAGGGTTGAGAGAGAGTGGTAAATGCAGGATAATGCAGGATAACTCTGAGGCTATGAGCCCAGGTGCCTAGAAGGATGGTGGTTCCCTCAACAGAAATGGGGAAATTAGGAAGAGGGGTAGGTTTGGGGGAAATGATATGATCAAACACTCTCATAATAATACAAGTTTATGCATACAGTATAAGTATTCTGGGGACTAACAAAAATGCCCATTCTAGACACAGTTCTCTCTAAACTTTCCCCTCAAAAAGGAGCTGGGCTTCAGGTGCCTGGGCCCATCCATCTCTGACTCCTGTTCAGAGAATGACCCTTTAAGGGTGATGAGATGCAGTTAGAATATAAACCATTAGAATATAAACTCCTTGAAAGGAGCGATTGGTCCACCGTTTGTATTTATATCCTCAATGTGGAGGATAAGGCTTGTCATATGGTAGGGGCTTAATAAATGATTGATTAGTTGATGAATTCTAATATTTGCTCTTCCTGGCAGCCATCTGGGAGGCAACCTCTAACAGCATAATTCTGTTGATGCACCTTGCCCATCTCCAGACACTCTTGCAAATTGGTTGTCTTTCACCCAAACCTCTCTTCTGCCTTACCTTTGAATACCTGTTATCAATCTCTACCCCAACTAATCAGACTCTACCTAGGGCAGCTAGGTGGTGCCACAGTGCACAGAACACTGGGCTTACAGTCAGGAAGAATTGAGTTCAAATCCAGCCTCAGACACTTACTAGCCATGTGACCCTCTGTTTGCCTCAGTTTCCTCAACTATAAAACGGGGATAATAACAATACTTGTTTCACTGGGTTGTTGTGAGGATCAGATGAGATAATATTTGCAAAAGCCTTTTAGCACAGTGGCCTTTCCCCTTACCTTGTACTTTACCTTTAAATTTCCAGTATGAGACCCTGGTCTGCCTACAGAGCCCTACTTGGGTTTCTACTCTGCTGGCCTTGATTGGAACTCCTCAGTAAAAGACTCTTTTGCCCACTTCTGTAACCCCCCAGTGCCTAACTTCTTCCAGGCTTGGTTGGATTTCACACTGTCCTCAGACTGGCTTTCACTTGGTCGGTGCTAATCAAGGCAATTTGTATGAGGGACCCCACAACTGTGCCTTCTCCACACCTAAGGAGCAGAAGAAAGGATTAATCCAATTTAACAAAAATTATTTGGTGATTATTGCATGCAGGGTCTCCAGCCAGGTGCTAGGGATAAAAAGATTAAAAATGACACAGTTTGCTGGAGCTATAAATTGGTCTATCAGTGCTGGAGAGCAATTTGGAATTATGCTAAGAAAATGACCGCAATGTCACCCTTTGACTCAGAGATGCCACAGTTAGGCAAATAGTCCAAGAAGGCCAAAGATAGAAAGAAAGGCCTCATATACACCAAAATATTTATAGCAGCACTTTCTAAGGTAGCTAAGAAATGGAAAAGAAGTTACATGCCCATCGATTGGGGCACAGCTAAGCAAATTGTGATTCAAGAATGTAATAGAATATTATGATGCAGTAAGAAATAATAAATGGGAAGAATTTGGAGAAGCATTGGAAAACATAAGGCCTGATTCAACAGGAAATGAGAACTGGGAAAACAATAGACAAAGTGACTACAGTAACATAAATGGAAAGAAACCAAAAAACAAAACTGAATGTTACATAATTTAAATAACTAAGCTTAGCCTTGAGGAAAAATCCTGAAAATGTATCCTCCTCCCTTCTTTGAAGAGAGGGGAGGTACCATGTGTGTGGAATACACCGTATACTATCAGACCTGGTTGATGTGACAGTTTCATTGAACTGTTTATTTTTTCCCCCCTCTCTTTCTTTTTTATTCCTTAGTACCAGGGATAGTTCTCCAGAGACGGAGGAGAGATGCATATATTTGAAATGAAGGTGACATAAAAACAATACCTATTTAAAAGAATTTTTTGAGATACTGTCTTATCCTCCCAGAGCTTAGAGTCTAGTAAGGGGATAAGAAATATTTACAGAATAAGAATCTTGGAGCTGCAAGGGACCCCAGAGACCATCTAGATTAACCTCTACCTGAATGGGAATCTCCTCCACAGCTTCCCTCACAAGTGATCATTTAACCTCTGCTTGGATCCTTCCAGTGACAGGCAACTCACTGCCTATGGGGGCAGCCCACTCCACTTTCAGACTGTTAATTGGTAAGAAGTTCTTCCTTACCTCAATCTTATATCTACCTCCCTGCAACTTACCCCCACTCCCCTGTGGGGCCAAGCAGAACATGTCCAATCCCTCTTCCATGGGACAGATCTTCAGAAACTTGAAAACAGCTATTATGTCCTCAAATCTTCTCTTCTCGGAGATAAAATATCCTCAAGTTTTCCCACCAATGCTCAACTGTCCTCTCCTCATCCTCCTCCAGACATGGTCCATTTTGTCAATACTCAGTGATCCATGATTTCATCAATGTAGGTACCACCTCCATGGATGGTGGACCAGAAGAAGCCTGCAATAGTTGTCGTCTATTTTCTCAGTAAAGTAGGGGTTGAGATTCCCTTTTGAAAGGAATGGGGAGGAAGGTTTGAGGAGAAAAAGGAAAGCTCAAAATAGCCACTGTTTGAGGTGTAAAGAGGTCAATCAAGGAAGAATAAAAAAGGGATTGCTGTGCTGAAGCAAGGGCCCAGTTGAGATTTGATCTCCTGTTTGCAATGAGCCTGATTGGCATGAATTTACAGCTTTCTCCATAAATATACTGAAATAAGTGAGCAAGAATGGAGAAGGCAGATGGTAAAGGTAACCCAAGGTTGGGGCATGGCAAAGTATGCCTGAGAATAGGACAAAGGGGCAAGAGATTTAAGAGGTGCAAATCCCAAGCTGCTCTTCTATCCCAAAACTCATCTTTTAGACACCAAAAACAGTAGATGCTCTAAGTGCCAGGGCTGGGGTTGGCCAAAGGCAATGGAGAGATACATTCCCTGTGTAAGAGAGTTCCAGTATATTTCCAACAATGTCCTATGCAAGAGAAGTGGGATAAAGGATATCATCCTGGGATAGACAAAAAAAAAAAAAAAGGAGATGAGCTGGCCATGAAGTGAGAGCCAAGGCTAATAGATGGGCAATCTGAGAGCTACAATGATACTCAGGAAATGTAATAAGGTCTAGAGGAAGGCTTCGAGATCCTCTGCTGCAAATCTATGGGAACCCATGGACAAGAGTGGCATGGGATGGGAAGGCCTGGATTGGTTGAGATCCACACCAATGGATGGAATATCCATAGAGATGAGTTCACAGACATATGGAAATAGTGAAGTAAATGCCACCTTATGCCTTCTTCCATCCATCCATCCACCCATCAAACAACAAATATTTACTAAGATCTTACTATGTGCAAGGCAATATGCTAGATACTTGGGACACAAATAAAAGCCATATGTCTCTGCCTTCAATCAGCTTATATTCTATTTCATCCAGGTGGCATTGCAGATAGAACACTAAGCCTGAAGTCAGAAAGACCTGGGTTTGTGTTGTGCCACAAACATTTATTACCTATGCAACCATGGACAAGTCATTTAATAATTATAGTAATTATTATTATAGCTAATAACAACAATATTATGTAGTTATGTGGCATAATAATTATATATAATGAATGTATAAAATATAATTAATAGAATATATTATGGATTTAATATTAAACTAATATATACTTAAAATAATATACACTTATAACATTATATTATATAATTATATAATGCATATATAATTACATAATATTGTTGACTTGATTTTAATTTAATATCACATATAATTAATATAATATGCAATTATAACAGTATAATGTATTACAATAATTATATAATCATATATTAGTAATAGCTAATAATAACACTGAGTTTACAAAGTATTTTACATCATTATTTCATTTAGTGGTCATAACAACTCTGGGATGTAGGTGCTATTATTATGCTCATGTTATAGAGAAGGAAACAAGTTGAGAGAAGTTTAGAATCCTGCCCAGGATTGCTTGATTATACTTTAGGCAGACTGCAGCAGCCTGTTCATCTCCTCTGATCTGGACCCCATTGCCTAAAGGATGATATCCAAACTCTTTATTTTGGCATTCAAAGCCCTCCGTAGTCTGGTTCCAATGTAGGATTTGAACTTAATTCTTCCTGATGCTAGGTCTAGCCGTCTAGCTACCTCACTCTCTCAATCAAGCAATCAATCAACAAGTATTATTAAGAGCTTTGTTTATTATTAATAACAAATATTATTAAAAGTTTTATGTGTTGGCAATACAAAGAAAAAGTAAAAACTTAGTGTCTGCCCTCAAGGACCTAACTTTCTGATGGATGAGATGGTATCTTTATAAATAGGCAGATACATGCAAAGTAAATAAAAAGCAAAGTCCTACATGAAACCTGGCAGGGTGGGAGAAAGGTTGAGAGGTAGCTTGGCATAGTGGTTAGAGACTAGCCTTGAAGGCAAGAAGACCTGAGTTCAAATCTCACCTGAGATATTTGCCAGTTGTGTGACCATGGGTGAATCATACAACCTCTCTCAGCTTCCATCATAGAAAGTGCTTTTATTATTTATATTGTGATTTAGATTATTTAGATTAGATTTAGACCAAAAGCATCTCTCTCTCATTCTCTCTGTCTCTATCTGTCTCTGTCTCTCTCTCACACACACACACACATACACACACACACACACACACACACACAAACACACTTCAATAGAGACCTACATCTAAGTTGATGTCTTCCCATTAATGTGTTAGCAATAACCACTCCTCTTTGAGCCCAGTCATACAGCTGGTTCAGAATCCATCTAATCCAAGGCATGTTAACTCTCTCCACCTTGCTCATCCCCAAGGATAGCTTGAGAACTGGAATGTGATAACTGTAAAGAGGATATTCAAGAGAAGGATGAGAGACTCCCTTTCAGCCATATGGGATGGAAGACTCCATACAGTTGGCCCACAAGTTAACTTGAAGGTACAGAAAATTTCCATTGGGGGCAGGGGATGGGGTGGGGTTGGATTAGGGAGAATACATTGAGGAATCCATTTGTAGCAGCTAGAATGCGTGCTATACTTCAGGCCCCAGGGGGATGGCCTTCACAGGTGTTTGGAGGTCGGAGGAAGCAAGATCAAATCAGGGAGTTAGTGAGTTACTCCAGTTTAGTGGGAATAGAGAGAGTGGGACTGGGAAGTAGAATGAAATAATGTTAGATGGGTTGGAATCAGACAATGGAGGGCTTTGAATGACAAAATAAGGGGCTTGGCCATGGAGTCCAGATCAGGGGAGATGATCAGTCTGCTGACTTCTTCCTGGAGTATAATCAATAAGTCAATCAACATTTACTAAGCATCTACTGTGTGCCAGTCACTGTGCTAAGATCTGGAGATACAAAAAGAGGCAAAAGACAGTCCCTGCCCTCAAGGAACTTACAAGCTAATGGACTAGATAATGTTTGGTTCTGGGCCCCACACTTTAGGAAGTTTAACAAGCAGCAGTGTGTCCTGGGATCAGAGGGTCTAGACCTGGAGGAGACCTCAAGGGTCATCTAGTGCAATTCCTTTGTTTTACAGATGAGGAAACTGAGGCCCAGAGAAGTTAAGTGACTAGCCCAAGGCCACATAAGTAGTGAGTGGCCAAGGTAGGATCTGAACCCAGGGCCTCTGCCACATTTCTGTTTCTGCTGTACCATGCTGCCTTTTTAGGACAACAGTGACCACAATGACAAGGGGGCTAGAAACTAACCATGAAATTTGAGGATTAGTAAAGGGAACTAGGGAAGTATGGGGAGAAAAAAAAATTTATGAGAGGCAAGATTGATGTCCAGCTCATCCATGTCTGTCTTTGTATCTCTAGCTCCTATCATAGTGCCTGGCACACAGCAGGCACTTAATAAATGCATCTTGTTCAAGTATTTTAAGTGCTGTTACTGGGACATATCTACCAAAGTCCTATTCACCAATAGAATGGCAGCTCCATCAGAGTAGAAGCTGTTTCATTTCTTGTCTTTCTCAACTGGTCAGCTAGCATTTATTAAATGCCTCCGAGGGCTGCTAGGTGGCGCCATAGTGCATAGAGCTCCTGGCCAGAAGTCAGGAAGACTCTTCTTCCTGAGTTCAAATCTAGCCTGAGACACTCACTAGTTATATGACCCTGGGCGAGTCACTTCACCCTGTTTGCCTCAGTTTCCTCATCTATAAAATGAGCTCGAGAAGGAAATGGCAAACCACACCAGTATCTTTGACAAAAAAAAACCTAAATGGGATCACAGAGAGTCAGACACAACCAGACAATAAAACGTTCCAGGTACTGTGCTAAGTGCCAGGGATACAGAGAAAAGCAAAAGACACTCTCCTGTCCAAGCAGCTCACAGTTTAATGTGCCTAGTGCCTAACGTCCAGCATAGCGCCTCCATACAATAGGTACCTGAAGAACATTTGTTGATTGATTGCCTAGAGATGACTGTTGGGTTCTCAATTCAATTCAATTTGCCGAGTATATATCAAACACTTACTATGCTCCAGACACCCAAGCTAGGAACTAGCATGTTACAAAGACAAAAAAGAATGAAGTCATTCCTACCTTCAATGAGCTTGCAGTCTACTGGAGGGAAACAATGGATTTAGAGATAGGTGAATAAAAAGTATATACAGAATAAAAAGTAATTTGGGGACACAGGGCACTAACAACTGGAAAGCCGGTATAGGAGGTGGCAACTGAGCTCAGTGATGAAGGGAGCTACAGAGTCTAAAAGCAGAAGTAAGGAAGGAGTGCATTCTAGGTGTGCAAAGGCACAAGTGAAAATGGGAGATGGAACGTCACGAATGGGAAGGAAGCCAGTTTGTTTTGAACCCAGAGTCTGCGAAGGTGAGCATCTCAGAATAAGTCTGGAAAAATATATTAGAGATGGATTGTGAAGGACTTTAAATGCTAGACAGAAAAGGAATATTGTATCTTATCCTAGAGGCAATAGAGAGCCGTTGAAGATTTTGGAACAGAGTTACTCCATGTAACATGGTCAAACTTGTACTTTAACATCACTTTGGAAGAGGTTGGGTTGGAAAAGGAAGATGATATATGCAGGGAGACCAGTTAGGAGGATTTTGCGACAATCCTGAGGGCCATTGGGATTTGACGAGGGCCTAATCTATGGTAGATGGAAAGAAAGGGATGGATGAAAGTTATTCTTAATGTCTATGATGGAGGGTACAAGATGTGGAAGGTTCTGCCATGCTGCAAAGGCTTTGAATATCACCCCAGTGACAGACTATAACTACTATCTAAAGGTCAGCCCAGCTAAGCACAGATGAGGAGAGGCTCACTGCTGACCAGTAGGCTGACCACGTAGACCATGGCTACTGTGAAATAAAAAAAAATGCAACATAGCTCTCAGAGCTGGGTTTTTCCCCTTTGCCTCCATAGCAATGATGGAGTAAGAAGAAAATGGCATAAAGGGTGCTAAGAATCTCAACCTTTTTAGCCCATATATAAACATTAGTTTAACTGATGGTACCTGAAAAGCAAGATCTTTGTCCAATGACCAATACATTGACATACTGCTGGAAGAACTGAACCGTGTTAATATTGGCATCCCCACTATAAATGAAACCAGCAGACATAAGGAAGTTGCAACTAGATGGAAGAATGGTTCACAAATTCTCCTTGAGGAAAGGCAAGTAAAGGAATTGTCAGAGCTTCACCGTACCCTCAAAGGAAGAAGGAATGCCACTTTGTGGGACATTTGGCCATCTTTCTTGTAGTGCTTGTGATAAGTACAAATAAAATTAACTACCACAAAGATAATTGCAGCTTATTGTGCAAACAACTCTTGTAGGGAATGGAGTGGTAGAAGGATTCTAAAAAAATCAGTTAGATACCCTAAAATAAGTCAGTACATATACTGGGTGACTTCAATAAAGATGGGCATATAGGAAGATGGTGAAAAATATGTTGAGCATTCAGAAATTTAAAAAAAAAAGGCCTAAGTTCTATAGACTCTACAGGACCTTTATAACTATATACATGATTTTTTTTTCTCAAGAAGAGAGTGACATAGTAAATATGGCAATTATGGAACAGCAACAAAAGTGGAATTGATTTTATCTCAACAAGAAATGACTGGTTACCAATATGGGAGTCATTTCCCAACCAGCTGTCTGTGTAGAAGAAGGCCATCAAACTTCCTAGAGCAAAGATGGATACCAACATCACATTAGAAGAAAGAACAAAGATAAGAATACACATTGCAAGTATAACTCCAGCTTGACCTATTCTAATAAGTTATTTACACCAACAAATACCAAATAAAAAAATGTGTTATCACCATTTTCTATGGAAGTGTAACCACTATTAAGCAACTGCCACAATGAGGAGGCTGAAAAGGTTCTAAAACCCCCTCAGGCAGCAAATATTCTACTTGACAAACAGAGATGCCACAGCCAAGGTCAACATCAGTTTAGAATAGATTCTTATGCAAAATCCTATAGGTGATGATGGTGGAAGACTATGTGCAGTGTGGGCAGCTGGGTGGTACACTGGATAGAGGGCTGAGCCTGGAGTAAGGAAGAGTCCTCTTCCTGAGTTCGAATCCAGCCTCAGACACTAGCTGTGTCTACCTGGGCAAGTCACTTAATCCTGTTTGCCTCAGTTTCCTCATCTGTAAAATGAGCTGGAGAAGGAAATGGCAAATCACTCCGGTATCTTTGCTGAAAAAACCCCAAATGGGGTCATGAAGAATGGACACAGCTGAAAACAACCCTAAAACACCAATCAAAAAAATGTGCATTATTACCTGTGGAGTGGAAATGGATTTATAGAAAGCTTAGCATGAGACTAAATAAATTAGATCTTTCCAATAGTATTTAAAGCACCAGTCACTTCGTTTAGCTTAGACAACTAGTTCACTAGACAATTTAGTTAGTTCAGACAACTAACAAACAAAAAAAATGTAACCATATTCTCAGCATTTCTACAACATGTTAATTTCTTCATCAATAACAGTAAAATCATCACCTTTAGATTCAGTGTCCCAGTGCACTAGAGAAGAAGTGGAAATGGAGCTAGAGAACAAAGATGGGAAAAGCAACTGGACCAAGTCAAGTCAACAAGAATTTATTAAGCACCCACTGTGTTCCAGCCATTGTTTTAAGCCCTGGGCACTCTGGGGGCTAGATCTACCCAACTATACATAGAAGAAATCTATGCTGGAGGTCACCGAATTTTAAGGACATTGAGGAATGAATTCTCAAGATATGTGAAAGATGGAAGGTGCCTAACTAAAATTAGGAATAGTAATAGCACTGAAAAAGGTGACTGAGAAAACATGAAAAATTATCAACCCCTATAACCTGTTTCTTTCATCTGCATAAAATCTTCATGAAAGTTATATGCACATATGTGGAGGATGTCTGTGATGAAAACATAAGGAGGAAACTAAGGTTTTTGTGAACAATATTCTACAGTAGACCACACCTTTATAGTCACTGTTGTTCTGTCATTTTTTTAGTCATGTCCAACTCTTTGTGACCCCATTCAGGGTCTTCTTGGCAAAGATACTAGAGCACTTTGCCATTTCCTTCTCCAGCTCATTTTATAGATGAGGAAACTGAGGCAAACAGGGTTAAGTGATTTGCTCAAGGTTACACAGCTAGTAAGTGTCTGAGGCTAGATTGGAACTCAGGAAGTTGAGTTTTTCTGACTACAGGCCCAGCACTCTATCTACTGTACCACCTAACTGCCCTAAGTCACACACTTGACTAAAAATGCAGATAGTGCAAACTTATTCTGCATTTATTTTGAGTTGATAATATGCTTTTAATAGTTGATTTAGTGGAGTAAATTGCCATCTTAAAGGTTCTTCTCCATCAAGGGGTCTCTGATACATGCATCAAGATCATATGAAATTCTTTGATAGATGTGGCAAGAGATATAATTTCCCTTAATGATGCTCTTATATCAATATCAAACAAGACATAACAACAGGGACACTTAAGTCTACCAAAGCATGGAAAGTGTCTAGAGCAGCACTCAAATGGAAGATGGATTCCAATAAATAGGTCTGCCAGTAGCTCCTGCATGGGGATGTACTTTGAGGATGCCAACTGCATCATGTGCTAGATGAAGTACGCCACCTCCTAAATTTAATCCACAACCACTCAAGAGTTCAGCCTAACGATGCACACAGAAAAAAGAGTTGGTGAAGAACAACCTATTGTCTAATACAATAGTCTCAAAACATTTTGAATTCTGCACCCCATCATGAAAACATTTTGAGCCCACAATCCCAATGTATGTACTTATTTCTTTAAAAAAATATATATGAACTAATATGCTAATACAGCATTTATAGGATAAAACATACACCCAAATACACATTTTAAAGGATGAGATAAAGATGAAATAAACATTATTTTATAATTTTTATTTCATTTCCATTAGTTGTCCCAAAAACCTTTTTCTCTCACTAAAATGATTATCTGATTAATATAAAGATCAATAATGATCTTTTAATGAGAGCAATATGACTGAATATACTTAGTTTCTTTTTAATCTTGTTGTAACATTTTGCAATGCAGTAATTCAAAGATCTGATTCAAAGTTCAGTTTGTCTTGACACTTAATTGCAATGATTGTCATCACTGAAAAAAGATATTTCCCAAAGATATATAAATCCAAGTGGAAGGAGTTCCTTGTTGGCCACATTTGCTAAATCACGATATACATTTTTCAATCTCATTCACCAATTATGTCAAAGTTTTTGTTCAAATTTGGCCAGTAAGTTTCTATCAACTCTGAATTTAATCCATTGTTCTTGAACACGAATTAGAAGGTATTGGTTTTTTTTAATAAGCTTTTAACAAACAGGTTCAAGACCCACTGAAACTCTTCATTTGGAAGATTCTTTAAATGGACAGATTTAGGTTCTATGTGAGTGAATGCAACACCACCCACCTGGGTTGATCATTTTGCCCGGAAAAACAGCCTTGGGACAGTGTGGTGAATATGCTCCTGAAAGGACAAGAGAATGCTCAGCCACAAAACTGCATGCCTGCAGGAGGGGTGAAGGGATTTCTTCAGAAATTATTGGAAGACTTCAAGAGAGGCAAGCACAGACTTTTGGGTGGTGGATAAGAGTTCTCCCTAAACCCACAGACATGTAGGGAGCTGGCTCCCCCAAATGTCCCTTGATTTCCTGTGCTTGCAACCCTGGAAACAGCTAAGAGCAGACTCCCCTTTGGTGAAATAATTTACTCTCTCTTTGGTCAGTTAATATCTTATTTTGCTCTTAAGTGAAGAGCACCTTTGTTCTTACATATTCTTTGGTCTATCCCAATCTGTATGATTTCCCTAATTTCTGTGTATCATTTTCTTTGACAGAGAAGTACACTAGCTATTTGTGATGGTCTTTGGTGTAACCAGTGATCGGTTGAAGAATGGAAGGAGGGAGCTAAACTGGTGACAGTAAATTAAGTATCACCTTCCCTTTTTAAGAGTAATCAGTTATGTAAAAATAACCAACTCTGAAAGCTGTAGTAACTCTGATCAACACAATGACCCACCACGATTCCAAAGGATTCATGATGAAACATGCTATCCACCTCCAAATAGAGTGATACACTCCAACTACAGATTGAAGCATATTTCTTCTCTTTCTCTTTCTTTTTTTTTCTTTTGGAATATGGCTAATGCAAAAATTTGTTTTGGCTGTGTGTGTATGTATATACATGTGTGTAACGTGTTTTGTTTTTCTTGCTTTCTCAATGAGTGGTAGAGGCGAGAGAGGGAAAGAGAATTTGGAACTAAAAATTTTTTTTAAAAACTCTGTACTTTAAAAAATAATTTTTAAAAAAGCAGTGAAAAGAATTATCAGGGAGTGACATTTATCTTGGGTTGGAGAGCACTGTACCCATAGACTACTAATAGTTGTTGTTTTTCTTTCATTTTTGAAGAGGACTGTGACATCAGGAAAATGATCCCATGACTCGCAAGTGAATTGGATTACAGTGAGAGAGGGCTGTGCAGAGTCTCCAGCCTCACTTTCTCCTCTGGAGCCATCTGGGTCCAGTGGCGAGATACAGATCAGGACCACTGGAGATGGCCCAGGATGCAACTGCCCATAGTTGAGGTGTGGTGGATAGATATAACTTGAGTCCAATACCCTTCTTGGAGAAAGGTGAGAAAAGAAATAAGTTCCCAGCCATGGCTTTTCTCCTGCTCTTCACAAAGGCAGAAATGGTTATCTCCCTTGGAGAGGGAAAGGCCAGATCCTAGATCAGATATCTATTTATTCCATATACAAGCTAAACTATGTATATTTTGACAACATATATTTTATCCAAGGAAAACTTCCTAACAACCAAAGCTGTCAAAATATGGAATAGGTTGCTTTAAAAGGTAATGAGTTCTTCATCAAAGGAGCTATTCAAGTGGAGACCAAATACTTGTCAGGGACTTTGCAAAGGACATTCCTTTTCATTGACAATTTGAATTTGATGACCCTGAGGTACCTCCCAGCTCTGAGATCCTATGATTCTGAACCCCTAAAGATTTTTGGAGAGAGGAGTGACATCATAAAACAGCTGAAGTTAGTCGGGCATTATCCATTTGTACTTAAATGTTTATCGTGCTTTCAAATCTTGCATCGGGTACTTACTATCTCTGGTTTCATCTAGTTTCTTCAGAGAGTGGTCAAAGCTGCATTATTTTGATAGTTTATTTTCAACGAAAAATGCACACTCAAAAGTGGGAGCAATTACCTTATATGGAGTCATCCACCTTTTGTATATTAAGGAAGTCCATTGGGTTTATACCACCCAAGGTGCCATTGCTATTGTAATCTATGTGAATTACATGTCAAGTGCTCAGGAGGAATTAACCTGCCCCCAGGTGGGTGTGCATTGTCATTATAATACTTTTTCATTCATTCATTCAACAAACATTTATTAAGCACTCTCTGTGTACATGATGGCAGAAGTCACACCATTATCATTGCTCTGACTATCGGTATGGGGAAAAGCGACCAGAAGCAGAGAGGGAGGAAGCGCAAGAGGACATTTAGCTGTTTGCTCCATTAAAGGGCCTTTCTCCTCATCCTCATTTCCTTCTGAGCCAGTGCTATACACTGTGCATAGCCAGTGTTCTTGAGGGCAAGAGACAAAGCAAGAAGCATTGCTATCCATCTCTAAACCAGCCTCGGCAGCTAAAGAATCCTGGTGCTGGTGTCCTGGGACCTGTGTTTGAGTCCTGGCCCATTGGTCACCTCTGTGAATCTGCTGAAGTTCACCCCTCTAAGTGTTGGGTTGGATGACCTCTGTGACCTTTTTCTTTCTTTTTTTTAAATTCAATTTATTTTTAGTTTTCAACATTCACTTCCATAAGATTTTGACTTTTAAATTTCTCCCCGTCCTACTCCCACCCCTCACCAGACGGCATACAATCCGATATAGGGTCTACATATACATTCGTGTTAAGCATATTTTCCCATTAGTCATGATGTAAAGAACAATTAGAACTAATGGGAGGAACCATGAGAATGAAGCAATAGAACAAAACAACAAAGGAAAAGGAGAGCACATAGTATAGCTTCCATCTGTATTCAGACTCTCTGTGATCTTTTTCAGCTGGCTGTGGGAGTATGGGCAAATCAATTCCTCTCTCTGAGGCGCAGCGTCTTTCATTATAAAATGGGGATAATAACATTCTCCCAGCCTGGATCCCAGAATTCTTTTTTTTTTTAATTTATGGAATAAAACAAGCATTTCCATAACATAGTACAATTGAAAACATGATTGTACATGAGACTGCAAATCTACTATGTACAACTTGCTATTCCTTTCAAATAGACAACAAAATTACCACGGAAATTTCTTTTTTTTTTCTTTTTTTCTTCCCTCCCCCACCCTAGAAATGGCTACTATTAGACACAAATAGGAATGTATATGTAAAATTATTCTATACATACTTCAATTTGTCCATTCTTTCTCTAGATGCAGATAGCATCTTTCTTCATGTGTCCTTTTATAGTTAATTTGGTTATTTATAATAGTCACTTAATCAAAGTTGTTCTTAAAACAATATTGCTTGGTTCTGCTCATTTTGCTCTTCATTATTTCATTCAAGTCTTTCCATGTTTTTCTAAAATCATTGAGCTCATCATTTCTTTTTTTTTGTTTCATTTTTTTTGGGGGGATGAGGCAATTCAGGTTAAGTGACTTGCCCAGGGTCACACAGCCAGTAAGTGTCAAGTGTCTGGTCTGGGGTCACATTTGAACTCAGGTCCTCCTGACTCCAGGCCCGGTGCTGTATCTACGGCACCACCTAGCTGCCCCTGAGCTCATTAATTCTTATAACAGCAGTATTCCATCACAAGCATATATCATAACTCATTCAGCCATTCCCCAATTGATGGACGTCCCTGCAATTTCCACTTCTTTGCCATCACAAACCAGGATTCTTTTAAGGAAAACATGTAGGGTTTTAGGAATGGCAATAATTATGTTGGCTCGTTTATCAACAAGCATTTGTTAAATTCTTGCTGTCTGTCAGGCCCTGGACCAAGTATTGTGGCTATAAAGACAGAAGTGAATCAGACCCTACCCTCCAATGGCTTACATTATATTGGAAGAAGGGGGTGGGGAAAAGAAAGTACCCATGTGAGGACTTGGTGCTCAAGTCTGGAAAGGAAGGAAAGGGATCAGCCAGGAAAGGAATAGCCAGCCTGGGCCCTCCCCAAAATGAAGATCCCAAGAGGCACTTATCACTGGAAGAAGGGAACCAGCATGATGGAGAGATGTTCCAAAGGGAAAAGGTTGCAAGAGTAGATGGATGTTCCAGGGAAGGAGAACAACGTCAGGTGCTGAGGAAAGAAGGAAAAGACGGGAATAAGCATTTACGAAGCGTCTACTCTGTGCTAGGCAGTGAGCTAAGGGCTTTATAAATATTATCTTATTTAATCCTCACAACAATCCTGGAAGGTAGGTGCTATTACTACCCTCATTTTATAGTGAGGAAACTGAGTCAGACAGAAGTTAAGTGACTTGCCCTGGGTCACACATCTAATAAGTGTCTGAGTCCAGATTTGAATCCATATTCCTGACTCCAGGCCTAGCATTCTGTCTACTATGCCACCTAGCTGCCCCTTATGTTTGAGGGTGAGACAGAAACTGAGGCATGGTGTTAAAGTCCAAAAAGTTAGAGGGGAGGGGTGACGAGGGGTCAGAGAGAAATACAAAGGATCTCAGCAAGGGGAGGAGGAGAATCAAGAAAGGCCTTGGTTAGATGATAGCTAGGTGGCACAGTGGATAGAGCATTGGCCCAAGTGTCAGGAGGACCTGAGTTCAGATCTGACCTCAGACACATAACACTCACTAGCTGTGTGACTTTGGGCAAGTCACTTAACCCCAACTGCCTCACCAAAAAGCAAAAAAAAAAAAATAGCACTTGGATGGAGCCTTGAAGGAAGCCAGGAATTCTAAGAGGCCGAGGTGAGGAGAGAGTGTATTCCAGGCCTCGCGGAGGATCTGTATAAAAGCACAAATATGGGAGATGGTATTTTATGAATAGAGAATAGCAAACAAGCTTGTTTGGCTGAAACATAGGCTCGATGAGAGGGAATGATGTCTTTTACCTTGGAAAGTCAGGCTGGAGCCAAACTGTGAAGGACTTTAAATATCAAGCAGGATGGTTCTTATTTTATCATGGAAGCGATAGGGAGCCATTGATGCTTCTCAAACAGCAGAGTGACTGATCAGGTTGGTGCTTTATTATGCTACTGTACATGCAGAGTGATAGAGAGTGTGGGAAGTATAGGAGGAGTTAGGTGGGACCTTTGCAACAGGAAAGCTACACGGCTGTGGCAGTCTGTGATCTCTAGGAGTGGCTTGTTTTTCCAAGTGTGAGAGTTCTTGTGATCTGCTAGTACTCCTCTCCTCTGGCCAGGGAAGCCAGTTAGGCATCCATTGTCTTTGCCCCTTCAATAAAAGGTGCAGTGTCTTTGCAGCCATGTTAGTCCTTCATATGTGACAATACCAAGTGCTGAATTTTGTTGTGCCTGAGCCAGCATCTCTCAAGTACATCTCTATCCTATAAGATGTGTCTTCTTCAGAGATCAGAAGTCCTTGACAGTCATCATCATCATCACTACCATAGACACCATTGCTGTCATCATCACAGTCATCACCATAGTAACCATCACCCTTGTTGCCTTTATAACAAAGATGGCAGCGTGTGTGTGTGTGTGTGTGTGTGTGTGTGTGTGAGGAGAGAGAGAGAGAGAGAGAGAGAGAGAGAGAGAGAGAGAGAGGAAGAGATGGAGGGAGGCAAAGATGGAGAGAGAGAAGAAAGAGAGATGGAGAGTGAGAAAGAGAAAGAGGGAGAGGGAGAAGGAGAGAAAGTGAGGGAGAAAGGGAGAGGGACGGAGACAGAAAAAGAGAGAGATCTTTATAAATAATACAAAAAAGAAGCATCCCATATCAATAGTGCTTAAAGATTTACAAAGCCTTTTTCTTCAAAACAGTCATGCTAGAGAGACCCTAGTTAACAAGTCAAGACAACAAGCATTTATTAAGTATTTATTGTGTGCCAAGCACCATGGTCAGCACTGGAGATGCAAATAAAAGCAGAAAGATAATGCCTGCCCTCAAGGAGCTTATGTTCTACTGAGGAAAGACAACATATAAAAGGAAGCCCAAGAGACAAGGTGAGGACGGGAATGAAGGGCCTTGTAGAGAGGGCCAGAGAATCAGGAATGGACCCCGGAGAAGAATGAAGACATGGCTGGTCTGGGCACTTTCTTTAAAATGGAGATTCTAGAAGGAACCGATCTAAAGAAGAAGGGGCCACAGGGGCAGAGGAAGCTTCCAGGGTGAGAAGGCTGCTATAGCACAGTAAAAATATAGAAGTTTGGAGAGTCTGGAGTAAAGCCCAGAGAAGACTCTAGAACACAGAATACCTCAGCTGGAAGGGTCTTTAGAATGGTATGGTGGAAAGAGGATTAGCTCAGGATGGAGAGGCCTGGATTCAAATCCCACACCTGAAGCTTATTACTTGTTGGGCCAGTCACTGAACTTCTCTGGGTCTCAGTTCCCTCATCTGTAAAATGAGGGAGCTGAGCTGGATAGATGAGTTCCATGAACAGGGAATGATGGAGTAATCTTAGAACACAGATTGTCAGAGCAGGAAGGGGATCCAGAAACCTAGAATGTCAAAGCTGATCTCAGAACATAGAACATAGAATGTCAGAGTCAGAGGAGGCCTTAGAGGCCATATACTAGAGCCACCATATTTTTCAGAATGGAGGAAGAAATTGAGGAAGTGACTTGCCCAAGATCACACAGTAAGTGGGTAGAAAAGCCAGGACCAGAACACAGGCCTCTTGACTCCCAGACCAGGGTTCAGCCACCTATGCCACCCCATCCTCTCCTGTCTCTCTGGTCCAATCTGACCGGTGGCCACTTGCTCCAGACAGGCGGCCCAGGATTCACTCCACTCAGGCTCACAGTCTGATCCCAGCACCCAGTGCATGAGCGAGCCTTTCCTGCTGAGGCCTGGCCTGCCCAGGCCGCCATCTCTGCCTTGTAACGAGCACCTCCCCGCAGCCCAGGCTCCTTTCCCCTCCAAGCCAACATCTTCATTACGGCTCTGAGTTGTTTAAATAAATGAATTAATATTGACAAACCATCAGCCAGGCTAATAAATGATTAGTTAAAGGCATACATACATCACATTACGGTTAGCGCTGGCCGGCCTTAATTACTTGTGGAGAGGATCCTATTAGAGGCCGCTATGCCCCTCCTCCCCCTACAGCTTCTGGGCCCTCTAGGCCCTGAGGCCCGACCTCCTCTGCCTACCCCAGGCTTAGTCAGCTTCCATCAGCCCGGCCTTTACCCTAGTGCCTCCTCACTCTATCTGCTTCCCTGACAATGGAGAATCTCCCTGAGTCCTGATGGGGGAGGCAAGTGGGAGAGATGACCTCTGTACCCCCATGCTGCCTGACGTCTCCTCTTCCTCCTTCCCCTTTTTATATTCCCCATCTGATCCATCTCCTTCCTTCCTACTCAACCCTCTGCCTTCCTGCTCCCCACCCCTCCTATCTTGTTCCAACAATCCCCAATCAGACAGAAAAATGAGGGACCGGAATTGAGATTTCGTTGGTATAAAAAACTCCGAAGCAAGAAAATTCCCTTCACCTATATGGGTTGGCACCTTCTCTGCAACGTATAAAATTAGAGAGCTGCTTAGAGCATTCAGTGGCACACCCAGGTCTTTCTGGGTTCAAAGTCTGTCTTTCTATGCATTATGCCCCACTGCCCCTCTTGCTCCCATTGTTACCCAGTTGTCCTCCCTTCTCCACATTCCCCCATTCCTGCTCCATCTTCTGCTTTTCTATTCCCTCCTTCTCCTTCCTGTTATGCATCCCTTTTTCTGTCACACTCTTTACTAGCTGCATGACTCTGGTTACCTCTGTGTGCCTCAGTTTCCTCAATAGGGATAATAATAGCGCCTACCTCATAGAGTGGTTGTGAGGATCAAATAAGATTAAAGTTGTAAAGCACTCAGCACAGAGCCTTGCACATAGTAGGTGCTTAATAAATGCTTGTTCCCTTCCATTCCTTACCCTTTGAGCAGGGCACAAAAGAGCTAATTCAGTGGAACTAGCCTGTGCACAGGCCTGTCTCTCCCTAGTCTGAAGGCCATCCCCCAAACCTCCCCCACCCCACCCTTCACAGTGCCTGAAATTCTGCCGGTAGCAGGTTACCCCTGGTTAAAAATTGCATTCTCTGGGTTCCTATCAGAATTGGAAGCAGCCTTCAGTTAGAGGGCTTTTGCTCCAGGGATCTGACATTGGGGAGCAAGGGCATACATCAGCCCTAGATGATGCACTTTTCTCCTGGGAGGAACTGTCTTCCACTGTACCGTGCCATGCTTCTCTCTCTTCTGCCACCCCCAGGCTCTGGTCATCATAATGTTCCTCTTATGGGGCCCCTTTCTCTGCCTCTCACCAACCCTACTGAGAGCCTGATTGTTCCCCTGTCCTTTCCCATCACTTCCACCTCTACCTCTGCTTCATCCTCTTCTTGCTACTAGGCACATTCCTCTTACTTCCCTTTAAAAGTCCTTTTTCAGTATCTTCATGAAGTCTTCCTCTGATGCCTCATCACGGTGTAGCAATTGGACTAGATCTAAACATCAGCCTGGACCAACCCATCCCTAAACAAGGACGTGCTCTACAATGTGAGATGTAACATTTACACGGAGCTTCACTGTTTGCAAAGTGCCTTTACATTTGTCCTCTCATTTAATGCTCACAAGATCCTGCTATCCTCATTTTATAAATGAGGAAACCGAAGTTAGGGCAAGTTAAATGACTTGTCTAGGGTTACATAGCTCATAAGCATCTGAAGCAAGGGATAGCTAGGCAGTGCAGTGGATAGAGAACCAGTCAGGAGTACCTCAGTTCAAATCCAGCTATATGACCCTGAGCAAGTCACTCCAACTGTGAGCCTTGGTATAAGAGAAAGCAAATGTTACAACAGGAAGCCCAGGATTTGGGGTCAGTTGCCTTGAATTCAATCCCAGAGCCACCATTTACTATGTGACTTTGGTTCCAATCCATGCCCCTCCCCCCAAAAAAAATCCAACAACTGTTTTTAGACTAAAAGTAGTTCTAGTTCATGAAATATAGGTGTTGGGAAGGAATTCAGTGGCCATCAAAGTCAACCCATACCTGAAACTACAACACACCAGGCACTTTCTGCTTGAGGACCTCCAAGAAGAGGAACCAGACAGCCTCCCAAGGCAGCCCCAGCCCAGCCCAGCCCCGATTGCTCTGACATCCAGCTGGACACCAGTGACCTCTTGGCAGCTTCCCCCCTGCCATTCTGCTCCCTCTTCTCACCTCTGGGCCCAAGCAGAATAAGTCTCTTCTCTTTGTAAAGCTTGCAGGGGCTTAGCAAGATGCTTGGTAAATAGTAGGCACTATATAATGCTTACTCACTTTTGGGGTGGAGCAAACAGGTCTATAAGGCTCAGGGTCCAGGGAGCACATGTAGTACTTTAAAGTTTGCAAAGAGCTTTAGAAATGTTATCTCATTTAATGCTCACAACCACCCTGGGAAGTAGGTCTTGTTATTAGACCCACTTTACAGATGAGGAAACTGAGGCAGACAGAGGTTAAGTGACTTACTTGGGGTCTCACAGAGAATAAGTATCTCAGGGTGGATTGGAACTCAGATCTTCCTGACCTCCAGCACTTTATCACCTAGTTGCCTACTTAAAGGCAGTCATCATATCCCTGTTGGGTCCTCTTCTGCTAAATATCCCCACACCCAAATAGTTACAGCTCTGTACCTTATGGGGAATTGCCTTCCTAGAGTGCTGGAGCACAGGATATCAGAGCTTGCAGGAAGTTTGGAGGTGATGCTGAATCTCAGAACCGCTGAAAAGCTCAGGGGTGTCTAGTCCCGCCCAAAGCCAGGAATTTTCTAGATTACATCTCCAGCAAGGGGTCATCCCATTTCTGCTAGGAGATGTCTGGAAATGGGAAACCTTCTGGGGCAGCTAGGTGATGCAGTGGATAGAGCACCAGCTGTGGATTCAGGAGGACCTGAGTTCAAATGCGACCTCGGACACATAACACTAGTTGTGTGACCCTGGGCAAGTCACTTAACCCCATTGCCTAGCCAAAAAAAAAAAGAAGAGATTTGTTCTGTGAAGTTTGTACTCAGTACTTTAAACAGAAGTTATTGTACTGTAAAGGTTGAGAAAAGATGCTTGATGTTTTGGGGCAGCTAGGTGGCACAGTGGATAGAGTACCAGCCCTGAAGTCCTAAGTACCTGAGTTCAAATCCGGCCTCAGACCAAATACTTGACACTTACTAGCTGTGTGACCCTGGGCAAGTCACTTAACCCCAACTGCCTAAAAAAAAAAAGAAAGAAAAGAAAGAAATGCAAAACCTGCTGCCTTCATAGGCAACCATTGCACTTCAGGAGAGCTGGAGGCAGGGGGAGTTTTTTCTTATTTTGAACAAAAATGCACAAGCAATTCCCATCCATTGTTTCTAGTTCTGACCTGCAAGCCTGATTCCCCTATGGGACAAGCCACCAAAGACCTGAAGACAATCATCATTCCCTTCAAACTCCATGCCAAATCCCTTCCTCCCTGGCAGTTAGGTGGCCCAGTGGATAAATCACTGGGCCCGGAGTCAGGAAGACCTAAGTTGAAATCAGACACTTTCAGTAGCCTGTGTGACCCTGGACAAGTCACTTAACTTTTGTTTGCCTCAATTTCCTTAGCTGTAAAATAAGGATAATAACAGTATCTACCTCTCAAGGTTATTGTGAGGATCAAATGAGATAATATTCATCAAGTGCTTAGCACAGTGCCTTTTTTAAACATAGTAGGTTCTTAATAAATACTTGTATTTGTTTTTTTAATGGTCTCCACCTCTCTCTTCACCCTCTGGATGTTTACCAGCCTAAAATGCACAGAGATCTGAAGGTAACCCTCAAATAGACTTATGATCCAAGATCTATACTTGGAAGGTACCTTAGAAGCCATTTAATGAGGGGATGCCCATCAATTGGGGAATGGCTGAATAAGTAGTAGTATATGAATGTAATTGAATACTATTGTTCCATAAGAAATACTAAGCAGGGGGCAGCTAGGTGGCACAGTGGATAGAGCACTGGCCTTGGAGTCAGGAGGATCTGAGTCCAAATCTAGCCTCAGACACATAACATTTATTAGCTGTGTGACCCTGGGCAAGTCACTTAACCCCATTGCCGAAAGAAAGAAAGAAAGAAAGAAAGAAAGAAAGAAAGAAAGAAAGAAAGAAAGAAAGAAAGAAAGAAAAGAAGGAAGGAAGGAAGGAAGGAAGGAAGGAAGGAAGGAAGGAAGGAAGGAAGGAAGAAAGAAAAGAAAAGAAAGAAAGAAAGAAAGAAAGAAAGAAAGAAAGAAAGAAAGAAGAAAAGAAAGAAAGAAAGAAAGAAAGAGAAAGAATGAGCAGGTGGACTTTAGAAAAACTTGGAAAGACTTGAATGAACCGATGCTGAGTGAAATGAACAGAACCAAGAGAACACTGTACCCAGCAACAGCAACATTGTATAATGATCAGCAGCGAATGACTTAGCTCTTCTCAGCAGTACAATGATCCCAGACCATCCCAAAAGACTCAGGATGGAAAATGCTATCCACCTCCAGAGAAAGAATTGTAGAGTCCGAATGCAGAGCAAAGCATACTATTTTCACTCTTGTTGTTGTTTTTTGTTTTTTCTTCCTTGTGTTTTTCCCTTTTATTCTGATTATTCTTTCACAACATGACTAATGTGGAAGTATGTTTAACATCATTGTACGTGTATCAGATTGCATGCCATCTTGGAGAGGGAGGGAGAAATTTTTAGAACTCAAAATCTTACAAAAATGAATGTTGAAAACTATCTTTACATGTAATTAGAAAAAACAAAATACTATTAAGAAAAAAAGGAAGCTGTTTAATCTGATCTATTCTTCTTACAGTTGAGGAAACTGAAGCTGAGAAGGGTGAAATGACCCCTGCAAGGTTCAAACAAAGTCAGATGCAGAGCCCTGATTCTCAGACTCCATCCTAGTACCTTTTTGCAAGTCTGCTTTAGATTCTATCTTGTCCCCAAATTCTTCTTTAATCCCAGATGCCTCTGAACCATTGTGACACATTATAGGAGCAACCAAAGGAGATTTTACAGTGTGATAGAGCATCAGAGGCTGGGATCCTCAGTTAGAATTCTGCCTCTACAACTTACTGCCTGGGTCATCTTGGTCCAGGGCAGCTAGTAGAGAGAGTGCCAGCCCTGGAGTTAGAAAGACTCATGTTCCTGAGTTCAAATCTGGTCCCAGACACTTACTAGCACTTTTGACTAAACACTTAATAGTGTGACCCTGGGCAAATCACTTAACCCTGTTTGCCTCAATTTCCTCATCTGTAAAATGAGCTGGAGAAGGAAATGGCAAGCCAGTATCTTTGCCAATGGGGTCATGGAGAGTCAGACATGACTGAACAACAACAAATTTTGGCCCAGGCCAGCATCGTCTCTGGGGCTGTTTTCTAATCTATAAAGAGAGGGCGGTGGACCAGATGACTTCTACAATCCTTTCTAACTCAAACTCTAGGCTCTTGGGAGCTTATGATCACCCTGGCCCTCGTGTTCATCTGAGAAATGAAGCGGTTGGCTCATATGTCATCCAAGGCACCTTTCCAGCTGGAGATCTATGATCCTGTGAACCTGTGTGACTTTGGGCAATTCACTTAACTTCCCTAGGTTTCGGTTCTCTCAAGCGTAAAATAAGAGAGTTGGACTAAATGAACCCTGAGGTCTCTGCCAGCTCTAAATGCTATAAAAATTAAAAAAAAAAACTCTAGTGGATCAGCTCAAACATCTCAAATCAGTTTTATTCAATTCTGAATAGAGAAATGTAGACAACACCCCCAAAACGAAATCTCTTTGAAAAGAAAAAAATAATGCCTGAGAATATGCTGAGATATAATTATACCAAATGGCCCTCCCTCCTTATTTTATACTCAAGGAAACTGAAGGCCAGAGAGTGGAAGAGACTTGTCTTTGGGCATTTCGAAAATAGGAGAAACTGAGGCCCAGGGAGGCAAAAAGGAATTGCTTCAGATCTCACATCAAGTTCATGGCAGAGTTGTGATTACACCCCAGGCCTCCTGAGTTTCTCCCGTGTCAGCTCTCTCTTCCTTTCTGGTGGCCGGGGGCAAGGTTCTGAGGACAGCATCTGGGATTCCTGAGAGGTGGAGGGGCAAGATGAGCTGGGTGAAATACATTAGTCAGTAGGTGACAGGAGAAAAGGAACAGAGTGAGGTGATGTCTAGGTATGGTGAAGAAAGGAAGAGGGATCTGCTCTGCCCCCCTCCCCATTCCCTGTGGCTGGGGCCCTGCCAGGCCCCCCACCCCCCCCCCAAGCCAGAGGTGCTTCAGGGAGATAAAAGTGGCGGCCGGCAGCAGAAAGCCACGCTTCCTGCTTTTCCCTTTTGAGAGACTGGCAGCTCGAGAGCTTTTAAAAAATCCCCTTCGAAGGTGTTTGTCATATATCAGCACCGACCCCCCTCATCCCCCCAGCCTTTCATCTCTGGGGCTGATGCATTTTCCGGGCCTAATGAGTGGGACTGAAAAGAGTCAGGGGCTCGCAGGCAGGGGAGTCCTGCCCTCCCATCCTCAAGGCCTCCACACACCTGGCCACACACTTGGATGGGTAATTAGAAGCTCTAGAAGGGAGAGGTGCTAAGAGCCCCCTGAGAAGCAGGAGGGGAGATCTAAGACATGAAGCTTCAGGGCTAAAGGAAGGAGGGGGAGACAGCCTGCTGCAGGGGAAGGGGGAGACCCAGCTCCTAGTCATCCCTTGGCCATGCTTTTGGTGAGGGAACTTGGCCCTTCCCCTCTCTGGGCCTTGTTTTTCCCCAATTTTTTAAATGAGGCTTGGTGGTCAATCTAGGGCCTGACTTAAACCTCAGTTCAGGGACAGAAATTACTCTACGGGTAATAGAATCATAGAACTTTGAGCTAGAAAGGGCCTTAGGAGTCATTCAGTTCAATCACCTCATTTTTATGGGTGAGGAAACTGAGGTACAGAGAGGTTAGTGAAGGTTCCCCACCCCTAGGTTAGTGACTTGTCCAAGGACACACAGTAGTAAGTGTCAGAGTCTGGATTTGAAGCTGGGTGTTTAACTTTTTTTTTTTCGTTTTTCTTCTCTTCTCTTTTTTTTTTTTAATGGTATCACTCTTCAGGAGCATGAGGGGCTCACTCTAAGCCTGGGGTCTAGGCTCAGTCGAGAACCTGACTCAGCTCAGTCTGGAGCCACAGCTCTGCAGAAGGCCAAGATTGGGGTTCGCTCTGAGGCATGGGTTAGGGCTCAGTCTGGAGCTGGGGTTCAATACTACACTGGGATCTAGGGCTCATCCATGGTAAAAAGAATGTAGCCAACTAAAGGCAGAGGGAAGTCACTAGGACTGGGTGGTCAGGGCTTTGTCCTAGTGCCCTGCGGGCAATGAAATTTAAAGGACATTGACCATACTTAACACTTCAACAGGGTGAGCTCCGCACCCTGTTAGCAAGAATAATTAACTAAAATAGAAACTATTGCATTCCATGCTGCCTCAGTGGAGTTCCTCACCTTGCATTCCTCTCCTTGGATCCCCCCCCAACTTCTCTTATCTCTCCAGGTCTCCCTGGGACAGTTTCATTTGTCTTAAAAAGTTAATCGGACGATCAGTTACACTGACTTCTTTTCATCTCCAAAAAATACTATTTTTCATAAAGGATGTCTCTCTGGGAAAGGGAAGGAGAGGGATACATGGGATAAAATGGTGATGTAAGAAACAGAAAATATTAATTTTTTTTAGAAGTTGATTTGAAGACAGTCATGCCGTATTCCTAAATTTCTAGTTAAGACTTTGAAACCAATTACCTCCCTAAAGATCTAAACCTTACTTTTTGGGGGGAAGGGAGAAGGCAATCGGGGTTAGGTGACTTGCCCAGGGTCACACAGCTAGTAAGTGTATGAGGTCAGACAAATTCAGGTCCTCCTCGTTTCAGGGCTGGTGTACTACCTACTAGGCCACCTAGCTGCCCTAAACCTCACTTTCCATTGAAATCAGATCACTGGGGAAAAAAGGGAATCACAAATCTAGCATTAGGAGGCTAGCTCAGAAGCTATCTAGTTCAACTCCTTCATTCAATATAAGAGGAAATGAAGGCTTAGGGAGGATAAGTGACTTATCCAAAGTCATACAGCTAGTAAATGCCACAGGCAAGATTTGAACCCAGGTCTCCTGTGTCAGTACTCTTTCTATTATACTAGGCTCAACAGACACATATATGGATGGATGGAAGGATGGAAGGATGGATGGATGGATGGATGGATGGATGGATGGATGGATGGATGGATGGATGGATAGAGACAGGCACCTCCTTGGCTTCTGGAGCATGTTACATACATGTTGCACACACAAGTATGTTCAGAAAGCAAATCCACACCCACCCAGGCATAAACAACGGACAGGCAGACAGAATACACTCTTGTAGCCTTTTAAATGTGTCACTGGAGAAGATTCTCCTATGAGACTCCGGGAGGGTGGGGGGCTGAGAAGTGGAATTCCCTCCTATTAGGGCTCCGTAGCCAGCATTAAGAGGGTCACCCAGAGCCGGTCACACTTTTGCTGCTATGAAAGCTGCCGCACGACTCCGGTAAGAGACCCATTCAAGGCTATGAGTTTGGGGGGAGGGGGATGGCATGTGTCTGCAGGGCCCTGCTTCTCATCTCAGAGAAGGCTTGTGCCTCTCTCCTCTCATCTCCAGTGGCTACTCTCCAGCCTCCATTTGGGACCCACAAGAGCCTGTGCCTAACGGTTTTCCTGGCTCAGCTCCACATCTCAGAGAATGACTAGAGAAGGAGGGAGGGGAGCAGAGAAGCTGCAGAGAGAGATGAGGGCACGGGAGAAGAGACCGGCAACTGGGAGAAAGAGTCAAAGGACCCAGGCCACTGGGTAGGCCTGTGTGACCTTGGTTAGTCAGGGCACAATTATGGGCCTCAGTTTCCTCAGCTGTCACAAGAAGGCTTTGAACAAGATAATCTCTAGGGCTTTTTCTAGTTTTAAACCCTCTGACTCTGGATAGAGATAAAGAGGAGGAGAGAGGGACAGAAAGGGAGGGGAGGGAGATGAAAATACATAGAGCAGAAAAAATAGGAATGAAGACAAAGAGTTAGAGATTATGTGGTTTAGATCAAACACTAGCTGTGTGACGCTGGGCAAATCAACTAACTTCTCTGGGCTCAGTTTCCTCATCTGTGAAATGAGGGGTTTGAGCTCAATGATCTCCAAGGTTCTTTCCAGCTCTAAATCTACAATCTTATGATCTGGAAGAGATTTTAGAGGAAATCTAGTCCAATATCCAAGTTTTACAGATGGAGTCACTGAGTTGCAGGAGGCGCTGTGATTTGGCCTGGTAACAGAGGGATAATTCACACCCAGAACCTCAACATTGCTCCCAGGGCTTTATGCATGACACCAGGCTCTCCGTCAAAAAGGAAAGGAGACAGACAGACAGACGGACGGACAGAGACAGAGATTCAGAAGGGAACTGGGAGAGAAATAGAGGCATGGGACAAGAGAGAGAAGGAGATCAAAAGGTAGAGAAATAAAGGGAAAGAGATATGGAAGGAGAGAGATAATAATGTACCAGGAAAAGGACAGAGAAAGAGAAAGATAGGGACTGAAGGCTGCCTCACCATGGAAGGGGAGGCCTCAGGTGATACTGAGCTTCCCATCACTCAGAGTATTCAAGCAGGGATTGGGTGAATGTAGAGTCTTATCTTATATTGGATGTAGTAGTGAATGGACAGAAGGACTCTATGAGGCTACTTCCATCCATGAGAGACTAGGATTCTATAAGAATTGAGAGAGAGACAGAGACAGAGACAGAGACAGAGAGGGAGAGACAGAGACAGAGAAACAGAAAGAGAGACAGAGACAAAAAGGAACACAGACAGACAGACAGAAAACTTGACGGGACTTCTAGTCCAATCTCTTTATTTTATATATGTGGAAATGGAGGTCCATTTTGGTTCAATGACTTGTCCCAGGTCACAAAAGTTGGACCCAACAGAAGGGGGATGTGAACCTTATTCCTGTAACTTCCAAGTCAGTAATCTTTCCACTGTACCTTTAGGATACAGTGGATCTTCCTTGCTGATCCTCCTCCTTCACTTTTCCCCAACAACCTCTGTACCTAACTAACTCTATCCCTCCTTCTAGAAATAAGAACTTCCCTAGCTGTGGGATACAACCTACAAAAATCCAATACGATGTTAGGCATCCTTAAGAGAAATGCCAAGTTCAGGACTAGGGAGGTGACTGTCCCACCATGCTCTACCTTGGTCAGCTCTCATCTTACACAATAACTAAATATAAAATTTGAAAAGGACCTCAGTAACTGTCTAGTCCACTATATACAAAAAACATTGTAATAAACCATCAACCAGCCTCTGCCTGGGGTTTCCAATGAGGGGGAACCCATCACCTCCTTATGCAGTGCAAGGCTGCTCTAATTGTGAACAAGCATTTTTTGACATCAAACCTAACTCTCCCGCTACCACCTTCAATGAGCAACTTCTGCTCCCTTCAGGTTCACAATGTCCAAATTTATCTTCCAAGGCAGGTCCTAGTGGCTGTTATCTGTCGACCCTTAGAACATTCTTCTTCCTTCCTCAATGAGGTCAGTGCCTGGCTCACACACTTTCTCTCCTCCCCATCTCCTGTGCTCATTCTAGGGAATTTCTACCTTCCCAGTTCTTTAATACACTTCTTTCCCATGACCTACTCCTCCGCTCCACCTCAGCTACCCACCGAGATGGTCATCCCCTTGCTTTTACAATCACCCAACAGTTCTATGCTCATGATCTCTGAAAATCCTTTATCTGATCATAACCTTTTAGCATCCCATCTTTTCCTCTGCCTTATGACCCCTAACCCTGACCTTCATCCTCATCATGCCCATTCCCTCCACCACCCAGTTCTTTCCCAAGCCATCCCCACTGTGCTGGCTGCACTGTCTTGACCCCATGGTGAACCAACGCAAAGCTACACTAGCCGCCATCTTCAGATCCCTTGTCCTTGCTCATGCGCTGCCAAGCCCTGCCCCAAGAATACTTCCACCATTTGTCTCCTTCAGTCTTATTCAAGTATTAAACAGAGATGGAGGAACTCATGTAGTAGACTGGGTCCACTACAGACTTATGCTATCTAATCTCAAATGGACCCTCTCTGCAACAAGGCAAATATTCTGTTCCTCCCTAACTAATTCACTATTCCATTTTCCACAATGACTTCCAAACATTCTCATCTCACTTCAGACCTCCCACAGCACTCCCTCTCCACCTCCCCTCAGCTGAGGATCTCACTGAAAAAAATTCATGATTATTCACCAAGAACTCATCTCATGGCATTCAGGTATCTTGCCACACTATCTTATTCTTCACTTTGGTCTCAAACGAAGACAGAGCCCTTCTCCTTGCCAAGATCAACTCCCCATGGTCCCATCCCCTCCAGTCTTCTTCAGTAGATTGCCCTCACTACCATCCTCTCTCTGTCTCTCTCTCTCTTCAATCTCTCTCTATGTCCCAGCTGCCTACAAACATACTCATATGTGTCTCATCCTTAAAAAACAAACCTCTCACTTTGTCCTACTATCCATGCAAGCAATCATTCCATTTCTCTTCTTTCCTTCCTGGCTTCCTTGAGAAAGCACTTTCCTTTCCTCTTACTCTCCTCACCTTCTTCAGCCTGGCTTCCAACCTCTTCATCCACCCGAAACCAACCTATCTAAAGTTGTCAAATATTTCTTGCCAAGACTAATGGCCTTTCCTCAGACATCCTCCTAGATGTCTCTGTGGCATTTGGCACTACTGGTTACACTCTTCCCAGATTCTCTCTCCTGTCTGGGTTTTCATGACACTCCTCTTCACTGAGTCTCTCCTACCTGTCTGACCAGTCCTTCTCAGTCTCCTTTGCTGCTTCTTCATGCAGGCCACACCCACCAGCTATGAGGTTCCCCAAAGGCCCTGTCCCAGAATGTCTTCTCACTTGGTGATCCCAACAGCTCCCATGGGTCCAGTTATCCCTCTATTCATATAGTTCCCTGATTTATATATCCAGGCCTAGTCTCTGTCCTGAGCTTCAGTTACCCATCACCAACTTCTTCATGTATATCTCAAAATGGATTTTCCTTGGGCATCTCAAACCCAACATGTCCAAAATAACTCATTATCTTTCCCAAAAAACCTTCCCCTCTTTCCAATTTCCCTGTGGCTGTTGAGATTACCACCATCCTCCCACTCACTCTGGCTCACAATATCATCCTCTTCTCCTTACCTTTACACACCCCAGTATCCAATCCATTGCCAAATATTGTCATTTCTGCTTTCACATCTCCTGAATACATCCTGTCCTCTCCACTCACACAGATACAACCCTAATTCAGGCCCTCATCCCTCTTGCCTCAACTTTTTCGATAGCCTTCTGGCTGGTCTTCCTGCCCCAATCTCTCTCCACTCCAGTCCATAAGACACACAATGGCCCGGTTGATTTTTCTAAAGCTTAGACTGACTCTGTCACCTCCCCCACCCCTTTTCAGTGAGTTCAGTGACTCCCCGTTATCTATAGGATCAATTATAAAATCCTCTGTTTGGCATTTAAAGCTCTTTGTAACCTGGCCCCTTCCTACCATTCCAGCCTCCTAACCCTTTCCTCTCCTCCACACGCTCTATGATCTACAGCTTCGTAGGCCTATAGAAGGTTCTCAAACATGGCACCCATCTCCTGACCCAATGCTTTTGCATTGTTGGTTCCTTATGCCTGAAATGTTCTGCCCCTTCACTTCTGTTTCTTGGTTTCCCTGTCTTCCTTCAAGTCCCACCTTCTTTCGTGATCCCCCCAGATGCCAGTGCCTCCCTCCTTCAAATTATACTCATCACATTGCCTGGAACACAGTAGGTGCTTAATAAATGCTTCTTGATCCACTGATTGACTCTGCAACTTCCACCCATTGTTCCGAGGCCAACCAAAAAAAGGCCTGATCCCTCTTGACAGTCCTACAAACATTTGAAGATTCTTTTCGTGTCACCCCTGAGTCTTCTCTTCTCCAGACTAGGCAACTCCAGTTCCTTCATTAAATCCTCATATGATTTGGACTCAAGTCCTTTAACCATTGCAGGTGCCCTCCTCTGGATGCCCTCCAGCCTATCAACGTCTTTCCTAAACTGTGACACTCAGAACTGAACACAATACTCCAGGCATGGTCTGACCAGGGTAGAGGATGGTGGGACTTTCCCATCCTTAGGCCTGCAAGTGATACCTCTCGGTGCAGTTCAAGATCTTATTCACTTTCCTGGCCGCCATCTCACATTTTGGACTTCTATTCAGCTTTGAACTTTTAGCCAGGAGTGTGCTGATCTAAATGGCCAACAACTGGGTCTCTGAAAATGTAGAGCACACTTTTAAGTTTAATCTATATCATTGATATTCTTTCTATCATTTTCTTAAATCTAGGCAATCAACAAAACAAAACAAAAAATCGAGACCTGATTTGTGTTTGCCAATTTCAAAAATGTAAATGTTCACACTAAAAATTTAACAATTGGCTGGGGTTAGAGCTGGTTCCAGCAAACCCCTGCTTTTGGGCCACCAAAACCCCCAAACTTTTTCCAAACAGATTACTCTCTAACCAAGCCTTCCCATTTTGTACTTACAGAATCCATTTTTTTAACCCAATGGAAGACTTCATGTTTATCCCTATTCAATTTCATCTTACTAGAACCAGTCTTATGTTCTAGATCAGTGGTATCCAACCATTGGTTTTTCAATTGCATGAAATCAGTAAAAAAAAATTAAGTGGATATCATCTATATCTATAACTGATGTAATAATAGTAATAATAACAACTATTATTCATATACAGCTTTAAGGTTTGCAAAACACTTTACAAAGATTATCTCATTTGATCCCCACAACAATCCTAGGCTTTACAAATTTTCCATTTTCCATTTTCCAAATGAGGAAACTTAGGCACATAGAAACTTAGAGACTTGCCCAGGGACACACAGCTAGTAAATGTGTGAGGCAGGGCTTGAACTCAGGTCTTCCCAACTGCAGTCCTGTACTGCGCCACCCGGCTAGCATGTGTACCTGTACAAATTGTTTGTTACATACTTTATAAAACTTACACAAAAATAGAAATGAAAAAAGAATAAAATAAAGATGAAATAATATTTGATCCTGGCTGTGGGGAGAGAGACAGTAGGATGAGACCCATTTCCCCACCCTCCAATTAGTCGATGGCACTCCATGGTCCACTTTGGAGACCACTTCTCTAAAATTGTCAAGAGCTTTCTGGATCCCAACTTTGCTGTCCAGGGTACTAGCTGTCCCAGCTTGTGACCTCTGCAAATTTGATAAGCATCCCATTTCTACCTTTATTTAACTTATTAACAAATGTCAAATAACTGCTAACATTTACATAGCTCTTGAAGGCTTATGAAGCACTTTACATGTATTATCTCATTTGATTTGATCCTCACAACAACCTTAGGAGGTAGGGCTATTATCATCCCCATTTTCCAGATAAGGAAACTGAGGCCGAGAGAGGGATCTATAGCTAATTAGTGTCTAAGGTCAAATTTGAATTCAGGTCTTCCTGACCCTAGGTCTAATGCTCTATCCACTGCACCCCCTAGGAAAAGACAGAGACAAGTACAAATCCCTGGGGCATTCCACTGAAGACCTCCTTCCAAGTTGACATTGATCCATTAATTACTACTCTTTGAATCTTGTGGCTATTCAACTAGTTTCAATTCCATCTAATTGCATTAACACTAACTCACATCTCTCCGTCTTCTTCACAGAACACCACCAGTACAAATGTCAAACACTTTGATTTAATCTAGGTATAGATTTAATCTATAGCTTACTATCCCGGCCCCATTCTCTTATACCTCCTCCTCAGAAAGCAAATAGGTTTAGTTTGTGTGACCCTGGACAAGTGAATCAACCCTGTTTGCCTCAGTTTCCTCATCTGTAAAATGGGCTGGAGAAGTAAATGGCAAACCACTCCAGTATCTTTCTCAAGAAAACCCCAAACAAAGTCACAAAGAGTCAGATACAACTGAAAAACAACTGAACAACAAGGCTTAGCCTGGCAAGACCTGTTCTAGATGAAGTCATTCTGGCCTTTTGCACTCAGTACTTTCTTTTTCTGTTGTGTCCTTAATATTCATCTCCAGCCTCACCTCACTCTGTGCTATAGCAGGCCTGGTTCCCTTCCTTCAGGTTCATTCAATCCTTTTGTACTCATCTTCCATTATCTGCCCTCCCTTCTGTCTTTTTTACATACCTTTAAAAACTGATGCTGGTTGGTGAGTCCCTTATGCATCCACATTGGTCTCTGTCTTGTCAGACAACTCATTTTTCATTCTTGAGAATTCTCTCCTGGTTTGAGTTTTTCTGAACTTTATAAAATGTGGCACAATACTCCAAAGTTATGGCTGTTCATTCATTTGAGATATTATTAGTCAGCCCTGGGCTCCCTTTATCATTTCTCATTAATATGAAATGGCTGCTCATTATCACTTCTATCATTCAATGTTATACTAGAAATGCTAACTACAGCAATAAAAGAAGACAAAGAAATTGAAGGAATTAGAATAGGTAACGAGAAAACAAGCCTACTACTCTTTGCAGATGATATGGTGATATACTTAGAGAACCCTAGATAATCAACTGAAAAACTACTTGAAATAATATGAAATGGCCATGATATAATGGTTGTATAATAACAACTTACTGCACAGGACCAGCAAACACAAGTCATTCTTTGGGAGAGACAGAAAGATAGACAGAGACAGATGCAGAGGAACAGAGAAAGACAGAAGCAGAAGAGAAGAAAGAAGGATAGATGAGAGGGAGGGAGGCGGGTGAGAGAGACACAGACATACAGAGGACATTTGTGAAGCACTCACTGTGTGTTAGGCACTCTGATAAGAGCTTATATAGAGAAAACAAGACATACAAGGGAACTAAAAGCTGGAGTTGGGATGGGAAGGTTCTCTGGTGGGAGCAAGATGGAAAAGTAATCCAGAGAGCTACGGACTGAGCTGGGTTAGAAGCGAACATGGCTGGCAAAGGGACTTCCTCAAATGAAGGTTCTGGGAAAGAATTCATCAATTGGAGGAGGAAGAAGAAGAAGAGGAAGAGGAGGAGAAGGAGGAAAAGGTTCCAAAAAGTACAGGCAGAAAAGTAGTTTGGGGTTGAGCCAGAGTTGGATCTAGAGTTGGAAGAGGCCATCCAACCCCCTCATTTTGCAGATGAGGAAACTGAGGCCCAGAGTAGGGGAAGTGACTTACCCAAGGGCACACAGCTGGTAAACTCAGAGGTGGAATTTGAACCTAACACCTGTGCCTCCAAATCCAGTATTCTTCCAGCTTCATCACACTATCTCTCTACTCCTTAGGGCAGGCGACTTCCCTCTTAGCTTGAACTGTCTCTTTCTCTCAACACTCACAGCATCATCAGTCAGTCAGCAAATGCTGAGTGACCTTGGACAAGTTGCCTCAGTTTCCTCATGGGTAAAATGAGAAAGCCAGATGAGATGATCTTTAAAGATTCTCGTAGTTCGGACACTCTGTGTCCAAAGGTCCCTCCAGCTCTAGCATATCAAGAATTATGAAATGAGGATAACAATCTTTGTATTACCACCTTTGTGGGGAGGGGAAGAATTAGAGAAAGGCTTTTTTAACCTTAAAACGTTATGCTAGGTACATTAGTTTCATGTGCAACCATCTTTTTCCCCCTATTCTACTATATTATGGAAATGCTTATTTTATTTCTAAAATGTAGAATAAAATAAATAAATAAAATTTTTAAGTTATGCAAATGAGCCAGCCTGCTGTCTGACAAGGGGGTTCCTGCTTTGGGTAGAGCTCAGACTAAAGGTCTCTGAATTCTCCTGGCTCTAAGACAAAGAGATCCTATGAGTCTGTCCCTGCCCAGAGGAGCTCCCAGTCTAATTGGGGGTGGTATCTCTCACACACCTTAAAAGGAAGGTAAGATCCTTGGGATGGACAACCCTGTAGTCCAAGAAAGGCGAGAATGACGTGGAGGGGGCTGGCCACCTGCCTGGTATGGTGATAGCTCTATACCCTTTGCTTCTAAGGAAAACTGAAGCTGGTGGAGCTATTGATCTCTGGAGTTCTGAGGCTAAGTTAATCAGCCATCCAAACTAGGTCCAGCAGCAGTATGTTGAATGCCTGGGAACAGGGGCCACCCAACTGCCTAAGGAGGGGAGAATCAGCCCCAAAATGAGGCAGGTCACTTGTGAGCGGCCACTCTCCTTCCAGACTGGGTGACATAGAAAGGCCCAATCTGAAAAAAAATTAAATTAAATTTTTTAAAAGGTCTTCCAGAAAATAAGGTTGGCCTTTGGAAGAGGTGGGCTTTGCACATATCACCCCTTTTGCTCCAAAAATATCAAATGGCTATTTAGTGGAGTCTAAACATCCCAGCCTGGCAGTGGAGGCCTGTCAAAAATCTGGTCCCAGCCTTACTTTTTGGCCTTACAGATTCCCAGGCTATCTCAGCCCTAGAAGAGCCATGGGCTGGTTTTAATCCAACCCAAGCCTCCCCAGGAATCCTGTCTACAACAATGCTGCCAGGTGGTCTTCGAGCTGCCTCTCAAAGGCTTCCAGGGATGAGGAGCTCATCACCTCCAGAGGGGATCCATTTCATTGCTGGATGATTTTAATTGTTAGGAAGTTGTTTTTGGTTTTTTTTTTTAGGTTGAGTCAAAGGTCTGTCTTCCTGCAACTTCCTCTCAGTGTCTGGTCCTTGTTCTGCCCCCTGAGGTCAAGCACAACAAACACTAATCCCTTTCCTAGGAGAAAACCCTTCCAATAATTACAGGCAATTCTTCTAGCCCTGAAAATTGCCCCCTTCTGGACTCTAAACCTTCCAGTTCCTTCACCTGATGTCTTTGTCATTCTAATGAAACCTATGGATGCCTTTTGAGGAGGAGGTTTTTAAATAAAACACACACACACACACACACACACACACACACACACACACACACACACACAGAAGTTAGGTGGCCCTGGATTCAGGAGGACCTGTGTTCAAATCTGACCTCAGACATATAATACTCACTAGCTGTGTAACTCTGGGCAAGTCACTTAACCCTAATTTCCTCACATAAAAAAGATACATAGAATTACAAAAGAAATTAATTATATTGAAATATAGTTATAAAAGTATTTTTTAAAATATATTTACACATGCCCTGAAATGTCTGTGGATCCCGGGTTTAGAACCCTTGGTCTAAATATGTCCCCTCCAATGGCTTTCCTGCCATTGGAGGCTCCTACAGAGCCTCTCATTGCTCCCCTCCTTCTGGACACCCTCTGACTTATCACTCACTGTTCTCCCTAAAATTTGGTGCCTAGCATCAGTAGATAAGAGTGCCTGGCTTAGAATCAGGAAGACTCATCTTTGTGAGTTCAAATCTGGCCTCAGATGCTTACTAGCTGCATGACCCTGGGTATGTCACTTAACCTTGTTTGCCTCAGTTTCCTCATCTGTAAAATGATCTGGAGAAAGAAATGGCAAACCACTCCAGTATCTTTGCCAAGAAAACCTCACATGGGGTCACAAAGAGCTGGACATGACTGAAATTACTGAACAACAAAAAAGCATCACTCAATGAATCTCTCAGCTAGGTGGTGAAATAGAGTGCTGGGCCTGATGTCAGGAAGACTCATCTTCCTGAATCCAAATCTAGCCTCAGATATGCTAGCTGTGTGACCCTGGGCAAGTCACTTAACCCTATTTGCCTAGGTTTTCTCATGTATAAAATGAGCTGGAGAAGGAAATGGCAAAACACACAAGTGTCTTTGCCAAGAAAACCCCTAATAGGATCATGGAGAGTCAAGCAAGAGTGACTCAACTCAACACCCAGAAAAAGCGTCAGTCAACGAATGGCCAAGCACTTATCAGGCACCTACGGTGTACCAGACATTGTCAGGCACAGAGGATTCAAAGACAAAAAGTGTCCCTGGCCTTAGGAGCTTACAGGCTAGCCAGCCAGAGAAGATGACATGAACGTCCAAACAAAGTAGATACAAGGTGATTTGGAGAGACAGTCACAAGCAGTTGAGAAGATGAAGAAAGGTTTCATGTAGAAGACGGTGCTTGGAGGCAGTGAGGTGGCACAGTGGATAGAGCACCGGCCTTGAAGTCAGGAGGACCTGAGTTCAAATCTGGCCTCAGACACTTGACACTTACTAGCTGCGTGACCCTGGGCAAGTCACTTAACCCCATTGCCTATCAAAAAAAAAAAAGGGATGGTGCTTGAGCTGAGCCTTAAAAGAAACCAGGGATTCTTGAGAGAAAGAGTTGAGAAAGGAGCACGTGTCAGGCATGGGGGACTCACAGGCTGGGGCTAAAGTGCCATGCCAGAGGAAAGGCAAGAAGGTGGGGTGAACTGAACCCCAGGACAATAATCAGCTGAGGGTGGGGAGGGAGGGTAGCATCCACTGAGGAGGACTTTAAGTGAACAGAATGAAAAAGGACTGGCATTCTCCTGATGGGGTCTGACCAAATCGCTGGGCAACGGGGCCAACATTGCCTTTGGTCCTAACCCTTCCCCAGCAAAGGATTTGACACACATTAAGGGCTTAGAGATCCTCCTTGGAGGTTGATTACCTAAGAAACCGCTGGGAGGAGCTGGACTCTCTGTGGGGTGGGGGTGGAGGTGGGGGTGGGGTGGAGACACATGGCTCTTCTGGAGAGAATTGTCGGCTATGAAATGCCCTAGATGGTCTCTTGTTCCCTCCCACGTCATCAGAATTCAGATTTTTTAAAAAAATGTTTTAATAAGAGGAAGAAAAAAAATCAATAACAAGAGAGAGTGTTGGAGTTCAAAGGGATGTGTGCAAGGGCCCCAGGAGCCACCAGCCCTGCCAATTACCTGCAGTCAAAGGCTGGAGATTTACACATGTATGTGCACGTGTGTATACACACACACACACACACACACACGCTCTATACCCCAAACAAATGCAAACACACAGATGCCTGCCGACACATACAGAGGTACATAGGAGAACACAGCCACTCTCAGGCCCATCAGAAACGGAATCGGGGCTTAGGGGACACAAGAGGATGGAACAGAGGGTGGGAAACATCATAAACCTTAGCAGACCTGGGTTCCAGGCCAGGCTCAGCCACTCCTTTGCCGTGTGACCTTGGAAAAGTCACCATCTTGCTTCTGAACTTTGGTTTCCATAGCTGTGAAATTCGAGGGATGGATGAGGAAGCCTCTAAGAGCTCCCTTAGCTCTAAATACTAAGCGATTGTAGTCATCAAGTTTCTGTCTGTGACCTTCACACAACTAAGTTTGAGCTTAGCCTTTCTGGACCTTAGTTTCTTCATGTGAAAAATGAGAAGTTTGGGCTAAGTAATCTCTAAGAACTCTCCTAGCTCTGACATTTCATCTTTCAAAAGGTCCTCCAGCTCTGACATCTAGGTTCTAAGAGGCCTCCTAGCTCTGACACCTGGATTCTAAGAGCCCTCTTACTTCTGACATCCTTATGTTCTAAGGGCCCTCCCAGGGCACCTAGATGGTTCAATGGATAGAGCATCCAGTCAGGAATCAGGAAGACCTGAGTTGAAATCAGCCCTCAGACACTTATTAGCTGTGTGACCCTGGGCAAGTCACTTGACCCTGTTTGCCTCAGTTTCCTCATCTGTAAAATGAGCTGGAGAAGGAAATGGCACACCGCTCCAGTATCTTTGCCAAGAAAATCCCAAATAGAGTCATAAAGAGTTGGACATGAGTGGACATCATCAATAACAAAGGGCACTCTAGCTCTGACATCCTGGGTTCTAAGGGCTCTCTCAGCTTTGACATACTGTGTTTTAAAGGCTCTCCCAGCTCTGACACTGTGAGTTCTAAGGGTCTTCTTGACATTCTGTGTCTATAATGCTATACTGCTAGGGTGCACACTGGATGTGGATTCAGCAAGACCTGAGTTTGAATCTTGCCACAGACACTTACAAAACTGGGCTAGTAAGACCTGGGTGAATCATTTAATCCCCTAGAGCCTCACTTTCCTCATTTGTCCAATGGGGATAGTGATATGTGCAGGCAAATTGATTCAGAGAAGTTTCCTGTTCAGCCTGAGGAGCTGAGTTCTTTAATTGTCCCGTACTCTACTCATTAGCCTACCCAGAGTCTCAGTGACTGAGGATGAAGTGGTCGGCTTGCACCATGGCGGGAGGGGAACTCCTTTGTGCTAACATCTTGGCGTCCATCCTTTCCAAACACGGGGCAGAGACCAGAGACCCAAGAATGGACTTTGGTCTCTGGGAGGTGCCTGCACATTGGTACAACTCACCAGGGACTGACACACTATCCTATAACCCCCCTAACCTAGAGATGGCCACAGAGGGTTGAAGGGGAGGAAGTTCGTGGTCAGATGTCAGAGATCCTAGGACCATAAGGGCCAGAAGGGACCACAGAGACCATTGAGTCCAACCCCCTCTTTTTAGAGATGAGGAAATGGAAGCTCAGAGTAGTTGTGATTTGGTCAAGGTCACACAGCAAGTCAGCTGCAGAGCAGGGGCTTCTGACTCCGAACCATCGTTCTTTCCACTGTACTGCGCTTCTCGCTCTGAGGACAGAGAGGCAGTTTCCCAGGTGGTACCAACTTTGGGGTTGTTTCTCTAGCTGCCCCAAGTTTGAACATTCTGGAGCTCTGACTTCTAGGAACAAAAGGGTAGCATCAGCCTCTTGGAAAGAGAAGGGGAGGGATGACATGGTCCTTAGAATAGCAAACAGAATAACAATATAAACCTTGACACAGGGGAACAAAGGACCAGGACTGAGTTCTGCGGGCAGTATAGATCCTATGGAAATATAGGGTGGATGGGGAGGGCAAGTCACTTAATGAATTAGGGCCTCAGTTTCCTCATCTGAACAATGGAGATGCTAAATAAGTGCACTGCATACCTTGCTAGATTGTGGGGAGGAAAGCCTTATGTAAATGAGAGTTATTATAGGTAGGGAAACTGAGTCCTACAACTAGAAGTGACTTGCCTAGGGTCACTCTTCCAGGCAGTAGCAGAATCAGGCTTAGAATTTAGAGCCAGTCCCCTGAGTCCCAGTGATTTTAATTCCACTGTCACTCTCTGCCTTTGGAGTAGCTGGAGGGGGTGGAGGTAGGGATGGATCTGAATCCAGTTGGGGCACATTTCCTGAGGTGTGATGGAAGGCCAGCTTGCTGGAGGACAGAGGCTGAGCAGGCAGCCATGGGCCAAGCTGCCTGGCCCTTTAAGAGCTGAAGTTGGGAGCTGCTGGGCCTGGCAGGCGTATTGATTGGCGCTATGGTAACGCAGATTAGATTATGTCTGGCTGGGAATGTGAGGCGGAGTGGGAGGTGTGTTTGGGAAGCCGGGAGCCCTTCTTCTTGTAAACCTGCTCCCTGAAGAGGACTGGGGTTTGTGGGGGTTTGGTTTTTGTCTGTCACCTGGCAGGGGCAAGAGGGGGATGGGGCTGGCTTGAGAGAAAAGGGTGGAAGGGAGAGCAGAATGGGAAACTGAGTCAGAGAAGGTTCCCACCCTCACCCCCAGTGCTCAATAGAAACTCCCCAATGCCTGCCTGAAATTCCACCATTAGTGATTCATTCCTATGAGTTATGCATTGCCCCCTCCCGGTGGTGCTTTCTGAAAATGCAGGCAACCTCCCACTCCAGGGAGCTGGAGGCAGAGGCCTTGGTATGTGGGGTGGGGGAGGGGAGGAGAATAAAAAGAACTTGGAAATGGGATGCAAAAGATCAGGTACAAATCCCACCCTGGCCAAAAGTCTTTCCTGACCCTGCAACCCTCTCCACAATGAGGAGGTTGGATTTGATGGTTTCTAGGAACCCTCCCAGCTCTGATATTTGTAGTTCTCACTCTTGTATCTGTCCAGTGTGATATAGTTGGAAGGAATCTAGTTCCCACCCCCAACAGAAAAATCCCCTTTCCTGACCTCCTCCAGGAAGCCTCCCCTGATTGCCAGCCCCCTTCCCTTTGGACCTCCCACGACGCTTTATTTTTCATGTCTCTAATTATTGTATCTTTGCCCATTATCAGTTTCTGTGTTAATGTCTTATCCCTCTGCTACACTAACAAGCTCAATGAAGGCAAACATCCTGTTTCATCTGAATTTTCTATCCAGTGGGCTAGACCCAGAGTCAGGAAGACCTGATCTCAAATTTGGCCTCAGACACTTTATAGCTGTGTGACCCTGGGCAAGTCACTTAACTTCCATTTCCCTCAATTTCCTCACCTTCATAATGGGAATCGTAACAGTACCAACCTCCCAGGATTGTCGTGAGGACCAATGTAAAGCTCTAAGCATAGTGCCTGGCACATAGTAGGTGCTTAATAAATGCTTGTTCCCATCTCCCAATACCTCCAAATTGCCCTGTATTTAATTTATCTTATATATGCTTGTTCATTTATATATTGTTTCCCCTGATAGAGAGAAGGGATTACTTCATTTTTGTCTTTGTATACTCTGTACCTGGTAGAAAGCCTGGGAAAAGTCAGCTAATATTAAGTTTCATAAACGTTTAATGATTGATT
>NW_027555847.1:678112202-678519702 GCF_003287225.1 Phascolarctos cinereus
CCTGTCTGGTTGGGTTGGAGGCAGAGAAGTCAAGTAGAAGCTTGCTGCAATAGAGCAGGCCAGAGATTCAGAGGTCTAGACTAAGGTAGGAATCATGGGAGGATAAATGGGGGAATACATGGGAGAAATGCTGCCCCAAAAATTCATGAGAGAACCTGGTGCCTGGCTGACTGTGAGAACTGAAGTGAGACATCAAACTACAATGTCAGAAATGCAAGACCTACTGGCTTCAACCCCTTCATTTTACAGACGGGAAAACTGACAACTAGGGTAGGAAGTGGCTTGACCATGGTCACCAAGTCATTTATTAGCAGAATCTGGACTTAAAACCAGGTCTTCCAGCTGCCTCTCTGGGCCCCCTTCCCCTGTACCCTGCAGCAGAAATGAAGCCAATTTCCCAGGAACCTGTCTTCACACCTTATGGTGCTCAGGTGGAGGTGAAGAAGGTGAAGGTAGAGGTGGAAATGAAGGTCTCTGCGAACCAGGCATCTGCCTCAAGCATCCTTCAGTGCACGCCAGCTGTTCTCGAGCCTGGTCATAGGCCTGCAGACAGGCTTTGGGAGGGAACGGGGGAGAATTCTCAATGTCTGCCCAGTCTGCATGCTGCTCCCAGCCTAAGGAAGGGCCAGTGTCCCTCCCCAGCCTGTGGCTCACTTAGAAGATTTAGAGCTGAAAGATCCTCTATTCTAAAAATCCCTCTTTTGTTTCCAGAACTGAGGCCTCTAGAAAGCAAGTGAGTTGTACGAGGTCACACTAGGTAGCGACCATCCCACAGGTAGTGGCCTCCCCCCATCCCTACTCCCCATCGCATTCTGACCAGAAGGGTTCTTCCACTCCTTACTTCTCTGCTCCGGGTATCCCACCCCCCACTCCTCATCACCTGCTTTGCACTCGGCCAGAGTGACGTTGGCCTCGGTGCTGGCCGTCACAAAGCGGCAGATGGCGAAGAGGCGGCAGCCCCGGGCGCAGGCGTTCTGCAGCTCCTCCTTTGGGCAACAAGAAGGGTGAAAGGGGCGCCCAGGCCCGCCATGACCGCAGGGGCACGGATGGGCCCCCGACAAGCGCTGGGCCCCCAGCTCTGCCCCGCCCTGGGGCCTGACCTCCCACCGCAAACACGCAGCTGGTGGAAAATGGGACGCGCTCTAGCCCCGGCCGGCCAGGGCCTTAAATTCGCCAGGCGGTCAGAGGCCCCCTGCCCTTACCCACACCCGCACCTCTCACCTGCACCGCCGCCCCCCGCGTGAGGAATCCAGAGACTGCACTGCATCTGGCACGAGCTGGTGGGGCCCAGCTGCTGGGCGAACGGGTCCCCACGGGCGGCCGTGGCAAGCGGCAGCAGCCCAGGGTACAGCAGCAGGAGTAGCATCAGGACCTCGGCGCCAGCCATGGCGAGCGCGGGGATTGGGGTCCGGGGGCCCGTGGGGTCTGGCCAGAGACAGAACCAGCAGCTCAGTGAGGGGCGCGCGGGGGGCTGGGGTGTGACGTCATCGTCCCTGAGCAAGGGAGCTTGGGAGACAGTGGGGGGGGGGAGAGATGGAGACCAGGAACCAGGAGGCAAAGAATTTGGAGAAAACGAGGAGGCTAGAAAGGAGCTAGGAGACCCTCTTGGGCCGGGACATGCCATTTATCCTCCCTTCGGTCCACTGGTCGCTGCCTAGCTCCTCCACGTGAAGCCGGGGGTTTCCATCGCTGCCTCCAGAATTGCTGCGAGACTCTAGGAGAAAAGGGAGGGGAGCAGGGCCGGAGGTCGTCTCTCGGCTCTTCCTTGGACCCTTGAGTCGGATGGATCGGCGGGGTAATATGATAGATTAAAAAGCAGGGAGAGATAGGAGTGAAGGGCACCATACCCGACAGGAGTATTATGTACCTCGCAATTTGTCCTGAACTGGCCCTAGACGCTAGGAAGCTTACGGTTTTCCCTATCCCTAGCACTGAGGAACCCTTTCCAAAGAGAGCTCCCTTCACTCTCTTTGCTTCTAGGGTGGCGGAAAACCTGGCCTTCCCTCCCTTGGGAAAGGGAAGCCCCCGGACGGTGTAAGGCCTGCCGTGGGAGCCCCAGAATTGGGCAAGGTGGTCCCAGTTCTGTGCAGAGCTGGAGCCTCCCAGACCTTTTTTTCAAGGCTGGCCCCAGACGCCAAAGAGGCTCTGCAGCCCGCCACGTGCGCAGGTGCCGCCCCTTGATCTCTCGGCGGAAACTTTTGACTCCAGACACGGAGGGAGATGCCCTAGGTCAGAGGCCGCCAAAGGTGCCTCCGGCTGGAGGGAAAGAGAGGAGCTGGGGGAAAGGAAAGGGGCTGGCTCCTGGCGGGAGCCCGGGTGTACTACCCCCTCCCCCAGCCCAGCTCCCGCCTTTCATCTCCCCCCGCCCAGTCCCCAGATGGCTTAATCAGCCGCGGCTGTGTCGGGCGCAGCTGGAATGTAACCTGCAAGCCCGCACATCTGGCTTTGGTCTCCTGTCTCGCCCCAAAGCTGCGGGGAGCGGGAGTCAGGAGCTGCATGGTCATCGGCCTCCCCAGGGTTCGCGGCCTCCCCTTTCTCTTCTCAACATCAGCTCGGGGACGGTGGAGCAACTAAGAAGGCTCTCTTCCAAGCACTCGCTCCCAATTCCTGTGATTGGAGTCAAGCGCCTGGAGAAGGCATTGAAGAAGCGTTCCCTTGTTTCCTGCCTCAGTTTCCCTGTTTCACGGATTGGCCTAATGTGAATCTAAAAGTGGGTGGGAAGCAGCGAAAGGAAGGGACCCTAAATTCCGTGGTCCTGGGCTCAGGTGAGCTCTCCCTTCCCCCCAGGAAGCCGTAGCAGCTGCCTCCCCTCTGGGCAGCAACCGCCTCTCTTTCCCAATTCACCGCTCCCCACCTCCCCCCCACACCCCGGAGAGCTAGTCCAGGTGAGGGGGGCAGGGGAACGCTGCGCTGCCCTGGGGTCGGATTTCAGGAAATCCGCCGACATTCCTCAGGGGCTTAAGAGGGAAAGTTTCTTCTGCTCCTCCCCTCCTCCCCCCCCCACTTCCTACCCCCAGGGGCGCCTCGCACGTTTCTAAGCTAAAACAGGGTTGGGGGCCACAAGGTCCTTCAGGAATGGAAGACCCTATCAACTTCTGGGCAAAGACCGTTCCCCGACGGCTCTGGAACTCCAGAACCAAGGATGCTTTTGGGTCCCGGGCCACTGGGCTCTTTACAGAGCAGTAACCTCGGAGTCGTGCTTCCAGAAGAAGATCTGTGAACAAAGCTGCACGTGTCCAGGCGACTCCCTGGGGCCGCGTCGGGGCGACACAGTCAAGCCATCCGGGAAAAGACTGGGTGTCTCTTTCCCTCCCCTTCCCCCACGGCCACAGCATAAAGTTGATGTCACCCTTTGGAAGGACAAGCTCCAGGATCTGGACAAGCTAGTCTTTGTCCAGAGCCCGCGTCTGTCCTCCCTCACCCCCTCTCCTCCAGGCCAGAGTGCTGACACCCCGGGGGTAGGGGGTGGAAGCCCAGGGCCTTGCACCACCTCGGCGCCACTCACCCAGCCCAGGCCTCCGGCAGCCAGCTTAAGGAGTGAAAGGGAGTGGAGAGGTCAGAGAGGAGCTCCAGCCACCCCAGGACTCAAAGTGGGTGGAGGCAGGGGGGAGGGAACAGAGGCAGCCCGAAGTAGTCCCTTCGACCTCACCTGCCCACCTCCAGCTCCTCTTCTCTCCGGGACCCCAGATGGGGCGGGGGGAGGAACTCAACCTCTACCCCCTGTGCAAGGCCTCCAGCAGCTTTGCGCCTCCCAAACGCACGTAGTCCCCAACACACAGCCCCCCCCTCACCCCCCCCCCGCCCCGGGCTCCTCCGACCTCCTGCTTGCACCAGCCTCCACCGCCCGGCCCCCTGGCTGGCTCTCTGAATCAGCAAGAACCGCTGCAGAACCTAAATCGCTGGAGAACCTAATCTCTGTCCTAATCCTATAATAGAAAGAAGCTCCACTCCAGAGAGCTTAAGGCCCCGCGGTATCTGCCGGTCCCAAAGCCTGTCAGGGCTTTCCCAAAGAGAGACTATGAAGCTGGTGCCCTGTGGGCCCTCCCCTACCCAGCCCGGGAGCGCTGGACCTCCACTGGCACAGAAATACAAGAAAACCCTGGCCAGAGACCTTTTGGTCTAACCACCTCCTTTATGGATAAAGAGATTTGGGAGGTGGGGAGACTTGCTTAAGGTTACTCGGGTATGCCTGACCAGACCCAGGCCTAGGGTTTTTCCCTTACTAGCTCAGCTGAAAGCTTTGGTTTGAACTACGGGGAGAGAAGCCTAGGAACCCGAGAAGAGGGATCTACGCGTCCTGGCCCTTTCCAGAAATCCCGCCGGATCCTGGCTCCTCGGACCAGGGTCTGGAGCCAGATATGACCTCTTTTGGGGGCAGGGCTGGAGAGAAATGGGCAATGGCTCTGGGTAGGAGGCGGGGGCGACGAATTCCTCCTAACTGGGAACCAGACTTCGAGGACTTGGGTCAATATTTGAGGAATTTCTCCTACTCCCTGGGTTCAGTGAAGGGAGGGGGTTAAAGCAGCCTCCAGAAGTCGAAAACTGAACCCCTCCAGTCCCAGACTATTCTTCTGGGCCACTGGAGACCTGGCAGAGGAGTTTGAAATCTGGGGCGAGAGGAGGAAACCCCAAAGCACAGCGAAAAATCATAGCTGCTGCAGGTCGGGGCAAGCCCGCTTTTGGTGAAGAAAAGTTGCAAGACCCTGTATTGACCAAGAGTAAAAATCAGCTGCCTAACCGGAATGAGGCTCAATCATAGGGGAGAGGACTGCTGTTCTAGTGGTTCCCAACCAACTTTTCCTGACCCCATTTGGGGTTTTCTTGGCAGAGATAGTGGAGTGGTTTGCCATTTCCTTTTCCAGCTCTTTTTACACATAAGGAAACTGAGGCAAACAGGGTTAATCGACTTGCCCAGGGTAACACAGCTAGTAAGCACCTGAGGCCACATTTGAATTCAGGTCTTTCTTGGCTCTATCCACTGAGTCACCCAACTCATCATCAGGAAGATGATAAGTATTTGGGAAACCTTGCTGGTATTTGGCAGGCAGGCCCCAGGACAAGTAGAGAGATAGAAGGATCCTGGAGTGCCTAAATGTTGCCTTCTGCCTGAGGGGCAGGGGTGTGGCACAGCAGGAGAAGTAGGTGAAAGTGAGGTAGGAAAAGCTGTTGTTGCCCAGACTGATATGGGAAATATTTCCTACTTGGAGATAGCTAGCATAGTAGAAGAAAAACTAGGTTTTCAGATAGATGACTTCCCAATTTGGACTCTATCTTGGGCAAGTCACCAACCTCCCTGAGCTTCAGTTTCTTTATCAGTCAATGAGCATTTGTTAAGCACCTACTATGTGTCAAGAATTATGTGAGCTGGGGATACAAAGAAAGAAATGAAAACTTATCATTCTTGTTCTCAAGAAACTATCTATATAAAATGAGGGGATCAGGCCTAGGTGACCCCTAAAGTATCTGCCAGTTCTATTATCCTATAAAGCCTGAGGCTTATGAACCCAACAATCAGTCCAGCCTCTTTATACCCACATTGTAAGTGTGTAATCAATTTATACATTGTAGGTGTTGTTGAATGGGATGTTCCTTAACACATTTGCTTTTCAACAGAGTGGTGAGGACCTTTAAAACATAAAATATTGAACACAGGTAGGTTCTTAGAACTTGGAATGTCAGACCTGGAAGAGTCCTCTGAACAAAATGTCAGAGTTGGAAGGGGTCTTAACAGAATGTTATGGCCTTAGAACAATGAATGGCAGACCTGCAAAGGACTTTAGAACATAGACTGTCAGAACTAGAGGGGCCTTAGAACACAAAATGTCAGAGCTTGGAGGGCCCTTGGTCAATGCTGGGAAGGCCTTAGAATAAGCAGAGCTGGAGAGCCATTAGAACGCAAGGTCAGAGCTCAGGGGAACCTTAGAACAAAGAGTATCAATCAGAACCAGGGAAGACCTTGAAAGTCATTTAGTTTAACCTCTTCCTTATACAGAGAAGGAAAAGTAAGTCAAATAATGAACTCCAGCATTTATTAAGTGCTTCCTCTAGGACTTTCAGGATCACTCCAGTGACCACCTATTGGGTGAGACCCAGCTACCCCCCCCAGTTGTTGGTGCCCTCCCCCCTTCACCTTTCCTGTTTCTCCGCAGTAGAATATAAGTCCCTCAACGCCAGGGATCTCTTGGGCTTTCGTCTTTATATCTTCAGAACCAGCACAAAGTGGTCACTTAATAAATGTTTGTTGTATTGAATGATCTTTCCTCTTTGCTCCAGTTTGACTTGATTTCAAGCTGGGGGGAGGGGGGAGAGACTCATTTTTCTCCTTCCCTTCTCCCTTTCTTAGGCATGATCCCGGACCCGGGAGTTTCCCTAATTCCAGTAGAGGGTGCTGTGTCCGCCCCAATTTGCTGGTGGTCACCGCTGGATGGTGCTGGCAGTGGGCTTCACGGAAACCTCGATTTGAGTCGTGGCTCTGCCTTTGATTCACCGTTTGACCGCTGGAAAGCCGCTTTCTTTCTCTGGAACTCAGTTTACCTATCTGTAAAATGAAGGAGTTGGACTACGTGATCTCCAAGGTCTCTTCCAGCTTTATGATTGCATAGGCAGGGTATTATCCCCCAAACTCTGCCTGCGGTTCCTAACCCCGAAGCGCTCCTAAACCCTCGGATTTCTTGGTCTCCTTATTCTACGCCCCCCGCCTCCCGCTCTCGCCTCCTATGGGACCCCTGGCCGCCTCCATCTTCCGGCTCTTTCACAAGACACGGCTGCAGGGCAAGGTGCCCACGAGTCTTCACGTCAGCGCCGCTGACCGGCCGGGACTAACGCGCCCATGGTTCTCCAATCCTGATCCACGAGGCTGGAAGTGAAATAGGGGGAATCTGCAGGGTCTGAGCTGGGGAAATGGATAAAGTCTCGAACTTCTGTACAATGCAGCCTCTTGGCGGGTGACTGATCGCATTCAAATCTCCGAGTCCCTGGCTGCATTTAGCTCCCTTTGAGCTGAGGAGAGGGAGGGGCTCAAAATAAAACCTCTCTTCTTCTCGTCTCCCTATCCTCACCCTGGGCGGCCAGTAGGTTCTAAGACCTATGGCTCTGGGCTGTAGCAGGGGGCAGGTGCCCCAAGAGCGCACTCACGAGTCGGCCTGCTCTCCCTCGCTTCCTCCCTCCCTCCCATCCTCCACACCCGGCTGGCTGGGGGTGCGCTCCAGGCGGGGCCCGGCTAGGACCCAGCCCGGGGGGCCGGGGCCGGGAGCAGCCACGTCAAACGGAGGGAAGCTAGCCTGCCTGGGTCGAGAACCTTTCCGGGGAACGGGCTGGATACAACGGGCGTGTATTCCAGGGGAAGGCGTGGGCAGGCAGCCTTTGCGCCAAACCTCCCCCCAACACACACACACACACCCCGGAATGGGAGTAACTGGGCAACTTGAGGGGGAGAACCCAGATGGAGCTGTGCCCCCATCGCCCCTCGGGGTCACGGCTCCCTGGAGCTATGAACAGAGCTGGAGGGAGTGTTATCAAAGGGCTGCCGGGACCCAGCTACAGGCGAGGAGCAGCCGGGAAATCCCCCTCCCCCCCTAATGTTTGTTTATTGCAGAGGATTTTGCTTCAGAGCCGGCGTCCCAAGGGCCTGAGGACAGGCTGGGGTGTGGTGTGTGCGTGACAGAGTAGAAGGGAATGGGGGTCCCGGGCTCAGAGGAAGAGACCTCAGGCTGAGGGTAAAATCGGGCGGAGATGGGGGCGGGGAGAAAGTAGAAACGAAAACTTTAAAAAAATTTTAAGAGGGAAAAAAACGTTGCTCTGGGCTGTCGGTGCTACCTGCAGTTAGGGTGTGGGTGCACCTCCTGAGTATTACTCACCTGCGCGCCACCCCCGGCCCTGGCCCTTACCCGGCCCGGCCCTCAAGAACCTTGCTGAGTGGATTTTTCCGAGTGGGGAGGGAGGAGAGCCAGAGCCCAAGCACAGAGAGGGAGAGGACTGAGGGAAAGGGGAGAAGCCTGGCCCAGAGGACATCCTTCCTGCAGGACCCCCCCCCCAACCTCGCTCCTTGGGCAGGCCCAGGGAGGTGTGTGTGCATGGGAGTGTGTACGTTTCGGGCCCCCTCCCCGGGGGCAGCTGGACCTTACAGCCTCTTAGTAGAGCCGTCTTTCGTCCCGGGCCTGCGTCACGTCGGGGCCGCTTGGGCTGAGGTAACTGGAGAAGGAGCCGCTCAGCTAATGTCACTAAGTGGGTTTGCACTTTTCTCCCTCCCTCCCTTTTTCTCCTGAGTTTTGTCTCTTTTTCTCCCCACCCCACCTTCCAGTGAACACCCCTCCCCATCAGAGCAAGGCGCTGGGGGAAGGGAGGGCGCAGGGGGAGGCTGGGCTGGGGGTTAGGGGGAGGCTGAGGAAGGGGAGGAGGAGAGAAAGGAGGAGGAAAGCGGGAGGGGGCAGTGGAGAGAGGGGGACAGTGAGAGGAGTCTGGAGTCCCAGCAGTGGAGGGCTTGTTAATTTCAGGCCCCCCCGGGGGCGGGGCAGGGCGGGGCCAGAGGCGCATTAGCAGCTTGTCAATTTCGGTTGCTCAGACTTGCCCCTGACTCTCCGAAACTTGTTGCGGCTCCGCGCGCCCGTCTCCTTTTCCCCTGGCCACTCGTTGCCTCCCGCTCCCCGACTCCTTGCTCCCGACTCCCCGTGGACCTGCTTTTCCCCAGAGCTCCGGAGCCGCCGGATGCTGCGGGCTGCGGGCGGAGGCTTGAGGCTGGGCGCTGCCCTCCCCACGGCGCGGACCATGCTAGCCTTGGCGCTGCTTGCCTTCGGAGCGCTGCGAGCGGGATCTGGAAGCTGTGAGTACCTACCCCAAACCGTCCCCTACCCCAAGCACTCACACTCACACTCCCCAGCTCCAGGAGGCGCTGGGGGATGCTCCGGGCCAGGCTGGAGCCCAGCCCTCTCCCCTCGGTCCCCCTCCCGGCCTGCAGCACCTGGCTGGCCCGGGAACAAAGGATGGGGCCCCAGGGAGCCCCCGCTGGGCCCTGGGGCGGGGGGGGGAGGAGGAGGAGGCGCCAGCCCGGGGTGAGGCGGGATGGGCAGGCCCGTAGCGCAGCGCTCCTCGGGCGGGCTCAGGGGGTCGTCTTCTGGTTAGGGTGGGAGGTTGCGCTTAGCCGGGTACCGGCAGGGCACGGCCCTGGGCCTAGGCGCACTAGATAAGACCCTGTCCCCCGGCATTCTTCCTACCCCAGCGGGTCCGCACCACCTGCGAGGCGCGCTAGACTGGGGGAGCACGGGCCGGGCGGGGCTAGGGGTCCTGAATAGGAGCGGGGCAGCACCTCGGGTCCCTGGGACTTCACCTGGCCTGGCTTAGCTGAGCGAGCGAGTCACCTCGGTTCTCGAGAAGCGGGCCTCTTCCCTGGGCAGTCCCCCCCCCTTGCGAATTCCCCCCCTCTTTTCAGCTCAGGGGCAGCCTTGGAGCCTTCCGGGGCTCCCTCTGCTGCTCGCTGCGGGAGTAAGGGGTAGGGGAACACATCGCATCACCCCTCTTTGTAGCCTAGGGTCGCGTTCCGGCCTTGGTCCCCCGGAGCCGGGCCAGACCCTACACCGCCCCGCCTCATTGCCTCTCCTGTCCTGGGCTCAGAGTACACCCGCACCTTAGTCTCCCCGACTCTCCGACACCCATACGCGAAGGATCGGATTGAGCCCTGTGTCTCCCGATCTAGAAGCAGGGAGTGGAAGGGTGGGGGAAGGGGGACCCAGAAGTGAACCGCGCCATGGACCGAGAGCCTGGAAAGGGGGGTGGGGGGGTTAGAGTGATGCTCAGCCTGGTCTGCCCCCTCCCGGGCTGATGGGATGAGCTAGAGGAGGGGCAAGATGGGACGGTGCTGGGGGCCTTCTCCGGGCTCCAACTCCTGCTCCGCCTGGCTCCCGGCCCAGGGTCCCTGGAGATGAGCCTCTCGAGAATGGGGCTGCTTACCCCATTCCTCCTCTCTGCCCCTATTCCAACCCCGGCAGTTTTACTGCCCAGATGGTATAGTCCTGAACCAGCATTAGCCACCCTCCTCCTTTCTTGGGGCTGGGGCAGCTCTAAGATCGAGGCATTTGCCCGTGTTGAACCTGTGAGACTGAGTCTGGGGCTGGGTGGGTACATACCACACTTAGACCCGGCTCAGTCAAACCTCAGCAAAGGCATCTCTGTCCAGATTCACAAATGAACATATATACAAACACTCATCTACACTCACACAAACACACTGTCACACACAGACTCACCCTCAGTCACACACAGTCACCTAATCACATTCAAACACAAACTGTATTCGGCTCATACACACTCTTGAGCCAACATAAACTTATACACACACTCCCAGAAAATCCCATTCAGATTCAGATGTTCAGATAAACACACAAACTTGGACACACAAACCCAGACATACACATAGGCATACAAATACAGGCACAAAAAGAAAAAAAATTGCACATTCTTACACACACTCTCCATCACCACAAACCCATGTCCTCATTAGCACCCTGAAAGGCATCAGACATTCACACCCTTCAAAACCTTCCTCACCCTTCTGCTCATACCCCACCCTTGACTTGGCTTGTTCTCAGTGCCCTCCCTATGCCACTGGTCTACACTGGACCAGGTCTCAGTGGGAAGCTGGGAGTAGAGAAAATCTGGGGGATGAAGGGAGAGGTTGGGGTGGCCTGACTCCGGTAAGTGTCAGAGAAGAAGTAAACGGTGCAGGCGGGGACAGCATGGCTAGGGTTGGGGCCTCCAGAGAACCCCCATAATCCCAGGGACAGTTCAGCCTACCTTTGTTCCCCTTTCTCTGTGGAGCACCAGAGGGAGGAGGAGAAGGGGGACTGTGTGTCTGTGCAGAGGGGGTTGTTGTGTTTTTTTCTTTAAGAAAAAAATTAAATAAAAGATCCTCACACCTCTACAATGTGTTTCGACTTTATGATGTGACTTAGCACCTGATCAGCAATCTGGTTTTATAGTCTAGTCGTAAAGTGTCCAGCAGGTATGGACCCAAATTCTGGGCTTGCCCTGTCTGTCCTGGGCCTCGCCAGCCCCCCTCCACCCGCCTCCCTGGCCCCTTCCGCTCCAATCTGAAAACTTCACACTTTTCCCTTTTAAAACACATGTTCTTCCTTTTTAATAACGGGCCAGGCTGTGGATCGGAAAAACATTGTTAAAGTCGCTGGCCCCGGGAGCCAGCAGTCTGCACGGCTCCCTTGCTCCCTCGCTTGCTCAGCTCAGCTCCCATCACTCTGGGTGGAAGGCTGGGGCGGGTGGAGGAGGGGGGAGATGGAGAGAGAGGAGCCCAAGCCCGAGAGGAGGGGAGCTCCCTGCCAAGAGAAGGGGGGTTGCTTCAGCCCCTGGGCCAGAACGGGGCAGAGGGAGGCCGAAGGAGTCATTGGTCCGACTTCTGGCTGCCTTGGGTTCAGCCAGGTCGGGCAGGCAGTGCCGTGGGCTCTATAAATTTGTGGTTCCCCACCCCACCCCCGGGCTCTCGGCCACCCAGCCTCGTGGAATGTCTCAGCCGCCTCCTTTCCACGTCGGGAAATATAGTTTTTATGCATTGTTTATGCTCGATCTTCCGTTTGTTCTTTCTGGGGGCTGCTCTCTCCCTACTCTCTTCTCCCCCCTCCTTCCAGCAGCAGGCCACAGGCCAGCCTGGCCGCTCCCCTTCTGAGGGACCCCCAAGCCAGTGCCGGAAGGGGGTGTGGGACTTAGGGAGGGCCCAGGAAGCACAGGGCCTGAAACCCTCCTTCCTCCCGCCAGCTGAAGGAAAACAAGAGACACCCCCCTTCCTCAGCAGGCTGCTGGCTGGCACTGCCCACTGGTGCCCACAGATCCACAAGGGGAGGCCAAGACCCCCGACGGCAGCTGTGGCATCTGGGAGAGGCGCCACATTGGAGTTGGGATAAGACAGAGGAGAAGAGGAGCCAAAGCGGTGCTGGGGAGTGGGCAGGACTAGAGTTAGGGAGGGCTTTGGCACAAATAGGGCCAGAGACACCCCCCCCATACACACATACACCTCCCACCAAGAGGGTCTGGATCCCCCAGAGAGCCCCTTCTAGTCTGCCTCCAGAAGGCCTCCCTTCTGCACAGGGATGCTCCCTCGGTGCCCTTGACCCTGAGTGGGCCAGGGCAAGAGGGGTCCCCAGGCCATCCCCCTTGAGGTGCCCCCGCCCCTGCCCGGGAGGCAGGAAGCGGTGGGTGGGCTGGGCAGAGGCGCCGGCAGGCGGGAGGGCGCGGGGGCTTCCGCGTCAGAGTTTCATGCTGAAGGAATTCCGAATTAGCGAGGAGGCCGGCTCTCTTGGTAACGCTTCTCTCACTGTGACCTCCAAACCAGATTACTGGGGCGGGCTTGGCTGCACACGGCTTCCCAACATGTTTTTCTGTTGCTCTGTCAGAAACCTCCTGTGCAAGCTCCCCATGGTCACAGGGCTGCAAAGCTTGTGACTGGGAACTCATCAGGGCCTCCTGGGCCCAAGGAGGGAGGCTGCCCAGGACCCAGGAAGTGAAGCCCCTCAGGGGACAGGGGATGCTGCCCTCCTCCCTTCTGCTGCCCCTCCTCTACTCCAGCCGCCAGCACATCCGTCCGGCACACCACTCACAGGGATGGCTCAGACTTCAGGCACTCCCTGGACAGAGCCCCAAATTCAATTTATATCTCACGCTCCAAGTAGACAAAGCCCACTGCCAAATCTGCCCATAGAAATCCCAGCCATCTCAGATGTTTTCGGCCAGAGGATTGGAAGGAGGAGGCAGCCGCATCAGCTGGCTCGTCCCCAATCCACCCCCTTCCCAAGCTGAGGGAGGATAGTGAAGAGGACAGGATCTCCCCCACCACCATGAGAATGAACAGTAGACATTCAGTAAGTGCTTACTGCGTGTAGAGTCCAAAACTGGTGCCTAGGGAAGACAGAGGAAAGAGGCAAAGTATAGCCAAGACAGGCTCTCTGGCTGTCCTCATGAAGCCCTCAATCTAGTAGGCTGGATGGAAGCCACACAGGTGACTGTTATACCCAATATAAGATCATCAGAAAGGTACAAAATAAATCCAATGTTACATGAGAACTGAGGAGGGGGAGGTCAGAGCAGGGCAATAAGGGAAGGCTTCGTAAGGAGAAGATGGCATTTGACTTGGGTTTCAGAGATTGGTTCAATTCACTGAACCTGTCTTACCCCATCAGGAGATCAGTTTTGTTTCCTCCTTCTTGTGGAGATGGGAGGTAATCAGCCACGTGGGAGGACATGCTTACATGGAGGGGGAGTGGACAAGGCAAGACCGTCCAGCCACCTGAAAAATTCATGACCAAGGCTGAGCTGTTAGGGTCTGCTAGTGGATAAAGGAGGAGCTGGTGGAGTAGTGTGGACCATGGGCATCCCACGGTGCTGGTAAATTTTGCTCCAGTCCCTCATTCAGGTTATCATCCCAAGTGGAGACTGAGATGACCTGGTCATAGAATGGTGAACCTGTTAGAGATCAACTAAAGTAAGCCCGAGAGAGAAATGACTTATTCAAGGTCACATAGGAAGTTAATGGCACAGCCTCCAGGATATGAACCCACAGCATCAAAGAATTTTGAGCTGGAGAGGGCCTTAAAGATTATCTAATCCAATTTTACAAGTAAGGAAACTGAGGCCCACAGAGAAGACATGACTTACTCAGGAAAACACAGGAAACTGGCAGAGCTGGAACTGCTACACAAGTGTACTGACCTCCATCCCAAAGTTCTTTGTGTCACACCAAGCATCTTCCCTTAAAGCCTAAGCCATCTTTGGACTGAGGAGGCCCTCAGAGGCCTTGGGCTGAGCCCTCTGCCCCATCCCTGAATCCCTGCACTCCTCGAAGCAGGTGCCCAGGCCCCTGAGGCTGATGGGGTGTTGTTTCTCTGACCCCAGACCTGGCTGTGATCGCCCCCCAGGACCCGACGCTGCTCATCGGCTCCTCCCTCCACGCTACCTGTTCAGTGAGCGTGAGCGGCGGTGATACACCCACGGCTGAAGGGCTCTACTGGACCCTCAACGGCCGGCGGCTGGCCCCCGAGCTCTCCCAGGTCCTCAACGCCACCACCCTGGGCTTGGCACTGGCCAACCTCAACGGCTCCAAGCAGCAGTCGGGGGACAACCTAGTGTGCCACGCCCGGGATGGGAGCATCCTCGCTGGCTCCTGCCTCTATGTTGGCTGTATGTGCTCCATCTCTGCCTCTTGCCTCCCTGCTCCCAACCATCAGGAATGCCCCTTAGCACCCCCACTAATCTCTATCTCCCATCTGACCCCATGGGGCTCAGGGGACCTCAGATGCCCTGTCCCTGAGGTGGTTTGAAAGGACTCTTGGAGCCATCTCACCCCAAACACCCCATACCTGGAGGCCTCTGAGTCTCTGTTAAGGGGGAAGGGGTAGCTCAGGCCTGCTCTGGTCATTCTGAGGTCACAGGGAACCCAAGGGTCAGGCAACAAGAATGACATATTTCTTCTGCATCCTCCCACAAGAAGGAATCTGAGCTGCTGTTAAACACCAGACTGCTTGCTCTTCCTCTGCTTTTACCCTAAGCACAAACGCCTCTGTCCAAAGGAGATCCATATCTCAGTACCTTGCTGTGAGCAAGACAGGGCTTTATGTACCCTCTGAACCCTTAAGGAATAGGAACTAGGTCTGGAAGGAGGGAGGATGCTGGCCCCTGGTGAAGGGCCAGCTGAGAGTGAGGCTGAGAGTACGGACAGATAATAGGATCCCGGCCCTCAGTCCTCCTCCTGTTCAGTCTGCCTCTGCTCAGGCCCAGAGCCTCAGACTGGCCTTCAGGTCGCACAGCCCAGAGCCCTGGATTAGACTCCTTGGTAACAAGAGGGCAGCCCCCAGTTCCTGCCAGCCCTCATCCGAATTCAGAAAGAACTTGGACTGGTTTATATTTGCCATGTCCCAAGGTCTTTCAGGGAAACAGGGGGATTTGGGCAGGAACGGACACTGGCCTCTTCCTCTCCCCTCCCAGGGAGCAAGCGCTCCAGGACCCCAGCACAGACCCTGACACTCCGTAACCGTATCCTAGGCAGGGTCCACGGCTGCAAACACGTTTCCTTGAAATAAAGGATGAATAAATCAGGAGGCGTCAGCTCCCCCAGTCTCAGGCCCAGCTCCTTGGGGAGCCCCGTTCCGGTTTTGCCCAAGCCCCTGGCCCCTCCTCTAGCCCTCCATTCCTAGCAGGGGGCCAGGCTGAGATGGGATTGGGGGCCTGAGCTCTGGGAAGGTTCCTCTCCACCTTGCTTACCTTCATCTCCCCACCCCACCCCCAGTGCCCCCTGAGAAGCCTGTTAACATCAGCTGTTGGTCTAAGAACATGAAGGATCTAACCTGCCGCTGGTTCCCAGGCACCCAGGGGGAGACCTTTCTCCATACCAACTATACCCTTAAATACAAGCTTCGGTAAGTATGTGTAAGAAGTCAGATTGGCACTCCACCAGCTCTAAGGGGCAGGGACAGAGGGACCAGGCTGGAGAGTGAGGAAGATGCATGGAGCCTGCGGAAGGAGGGCTCAGCCATTGCAACTGCGGGATCCCACAGGGAGGGTAAGCCAGCTCAGGGTGGGAGATATCTGGGATTCCCATGAGCCTGAGGAGGGGCACATAGAAAGGGGCCATCCAGGAGGAATGAGCAAGTCTAGCAGAGATGGGAGGCAAACCCCTGGAGGAGGGGAACATAGGAAGGGGCCCCGGGAAGGGATTTCCTGGCAATGGGAAGAGAGGAAGGTGAGGGGATACCAAAGGTGGTAAGGACAGCCTGGGCTCCAGGGTGTGTGTGTAGGGGGGTGTCGTTTGTCTCCCTAAACCAGGTGGTACGGGCAGGATAACACATGCCAAGAATACCACACCGTGGGGCCCTATTCCTGCCACATTCCCAAGGACCTGGCACTATTCACGCCCTATGAGATCTGGGTGGAAGCCACTAACCGCCTGGGCTCGGCCAGGTCGGAGGTGGTCACCTTGGACATCCTCGATGTGGGTGAGGCTTTCGCTAGGCCCCAGCCCCCTCCCAGTCCCCTGTCTCTTCATTCCCTCTCCTCACCTCGAGAGGACTTTCCCAACAGGATTCGAGCCCTCTGAGGATGGAGGTCGAGGACCAAGATGAAGTGGGACCTGTTGCCTGAGGAAGGCTGTAACTGGAGCCGGTCTCTCTGACCGTCTGCTCCACGGGCCCATCAGAACATTTATCTGCCCCTTTGGCCTGGCTGTTTGTCTGCTCCTCTCTTCATACTCTGGCCGAATCTCGGGACCTGTCCCCCATCTGTCAGCTCACGGCTCACTCCTGTGTTCTTCCATTGGCTCGGTCCCCCACCTGAATCACTCTGATTCCCAGAACCCATCCACCCCACTCTACTGCTCTCCCTGGTCCCCATCCATCTGTCTGCATACTCCCCTAGTCCCTTAGCCTTTCTCCATCTCCACTGCTCTCTGCCTTTCTTTCCTCCCTCCCTGGGAGGCTAAGTTCTTGCTTGGCTGGAGGGGGGGTGGGGCGGGGCATCCTAGCCTAGATCCCTGTCCTGGGGCCCTGGACACCCCACGGAAAACACCTGGCTCTGGTTTGCCCTCGGGGTGGGGCCCAACTCCTTCCTCTGAAGCCCCAGGTCCCTGCCCTCCCCTCCCCCCTCCCTCCCTGATGGGATGGGGCTATGGCTGGGGCTGGGATTGGGTTTGGTCTCTGGGCCCCTCCTCCTCAGCCTGGGCCAGGTGTGGGGGGCCCTTTGGGAGTGGGGAGGGGAATGAGAACAGAAGCCTTCAGGTCAGGGAGGGGCTGAGGAGACCCAACCCTGGCTCCCTCCCTGGGAAGCAGCCGGACCTGGTCTGAGGGCAGGGGGGGGGGGAGGACCGGAAGGCAGGAAATAGATGATCTGTGAGCAGAATTGGTCCTAATCTAATTAGGATGTTTCTCAGCCTCCCTTTCCCCCAGGCAGCCCCCAGTCCTTAACCCTTTCAGTGCTGGGGCTCCCCCCAACACACACAAGGGGGCAATGCTGGCCTCAGCCCAGAGCTCCTGAAAGATGTGACTGTCAAAGGGGGAAAGGAAAAAAAAGGGGTGGAGGGATCGATCACTCCTCCTGGTGCAAAGAGCCCTGGCATCACACCTCCTCCACCTTGCAAGTTCCTTGTTGTGTGACCCAGCCACTCGGAGATGGTTTCCTTATCTGAAAATAGAGGCAGTTTATACCTCTGCTGTATCCTTCAAAGAATTATGGTGAAGAAAGTGCTTTGTAAACTTGTAGGAATCAAGGCTGTGATTATGCCAGTTCCCAATGTGGGGCCAAGAAGCTTTCAAGTCCCAAGGTCCCGCTTCCATCCAAACTCCCAGGAGTCACCCCAGTCCACTGTGGGGCAGGAATAGCCTATAACTCCCCTTTTGCTATCTTTGTTGACACCCATTTGGGTACCCCCCAAGTAATACCGAGGGTCCCAGACTAAGTTCTTCTCCCCATGCTTTGGTCTCAGTTCAGTGTTCAACTGGTCAGGGTGTGGCTAGCGGGAAGAGACCCAGCCTGAAAGGGATTAATTCACCCAATTCCTCACCAGTAACAACAGACCCCCCACCAGATGTCCACGTGAGCCGAGTGGGGGGGTTGGAGGACCAATTGAGTGTCCACTGGAACTCCCCACCAGCGCTCAAAGACTTCCTTTTCCAAGCTAAGTATCAGATCCGCTACCGAGTAGAGGACAGCGTGGAATGGAAGGTAAGATAACCTTTCCCCTCTCACCTTCATCCCCATCCCTCTGGGGTCTGATTATCTTTCCCCCTACTTCCTACAGGAACACCAATCTCACTACTTCTTTCTCCCTCACACTCTCTCCCTTTCCCTCTCCCTGTCTCTCTCCTTTCCTTCTCCCTCTCTCTCTCTCCCTTCCTCCCCTTCCTTCTCATCTTTGTTACCTTCTCTATCTCTCCTATGTCTATCTCTCCTCTCTGAATGTATCTTTCTTTCATCTATCTCTTTTCTTCCTCTGTCTCTGTGTCTGTTTCTGTCTCTCCGCCACTGTCTGTCTTTCTGTCTCTGTCTCTCTGTGCCTCTCTGTCTGTCTCTGCCTTTCATGTGTCTCTGTTTTTCTTCTGTCTCTTTCTGCCTCTGTCTCTGTGTCTCTTTTTCTGTCTCTCTGCCACTCTCTCTGCCTTTCTCTCTCTCTCTCTCTCTCTCTCTCTCTCTCTCTCTCTCTCTCTCTCTCTCTCTCTCTCTCTCTCGTATCTGTCTGTCTGTCTCTATGTCTCTGTCTCTCTTTCCTTCTCTTCTTTCATAGAAAGCAAAATATCAGAACTGGAAGAAATCTCTTGAAAAAACACAGGATTAGAGCTAATTGGAACTTTAGAGACTAATTCAACTTCCTCATTTTACAGCTGAGGAAACTGAGTCCCAGAGAAATTCAGAACATAGAAAATTGCAGAACTTGAAGAAACCTTAGAAAATAGAATGAGAACAGGGACCATTTCATCTTCATCTCTGATTCTCCAGCACCTAGAACAGTGCCTGTCACATAATGAACACTTAATAAATGCCTCCTTATCTATGAATATGGAAGTTGAAGGGACTTCATAAATGGAATATTACAGCTATAAAATGCTGTAAAGAGACTGTCTAGTTCAATTAATTGAACACTTAGTTCAATAAATAAACATTTATTAAGTACTTACTCAATGTCTGGGACTGGGTTGGGTGCTAGGGATAAAAGACATAAATGAAACTGTTTTGCCGCAAAACATTTATATTCTATGGTCAAGGAAGGGGAGGCAGAGACAAAATAAATATATTTAAATCCATGCAAAGTAGACACAAGATAGTAGAGGGAAGCAATAGCAGCTGAAGGATGAGAAAAGGCTTCCTGTAAACGGGGGTGCCGAGCTGAATTTTGAAGGGTAACAAGGGATTCTGAGAGACAGAGGCAAGATGAGAGTCCAGGCATGAGGTACAGCCAATGCCAGTGCATGGATGTGGGAAATGGAGGGTCACGTGTGAGGCCAGTATGACTGAACATTGTAGGGTAGGAAGAGGTTTAAAAATATACAAGGTTAGAAAGGCAGGTTGGGGCCAAGCTGTGAAGGGCTTTCAAAGCCAAACAGAGGAGTTCATAACTGATCCTATTGGAAATCAGGGGTGACCAGGTGAGGAAGCATGTCGATAGACAGAGGGGTGAGCTAGAAGTTGATAGATGATGGGTCCAGGGGTATGGGCAAAGAATGAAGAGATGGGAAGATAAGCATTGGAGTTTATTGAATAGGGGAATGGCATGGTCAGATCTGTGCTGTAGGAAGGTGACTTGGATAGCTGTATGAAAGATGGTTGGAATGTGGGGACACTTGAAACAGGGAGGTGCAACAGCTCTGATAAAAGGTAATTCAAGGCTTGAACCAGGGTGGGTGCCGTGTAAGTAGTGAGAAGGGGACAGATGCAAATGATGTTTTGGAGGTCAAAATGAAGAGACTTGGCAATTGATGAAGCTGAGTGAGGAACGGAGGATGACGTGAAGGTTGTGGCCTTGGGTGACTGGAAAAATGAACAGAGATAGGGAGGTTCTGAAGACAGGTGAGTTGAAGGAGAGAGGTAATGAGATCTGTTTGGGACAGGTGGTGTTTGAAATGCTGATAGGACATTCAGTTCAAAATGGTCAATGGGAGGGGCAGCTAGGTGGCACAGTGGATAGAGCACCAGCCCTGAAGTCAGGAGTACCTGAGTTCAAATCCGGTTTCAGACCAAACACTTGACACTTACTAGCTGTGTGACCCTGGGCAAGTCACTTAACCCCAACTGCCTTAAAAAAGAAAGAAAAAAAAAAGCAAAATGGTCAGTGGAGTTCAGGAAAGACTAGCTATGTAGATCTAGGAGTTAGCTATGTGGAAGTGATCACTGAATCCGTAGGAGCTGATGATAGAGTAAAGACGACGACCCAGGACAGCGTCATGGGGGGAGGGTGTACAGTGGGATCCACATTATAGTTAGAAGGGTCTTCTCTCGGTCATCTCTTACTCTGAGAGGGAAGTAAGGGAGAAGAGGAGAGGGGATTACATCAAGGCATTTTGCAATGTAGACAAGGACAAAAGAGGAGGTGACAGGCGTGTGGTCTGTTTTCTCTGTGACTTATGATGCTAGGCTCTCAGCTGAGAAGGTGGAGGAGTGGATGGTGTGGGAGGCTTGAGAGAAGAGAAGGCTTGGGACATCCTTCATGCTCACTGGGGATGAAGAATCCTTTAGGGAGGAGTAAAAGGGTTGCCTTTCTGCCATGATGGCTCAGTTGAGATGAGTTGCTGAGATTTATCCATTTCCATCCAGCCGCATGTGAGTGGTAGTGAAGAAGACAGAGAGTGACTGCAATCTAATGGTGGGGATTTGGCAAGGCATGAGGATTGAGAGGACAAGGGGAGGAAGGAGTTGAGAGGAGAGGACAGAATGGCATTGATCTGTGGGGACATGAATGGGAGGAGGGGAGGTGAAGCAAAAGCAGAAGCGATGGCCCAGAAAGGTGGAGAGATTGTGAGGAGGATAAAGATGGCCCAGAGAGATGAAATAAAGCAGTGAGGCAACAGTGTTCAGAACGTTGGGTGTGGAGCCAGGAAAGCCTGGGTCCAAATCCTGCCTGAGTCATCTGCTAGCTGCATGACCCTGGGCATACCACTTAACCTCTCTTTGCCTCAGTTTCCCCATATGTAAAATGGAGATAATAATAGCACCTATCTCCTAGGGTTGTGGTGAGGATCAAATTAAGGTAATACTTATGAAGCACATAGCACAGTGACTGGCATATATTAAGTGTTATACAAATGTCAGCTATGATTATTGTTGTTATGATGATGAAATGAGATAATAATTGCAAAGCACCAGCACAGTGCCTGGCACATAGTAAGCACTGTATAAATATTAGTTATTATTATTATTATAATTATATTATAAACAGCCCCTCTCTCAGCCTCAGTTTCCTCATCTGTAAATTGGAGATAATAGCATATACCTCATAGGGTTGTACATATCCAATGAGATAACATAGGCAAAGTGCTTAGTAAACCTTAAAACACTCTAAATGCTAGTGATTATCAATGATAGGAGTTTGTGATCTGATAAAGGCATTTTGGATCCTGAAGGTAAGACATTTGTGAGTAATGTTAAGATCAACAATGTATAAGCTATACAGTGTATAAGCATTCCTGGGTATAAGCCAAGTTTGGGTGGAGGCGGAGGTGAGGGGACCTGAGGAGGCTGACGAATTGAGAGTGTTTCAGGGGACATCTTCACGATGTTGGAGGCCCTTAGTATAAAAGCAGGGAGCTGGAGGAGAAGTGCTGAAGTACTTGAGAAAAGAGAGAGAATGACCTGGGGCTGGTAGATAATGCCTTTGGAACCTCTATTGGGTGGGAAATCTTAATTAGAGTGAATCTCAAAGAAGGAGAATTGTGCTGAGGGATTGAGGCAAAGAGATAGAAAGTGACAATGAGGAGCAAAGAAACAAAAAAAAGGATGCTAACTCCTTCCCCAGGACCTGTGTGTGTGTGTGTGTGTGTGTGTGTGTAGGGGGGGAGGCAGGAAGGGTAGGGTAAGAGATAAAATGCAAGTGCTAGAAAGGGTGGCTGAGGATGCACTGTCTTCAGAAGCCAGAAAATGGATGGGGTAGGAGAGACAACAGTCTGAAATGGAGAACATCTTATTAATTAAGAAACAAGAATTCCAGAAGGCACAATGAAGGGGGCAGGAAGAAATGTAGTAAGGCAATGGAAGAGCGTAGCTGAGGAATAAGAGAGGGCAGGATGGGTTGAGGCAGGGGATCTTCCAGATGGAGAAACTGAGGCCCAGACAGGGGGGCAGAACCTTCCAAGGATAGCCAGAGACAATGCCCCATAGTAAGTCCAGGGCTTTCTACCCCAGAAGGCCACTGCCTTGACTGGGGATCTTGACATTTAACTTTTGCCCACCATCCATCTCCCTGTTCTCTGATGATCCCTGACCTGTTTTCATCCAGGCAAGGAGCCTGGCACTTCCTTGACCATCTTCTTCTCCCACCCCCGGAGCAGGTGGTGGACGATGTGAGCAATCAGACCTCATGCCGCCTGGCGGGCCTTAAGCCAGGCACAGTCTACTTCGTGCAGGTGCGCTGTAATCCCTTCGGCATCTACGGGTCTAAGAAAGCAGGAATATGGAGCGAGTGGAGCCACCCCACGGCGGCCTCCACCCCCAGAAGTGGTGAGGGAAACCCACTCCACATGCACACCACGCCCACGGAGCAGAGCAAGCTGAAGGACAGAGCTAGAAGGCTTTAAAAGGCACAGGGCTTAGAACATCAAATGTGAGGGCTGGAAGGAGCTTAGAACGTAGAACCTGAAATGTTGGAGCTAGAAAGAGACTTAGGACTTAGCATAGAAAATGTCAGGAAAATGGAGAATGGCGGAGGCTCTAGGAAGGGCCCTTAGAACCCAGAATGTTAAGATGGGAAGGCCCCCAAAATACAGAATGTTAGAGCTGGGGGGGGGGGCCTTAGAGCATAGGATAGCAGGACCCTCAGAACATAGAATGTGAGAGTTGGGAGGGCCCTTAGAACCCAGAATGTCAGAGCTAGGTGGGCCTTCAGAACAGAGAATGTCAGAGCTGGGGAGGGGGGAGTCCTTAGAACCCAGAATGTCAGAGTGAGGAGGGGGCCCTTAGAACCCAGAATGTCGGAGTGGGGAAGGGGACTCATAGAACACAGACTTCCAGAGAAGAGCCTCAGCTCTATCCTTCTTCAGCACCTGGGAGGGGGAACAGGAGGGAATTGGGGTGGGGGGGCTGGGAGGTGGATGCACATGGCTGCAACTCCATTCTTCTAACTCTGTTCCTGAAAGGCCCTGGCTGGGTGGGGAGTGCTGGGGAGGGGGCCTGGGGGCTGGGGCTACAGCCTTGGCCCGCCGCGTGCCCAGCACCTGCGTTTCTTGCAAAGGAGCCAGCTGGAGGCTGATTTCCCGCCGGGGAGGGAAGGCCTCGGCCTCCCTCGGCCTCCCTGCTGCAGGCAATGCCAGCACTTGTCAGCAGGTCCCCCCTGTTATTTATGACGTGAGGCTGATGTCCTTATCCGTCCGATTGGTCCCTGGCCCTAGCTCCCACCATAGTAACCCATGCAGCCCAGCCCGGCTCAGCCTAGTCTGGTCAGGGGGAGGAGACCACCTGCCAACCAAGTGCCGGGCCTTCACCAGAGGATGGACAGTGCTGGGGGCTGGGGGGCGGGGCACTGCTCGGAGGGGATCCAGCTGAGTTTGGAGAGTAACTTTGAGACCATGGGCAGGAAAAGGGCCAGATAGCTCCCCACTTCTCTCGATCCCTGGAGAGACCCATGAAGCCACAGGGCCGACCAGCATGTTGTTTGGGGTCTCCTCCCCAGTGGTCTTACTTTAGTCCTCTCTTATCCCCTACTTTCTATCCCCCTGTCTCTTTTCCTTTCTCACTCCTTTCTTCTTTTCCTATGCCTCCTGTTTTTTCCATTCCCCTCTCCCTGTATATCTCTCCCTGTCCCAGCATCTTTCCACTTCTTCTTTTCAAATCTCACTATTGATCTATTCCTGAGTCTCTTTTTCTGCCTGACTCCATCAGTCTCTTCCCCTCCTTTCCTGACTCCTAAGACTCCACCTCTGAGGCCTGTTTCTCTCTCTCCTCTTCTTTCTGTCTCAGTCTGTCTGTCTCTCCCCCTCCTCTTTTCTCTCTCCCCTCCCCGCCTTTCTCTCTCTCTCTCTCTCTCTCTCTCTCTCTCTCACACACACACACACACACACACACCTGGGCTCAGCTCAACAGGGACTTCTGTTCTTTCTTTGTGAAAAGCTTAAGAAAGAAATCCCTTCAGCTTTTCTCAAGCCCCAGTGAACAAGAGAGGGAGGGGGAGATTCATTCTGTCGTGCTCATTCATTCACTCATGGCTCCCCCCCATCCCACACACACACCTCTGGGGAGTGATGTGCACACAGGAGCTTAGACAAATGTGGACACGTGTGTCCATGGATACAGAAGCATGATGATCAACATCTCTGTGCCTGGACATGTGGTCACACATGCATAGGGAGGGAAGGGCATAAATTCACAAGGTTGGTAGGCACAAAAATGTGTGGACACCCACACAAGTGGGTACATAGGCATGCTGGCACCCTTCTCATCTGGAGGTGGGCAAAGTGCTACATCATATCTCACCTCATGATGTCTGCCACCTTCTCTGACCCCGCCCTGCCCCCCCCAAGAAAGTTCATCTTTTTCTCCCTCTTTTTCCCTCATCTCATCCTGTTCTGTCTCTCCCTCTCCCTTTTCCTGGTCTTAAGCCCAAAGCTTGGAGTCTAGATCTCAGACAGTGACAGCCTACAGCCAACGCTCCACCTGGGGCCTGGGTGCTCCCCTAGCACAGAACCCATGTTTTTGGTCCAGAACCCAAGATAGCCCAGAGCCTACCACATCCTAGACCTAGAACAGCCCAGAAGCCAGCAGAGCCCCGAGTTCATGGTACAGATCCCAAGACACCGCACAGGCCAGGACAGAAGCCAACCTAGGCCCTCCCTGCGCGGTACCTGTTCCTCTTCCCTCCCTATGGGTGTGATATCTCTATCCCTTCTCTCCCATTCCCAGAGCGGCAGGGCTCCAGTGGGGCCTGCGAGCCTCGGGGAGGGGAGCCCAGCTCCATGCCAGTGAGGCGGGAGCTGAAGCAGTTCCTCGGCTGGCTGAAGAAACATTCCTACTGCCCCAACCTTAGCTTCCGCCTCTATGACCAGTGGCGAGCCTGGATGCAGAAATCCCACAAGACCCGCAACCAGGTAGGTGTGCCCAGGGCCCGTCCCTTTCCCTAGAGTATTGTCTCAGGACCCTGCCTACTGGGCAGCTCTGTCCTCTACCTCTCCCCTAGGTGAATGAAGCCTATAGAAACAATCTCAGATCTTAAGATATATAATAGTGAAGTTTGGAAGGGACTTGGGAGATCACCGAAACCATCCCCCTTGTTTCCGAGGTAGAGGCCTAGAGACTGGTGATCACCAGCCCAAGGTCACACAGCGAATCCATGGTATGCTAGGACAAGCACCCAGGTGTCTTGAACTCCTGCTCCTCTCCAGGATGTCACAGGCTAAATCCTGGGGCCAGCTATGGCGAGGGACCCGTTTCTGTGCCAAGGGCCAGCACTCACTCCTGCTTTAAGACAGTCATTTCTGGGACCCTAGGCATGGGAGCAGGGTGGTCTTGGAACAGACCCTCTCAAACATCACTCATGTTCTTTCTAAGCACAGGACGAGGGGCTCCTGTCCTCGGGCAGACGGAGCACGGCGAGAGGTAAGCAGGACTCCAGATGGGTGAGAGGGCAGAAAGGAGCATGGGATCCACGCATTTCCCCAAAATGTGACCCTCCAGTAAACATGTGCTTCCTCCATGAATCCCAACTTTGCCTATTGCATCTAAGTCCTGGTATCAATAGGACTCTCACCATGGACCCTGAGGCTGGTGCCCACAGATCAGGGTGGGCACCCTGCCCCCTGTGCTCATCCAGAGCTTCTTTCCCTCTCTGCCTGTAGGTCCTACCCGGAGATAAACTGTAGTGATCCTAGGTCCTGGGCCAGGAGGGCACCTACCCACCCTAATGCCACCTCCAAAGAGTCTATGAAATATGGAGGGAGGATATCTGGGGCTCCTCTACTCTAACCTGGGGATGCCCCCCTAAGTTCTCCCAAGCACTGGAACTATGGATTCATCCAGGATAGAAGATGCCCGCCTAAGCCACAGCCCCTGCTCCCTGCCTCTCAATCCCTATTTCACCTGGGCCCCTGTTCCCAAAATGGGCAGCCCAGGCTTCTGTGGAGCCACCAGGCATCTCATCTCCGCTGTCTGGCAAGGAGCTGTCCTTAAGAACAAGGCCAGTGCAGGAATAGAACAAGGCAAGGCTTTGGGGGGAGGGGGAGTGGGGGAAGAGACCAGGCCCCTGCCTCTTGCTGTACCCATAACCCCTCCTGCTTCTGCCCAATTCCCTGTCAAAAGATTCTTATAAATAAACGACTTATTTTTGGTGAAGCTGTTTGTGAGTGGTGTGTGGGGGTTGGGGGGTGGGAGAAGACAAGGCATCTGGGCCAGGGCTGCTCTAAACGAAACTCAGAATGCTAAAATCTCTGAGTTAGCATCTCTGTTGCAAGCTCCCTGAAGGGGACTTGCTGAAGTGACTGAGAAGGAGCTGTCACCTAAACACAGTGGCAGGCTGCACCTGAGGACAAGAACTCCTCCATTCTTTCTGGCTCTGGGAACCTCAGATTCTCCCAGGGTTAGAGAGGGCCTGAACCAGGAACAGGTCATGGAGGAACAGGAGAGCCAGGAGCACGGCAAAGCCGAGAGATCAGCCCCACCCAGCCGCCAGGGGAGGCATCCTAGAGCCTTACCGCTCATGGAGTGAGAACTCCTATCCCCAGGACTGCCATCAAACCCAAGCCTGATGCTCACCCAGTGACCATAGGCCAGTCACTGTCCTGCTTAGAGACCTACACTTTTCCTCCACTGTGAGATGAGAGGCTTGGCCTCAAGAGCTTCCAAAGTGGAATCTGTGTTCTAAATCCGTGCTCTCTCTCCCCTCTACTACACTCAATGTGTGAGCTGAAGACCCCCACCTAGACTTGCAGTCAAATCCCAAGGAGGAAGAAAGAGAAGAGGGGGAGAAAGGAGAACATTTTATTGTGGCAAACAGATGGGACCAGTAGGGGCCCGATGGGGACATTGCCCTAAGGGCCCAAAAGAGATGGCCTCCTCTGCCAGCAGGGCAACGTCCTGGGGCACTCCCAGGGGAGGACCACATCCAGAGGGGGTGAGGGCCCTCAGCAAGCCCTCCCATCCCCCAGCCCAGAGACCGGTGACCCCAGAGGAGGCTGAGGGGCGCCTCTCCTTCTAGCGTTTCCCATCTCCCTTGGGGCCAAACATCACTCAGCCTCTTCCGAATCATACTTCAGGTCCTGGACAATCTCACTGATTACCTCCATGGTTTTAATTATCCTACAAGAGCGGATGGAAACTATAAATAAGATCCAGATGGATCGAATTATCCCGACCGTGCAGCTCAAGAAGGCCTGTTTATGAAATGCTCGGCCCTGGAGAAGGCGACTGAGCCCTCTGCAGGGTGGTAGCGCTAAGCAGGCCTGCCTGCCAGCCCGCCCACAGCACCCTGGAGCCATGTGGGCTTCCTTCAGCCCCTCATTAGGCAGGGCATCCCAGCCCCGAGCTGGGTTCAGGGGGGCACAGAAAGGCCATGGGCATGCAGGGGATGGGGGTGGTGCAGGGCTGGGCTGGAGGAGGTGGCTGGCTTTCTAACTCTGCAGAGGGTGAGAGAGCCGTGGCCCCAGCACCCACCCTCCCTGGGCTGAGGGCGTTGCCCAAATGGTGCCCCGGCCCCCAGCCCACCAAGTCAGTGGCATGTGAGATGCAAGGAGGAGGGAGACAGAGAAGAGACGGAGAGACACAGAGGAGGGGCAGCAACACTGCGAAGAGGGAGGTAAAGAGAGGTGGGAGACAGACTGGAGAAAAACTAACATCCAGAGCCAGGAGAGAGATGTGAGAGGAAAGAGATGAGACAAGGGCTTGAGGAAGGATGACTACACACAGGGACGGCAAGGAGACCCCCAGAAAGAAACAGAGAAATCCCCTGGGGCAGAAAATGAGGGTGGAAGACCCCCAGAGTGGAAGTGCTGTGGGCATTCAGGAGCAAGAATGTGACGAAGGAATCTAACACCCCCAGCCCCCCAAGGAGGGCTCTGTGTGTGTATGTGTGTGTGTGTGTGTGTGTGTGTGTGTGTGTGTGTGTGTGTGTGTGACAATCACATGAAGGCTGGTGATTCTGAGTGTGATGAGGGGGAGGTTGTATACATGTGTGCGTATAGAGAAGTGTATACATGTGTGACTGTGTCAGTTTCTATATGAATAAAGAGCACACATGACTGTGTACAAGTGTGTGTGTGTGTGTGTGTTTGTGTGTGTACATGTTCATAAGAGAGAGATAAAGGGAGGGGAGGAGGAAAGAAGGGAATGCCCAGGGACTTAGGGACATGTCAGGCCTTTTCCTCCCCGCCCAGCCTTCCGGCCTCCCTCCCTAGGCCTGGACCAGCTCAGTCCTGCCTCCCCAGGGCAGCAGCTCGGCCCCCACCTCTGGCGCAGTTCCTGAACCTCCTCTCTGGGGGCCGCAGCCCCTGGCTCCTCTTGGGCCTTCTGCCGGGCCAGCTGTAAAGCCGCTGTCTGGGGTGGGGGGAGAGGAGAGCTCCCTGAGTTTTTGCCCAAGGACACTCTCCCCATGCATATCCACACCCGCCTGCCTAGCCCCTTGCCCACCCCAGAGGAGTCTAGGCATAGAACCTCGGGACCAGTCAGTAAGGAGGGGACCCAGGGACGGTGAAGGACTAGATGAAGTAGGGTTAGGCAGAGGCCAAGGGTATGAGGGTACAGGGGTGTGGGGCAGGGCTGAGCCACGGGGGCTGGGCAGGAGAAGGCTGACCAGCTCCAGTCGCCGTTGCTCCTGGTCCTGCAGACGGGCCAGGTGCTGGGCGAGGTCAGGCCGCCCATGGGTGTCCCGGAGCCGCTCCCGGATGGCCAGCACTTCTCGAGAGATGCTGGCAAAGGCCTCGGTCACCTCATGAACCAGCTGCCGGTAGCGAGGGAAGTCATAGCAAGGACCACTCCTCAGGTAGGCCCGGTGACCCCTGTGAGGAAGCAGGTTCAGCAAAGAGCGTAAGGGGGTCAGGCTGAGTCGCAGCACCTAACCCAAGACCCCTCATCTTACAGGGGCCCAGGCAAGCTAAATCACCAGGCGACAACTGTCAGGAGGCACCATCACTTCTGCCTCTCTGCATTTCAGCCTCCAGGTCCCTGGCCCTTGCTCCCAAGCATCAGCCCCAGGCCCTCCCCAAAGACCCCCTGACCCTCACTAACTGGTCTAGGAGTCCAAAGGCCTCAGAGCGCTCCGCCTGAAGGTCTTGAATCTGCAACAGCAGGTCCCGCACTCGGACTTGGCTCTGTGGGAATGAGGAGGAGGGAGAAATGTGAGGGCTCTGATCAGCTCTCGTGGACCCATTTCACAGAGGGTCAACCTAGGTAGGTACAGTGACCTTGGGAAGGCTGTGTCTCCTTTCCTCCTATCCCCCCATCGACGGCCTCAAGAACAGGGGTCTTCGAAGGAAGGATTCAGCCTAGAGAATCTGCACTCCATCCTTCCCCAGGGCTGGGGGGGGACCTCCACCAGGACTCTACCTCATCCCCCTTCCCAAGAAGATGCAGTTCCAGCCTGGAGCAGGGAGGTCAGGGGCAGCGGGTGGGGGGAGGCAGGGCCTTCAATGGCTGGGGCAGAGGGCCCTAGGGCAGGGCTCTTAGAAAGCCCCATCCCTGGCAGGATCCTTGGAAAAGGGGGGAATGGGATGCCGATGGCATCTCAAAGGCCCTGAGTGGGGACACCCTACAGTGTAAGATCAGAGATCTAGAGCAGAGAGACCTTGTCTAGTCCAACATCCTCATTTTACTAAGAGGGAAACTGAGGCCCAGAGAAATAATTAACTTGGTCAAGGTCACATAGTCGTGTCACAGATGGGATGAGAATTAGGGCCCAGGAATGAAGGCTCAGCACTCTTTCCACAACAATTCCAGCGGGTTGGGGGAGCTGGAAAGCCCACAAGGCAGGAGGCGGGCTGGGGGGCCAGGAGGAGAGAGAAGGGTCGTGCGCTGATGGTCAAAAGGAAAGCACGCAACTTTGCAAGGAGCGTCCACTGGGGGGCGCCAGAGAGAAGAGGTGCGCAGGCACTCAGGCAGAGGAGAGTCGGAGGTAGAGTTCAGGCAACAGCCACTGGGGGCGCCAGAGAGAAGAGGTGCGCAGGCACTCAGGCAGAGGAGAGGAGTCGGAGGAAGAGCTCAGACAAGAGCCACTGGGGGGCGCCAGAGGGAAGGGGCGAGTGGGCGGAGCTCTAAGGCAAGGGAGCGCCAGAGGGAAGGGGAGCTCGGGGGCTCTCCGAAAGCTGCCACTCGGGGGCGCCAGAATGAGGGAGCGGATGGGCGGGGCTCTCAGGCAGGAGAGCACCAGAGGGAAGGAGCTGGAGGTGGATCTCAGGCAGCGGCCACTGGGGGGCGCCGGAGCCCGGGGGCGGGCGGGGGGCTCCCAAGCAGGGGAACTGGGGAGGAAGAGGCCCAGGCAGGCCATCCCCACACTGTGAGGACGCCCCACCTCCCCGCACCCTTCCCAGGCGGCGGATTTCTCTCTCCTTTCCCCCCCTCCTCTGCTCTATCCTCCCCTCCCCTCCTCTTCGCCCCACTGGCTTACCCCGGCCCGGGCCGGCTCCTCGGGCCCTGGCCCGCCCGCCCCTCCGCCTGGCGACGCCGGAACCTCTGCCTCGGCACTCGCTCCCGGCATGGCAGGCCCCATAGAGGCCGCGGCTCGGCCCGGCCCGGCCGGCCCTGTCAGACTCCGCCTGCGCCCTCTGCAGGGTGGGAGGACTCACGAGAGGCTGGCACGGTTGGGGCTAGAGGTCATCTGGTCCAACCCCCTCCACGCCGGCCGAGGGCTGGAGCCGCCCGCAGGTCACCCGAGAGCTCCATCCAGTCCCGTCCCGCCCCACCCCCCACCAGATTACCTTCTCTGTCCACAAGCACCTAGATATTCATGTGCTCATTCTCCCATGAGTGATAATAATAAGACGACGTTTACATTACGCTTTTAAGGTGTGCGAAGCGCTGCCCATAGATTGCCTCGATGTATCCTCACAGCAACCGGGGGGGGGGGAGTCGTTGAAATTATTATCCCCATTTTACAAACGGGGAAACAGTCTGACAGGTTAGGTTAATTGCTCAGGGCCACACAGCTATTAGGCATCTGAAGAATTTGAACTCAGGTCTTCACATACTTAAAGTCTGACAGTATCCACCACAACAGGTTGTGGGACCATTAGAATGGGTGAGAACCCATTCTAATGCATACATGTGTTTTTCTTTGTACCCCCAGATTCCAACACTGCTTGGCACGTGTAAGGGCTTTAATAAATTACTGATCAGTCAAGATATTATTAAGATATGCACCAGTAAATGAAAGAATAGGGAGGGAGGAAACAAGCACTTACTAAAGGACCTACTATTGTCGTTGTGCTAGGCATCTTGCAATTGTCTCAACTGATCCTCACAACCCTGTGAGGTAGGTGGGATTATTATCCTCATTACAACTGGGGAAACTGAGGCAGAGGTTAAGTAGCTTGCCCAGGGTTGTATAGCTAGTAAATGTTTGAGGCTGGAAATTCAGCTGTCCCATACTCCAGGCCCAGCACTTTAGCCAAGCAATCAATCAACATTTATTGAGCACCTACTATGTGCCTACTAGGCACTATTAAGCACCTGCTAGGTGCTATACTGAAAAGCTGCTATCCATTGAACCATCTAGCTGCCTTCAACAGTAAATGGTAAATCTGGAATTTAAACTCAGTTCCTGCATATTTCATGCCTTTCCTCACTTCCCCCTGCACCCCACCCAATGGTGCTTTTTTCTGGTTCTTAGAAAACAAGGTGTTTAGCCCCCTTACTTTACAAGATGAGGCAGCTGGGGAACAGATTTGACAGCACCCACCACAGTGATTGGGAAATGATAAGAAGAAAAAGAAAATAAAAATATTAGAGGGGCTGAGGGCAAACAGGTAATTTCACTGTTGGAGTTATGAACTGGTCCAGCCATCCTGAAAAGCAATTTGGAACTATGCACAAAAAGTTATGAAACTGTGCACACCTTTTGACCCAGTGATACTACTACTAGGGTTGTGCCCCAAAGAGGAAGAAGAAAAGAATCCAGACCTATGAAGAGATTTCAAGTAGTTCTTTCTGTGATGGCAAAGAACTGGAATCCAAAGAAGTGCCCATCAACAGTGAATGGCCGAACATGTTATGGTATATGACTGGGACAGAATTTTTCAGTAAGAAATCATGAAGGAGAAAATTTCAGAAAAACTTAGGAAGTCTTGTAGAACAGATGCACAGTGAACAGAACCAGAGGATATACAATACCATAGACAGCAATGTAGACATTTACAATAGAGACTTGAGAGCACTGATCAATGCAATGACCACCTACAACTCCAGAGTACTCATAATAAAACATGCTGTCCACCTCACCAAGAGTTGAAGAACTCAGAATGCAGACCTTTTTTTGGACGTGGCCAATGCTGGAATTTGTTTTGCTTGATTATATCAAGTGTTTTGTTTTTTCTTTTGCAACAAGGGGGTAGGTGGTTGATTTTTACTTGAAAAAAATTTTAATTAAAATTTTAAAATGCTTGATAATTGGTTGATTGCCCAAGTTCAGCCATCTCTTCAGCTGGGCTGGGATAATGTCTCAGTTCTCAGCTTGAGGAAACAAGTGGAGGAGGTAGGGCTCTGAACTTAGAACTGGGAAATCCCCAACTCAATGTGTGACCTTAAACAGGTCACTTTCCCCACCTCTAAAATCTAAATTATCCTACTCCTGCCTCTTTCACAGGACGGTTATGTGTACATTAAATCAAACAATTATTAAGCACCTACTGTACACCAGACACTGTGCTGCTATATGCTGGGGATACAAAGAAAGGCAAAGTCCCTGTCATCAAGGAACTCACATTCTAGTAGGGGCAACAAGTAAGATGCAGGACGGCCTAGTAGAATAAACAAGAATTGGACTGGGAGTTGGGACACCCAGCTTCACATTCTAGCTCCAATACCTACTAGAGTTTCGTGACTGGGAGTAAGCCACACATAAAATTCACCTTTATAAAACTTGTTTCCTCATCTATCAATACTCAGACTTGTATTTCCTCAGCATGGGGAAAGTAGTGGAAGTTGAGGACTTGCCCAGGATCACACAGCTATTCTGTCAGAGGCAGAGTTTGAAACCCAACCCCTTATCCACTAGGCCAGTGGTGTCAACCTCAAACAGAAAATGGGGGCCACGTGTTGACTTAGAAAACCCCACCTACAGACACGGTCTGTTGTATTTGTTACACTTTAACTTGGCTTCATCCTGCGCTCAGGAAGCAGCACTGGGCCACACATCTGCCATGCTAGGTAATGACGGCACTACCAACAGGTCCATCGTGACCGAAAGGCTCCACATAGATCCTACCACCAAAGGGTTGTACACATGTTCGCCAGTATGAGGCCACAGGTCTGAGCATTATTTTCCAAGTTTAAGTCAGACCAATAGAGCTAGAAAGGATCTTCAAGGTCAAGTCTAACCCCTCTGTGTCACAGATGAGGACATTGACCAGCCTGTAGATGCAGGACCAGGAACCAGGATCTTTCGGTTTCCCCATTTCAATGGGAGCTGCTGGCCCCATCCCTTCAGTGTCTGAACTTCCTCACAGCACGACTAGGATCCCAGGGCTGTCACTAACCATGGCACAGAGGGCGGCGCTCAGCCTGCTGCTCTTGGCATTGAGAACCTAGGTCTCTGGAAGGTTCAGCTGAAGGACTTTTTTATCTGATTGGAGTCTCCCCCACTGACCTACCCAGTGTCCCAGCAGCACACCCAAGCATTGAAAAGGCACTCCTGGAGAAGTGACTCATAGTTGGGAGGGCCCCAATTGGCATTTCCATTTCCTGATGATCAGAGCTGTCCCAAAGTGGAATGGATCCTTCTCAGGTCACCTCTTCTCCCCACCAATGGAGCCTTCAAAAAGGGACTGAACAAAGGCCACTTACTGCTTTTACATCAACATCATAGAAAGAGTCTTACTCAGGTATCAAAGGGCCTGGTATCCTCTGACAGCTTTTATAAACCAGCACCTGTGCACTTCTGCATGCTAGGCACTATGTCAAAGAATCCAGCTTGTTTTATCTGATGCAAGGTTTGTTTCAAGCTTGACAGCGAAGGTTTTCTTAGGTTTGGGGACATCAGAGCGTATAGGGCATGTGGTGGCAGCTCCAGTGGAGAGGGGCTATCCAAACCAACCCCACCCACAAGAGGAATCCTCTTACAATGTTACCCAGTCTCTCTGCTGGAAAATCTTGAGATAGGCACTCATTCTAGTTGAAGGGGTAGGAAGGAATGCTTGGCCCTGGCTCTCAGCCACTGCTCATACTGAGCTGTCTCCAGTGGTATAATGACCAAGTCACACACAGGCCAGGCCCCCAATGGGGGAAAGCTCCTACTTTAAAGAGCCCAACCCCATCTTAGAGTGGAGGAAACAATTTAACTAAAGTCACCAAGGAAGTCAGTGGTGGCACAACTGAGACTGTCATTAATTCTGTGACCAATCCCCTTCTCTTCGGAAGCTGTATTCCCATTTTACAAAGTTAACTAGTCCAGGCCAAACAGTAAGTGAATGAGAGGCAGGGCTACAAGAGGGGCCTCCCAAGGGTACAGAGCTCTTCCAGCCATTCTGCAGCAGAAAGCCAAGGCTGGCAGCAGACATGCTGCAGTGGTCTCATTCCCAGTCACCCCTCCAGCACCTCCCAGAGGCTCCATCCATCAAAAGTTCTCACAAGTACAGAATAAGTTGCACAGACACAAGAGCTCCTGCTTCTCAACTAAAAGGGGATTTTATTGCTATCACAGCCCCATTAAACCCAGGAACAAGGCCTTGTTACAACAGACTACTCAAGAGCACTTCAGTCAGGGGAACCAAACCAAAACTGGGTCCCAAGGCTGGTCTTTATTTGACCTTCTTCTTGGGGCGCAGATTGTTGGTGTGGCCGCACTTCTTCTTACGGCAGTTTACAGCGCGGGGGTGCAGGCGGGCGTAACACCTGCAACAAAGAGAAGGATGTTCACCTTGAGGGCTCCTCACCTACGCAGAGGACAAGCCCCACAAGGAAGCAGGACGAGCCCCCCCACCCCCTGCAGAGTCCCAGGCATACTTGCGGCAGATCATCTTGTCACAGTTGTACTTCTGGGCCAGCTGGCGAAGGGAAGGCTCAATGATGCCCCCTCGAAGACGCAGCACCAAGTGCAGAGTGGACTCTGACGACAAATAAAAATGCTTGTAAGTACCAGTGCCGTGCACCGGAGCAAGGGTGGAAGACTGCTCTCAATCCAACGGGGGTAAAGGAAGGGAATGAGAAACACACAAATAATCATAATCTAAATCAGGAGACAAGCTCGTAAGAGAACCCACAGCACAGGAGCATGTAAGTACACAGAGCCCCAGGCCTGGAGTCAGGAAGACCCAAGCAGGCCTCAGACACTTACTAGTTTTGTGACACCAGGCAAGTCACTTCACCTGTCTGCTTCAGACTCCTCCACAGTAAAATGAGGATAACAGCACCTACCACCCCCCACCCACAACAGCTGTCTGTAAGGAGCAAATGAGATGGTTGTGAAGCACAGCATTCACACAGAGCATACACCTAATAAGCACTTCCACATATATATTTAAGGAAAAAGGGATGAGAATTCACAGTGTATCTGAGGGAGAGATCACCCCTGCCCAAGATAATAAAGATGCTACAAGGTGTGATCATTGACCACATGCCTAATACTACAGGAAATACAATAAAAATAAAAACTCCCAGGTAAGTTTATAATTTAGTGGGAATTAAAGGAATGAAGATTTCTAGAAAATGTTTTTAACATATTCTTTCATAATATCACAAGACTGTTCTCCAAACTATTAAAAATGTATTTTATAGCTCCAAATAGGCTTTTCTCACAATAGCCTTGTAATGTAGATCAGTACCAAGTGTCAGTGGTCCCATTTTACAGATAAGAAAACTAAAGCTGAAAGAAATGACTCGCCCAGGATCATGAAAGTATTAAATAGGTGCTTCTGACTCCACAGTTCTTTCTACTAAGACCATGCTGCTACTGTTTTGTGATCCAAAGTGTGATATAGGGCAGACCCCCACCCCCAACCACCCCACTAGGCAAAGACATCACACAACCTTTCTGGATATTGTAGTCGGAGAGAGTTCGGCCATCTTCTAGCTGTTTTCCAGCAAAAATCAGACGTTGTTGATCTGGTGGGATACCTAGGATTGATACCAAAAACATGCTGAGTAATATGGATTGGATGGTCTAGCTCAGACAGGAAGAACTAGAACAATTCTGCTTTGAATGGCCTATAATGGGTATACCATGCCCGCAGAGGGCAGAAGTTAGCCTGGGCACAGAGAGGAAAGAGAGAAGAATGTCCAAGGGCCTGTTCTTCTGGAAGCTAGACAGATCAGATACCCAGACCAAAAGTACACTCACCTTCCTTGTCCTGGATTTTGGCTTTGACATTCTCGATAGTATCACTGGGTTCAACCTCAAGAGTGATAGTCTTGCCCGTCAGGGTCTTCACAAAGATCTGCATCTCTGCAACGCTGCGCCCGCTGGAAGGTTCGGACAGGACACAGTGAGCACCTGGCAATTTTACAAGCTGCCATTCTGAGCTGCCACTGATATAACCACACAATCATTTATTCACTACTCTGGTCTTTCAGTTCTTCCCAAGTTTCACTTGGTGCAGCCTCTCATTAAGGACCCTCTCCCTACTTTGGCCTTAACACAGCTTTACCTTTTGTTTGCTGGAAAGTCCTGGCCTCTCCTCATTTAGGTCCAGCTGCAAGGTTTCTGTCTCTCCCCAACCCCATGAACCAGACACCCCTGATAGCTTATATGACTCTCAGTCCTCTAGCACTAGAGTTCTGGCTTTTCCCCAGAGATTTGCCTCAATCTCTCAGATAACCCAGCTCTGTCTAAGGAGTTCAGGACTGTCCTTGAAGTTCAACACCAAGTTTTTAACCTATTTTAAGCTTTCATAATGAGAAAAAGAGACAGAATGCTACTGTAAAATTAAATTTGGAGTCAAATGACTTGAATTCAAATCTACCTGTGTTCCTGGCAAATTACTTATCCTCTCTGGTTTCCTTAGCTCTGTAAGTGTGTGAGCGGGGGAGTAACAAACTGGACAATCACTAAGGTTCAGTTCTAAATTCTCTTTATTCCCCGACCACACATCAGCACAGCTTTTCTACATTTACTAGCAGTCAGCACTTGCTCCTCTCCTCCTCCCCCAGAACACAGAAGAGGTTCCTGCTCAGATACTCTGGGTTTCAGTGCCCCTGGACATCCTTTTCCAACCCTGTCATTCGCCCTTAACCAGTCCAACATGGCTTGACCAGAGGCACTGCTGGGAGGGACAACCCCTCCAAAATTTTACACAGGGGAGGACACACGGCCGAGGACCCTTTCCCCTCGGCAACCTGAACCCAGCTTCTCCATCCTGCATTCTAGGGGAGGGAGAAGCGTGGGTCTGGTGATTTCACCAATGACTCATCTATGTACGAAAAAAGGTGCTGGCAGCGACAGCAAGCACACCCGAGAGCGGAGAAGGCACAGCCAAGTAGGGCCAGGGCTGGCTGAGGCCACGTTCGTTCTTCCGACCAACTGCTTAGACATCCCAAAGTGGAATGGACTGCCTTGGCAGGGAGTGATCTCCTCGGCCCTGGAGGGCTCCAGGAAAAGGCTGGATGGCCTCGAGTGGAGAGAGGAGATCCAAAAGAAAGCACCCGGGCCTGGGTCAGCGCTGTCCCAGCTCGCCTCCCCTGCCCCCAGGCCTAGACGGCCCTTCGCGCCGCCCGTTCGCGCTCCGCGCTCACTCCCACCAGGCCCGGCGCGGCCTCGGCCTCCACACCCGGGCCCTGCCTCTGCGCTTCCTCGGGCACGGCCCAGCTTCCCCGCGTCGCCGCCCTCCCCTGGACCCGGTTCCTAGACCCGGCTTCCTGCCTCCGGCCCCGCCGCCGACCCCGACCCAGGTTAGCAACACACACCCTCTCGGCCGCCTCGCTGAAGAGAAAGAGACCACCGGAAGCGGAAATCGCTCCTTCGCTGCCTTTCCACGCCTGCGCGCCCAAGCCCCACCCCGCCGCGGGGAGCCGTACGTCACAATCCCGCCAAGCCCCGCCCCTCAGCCTCATTTCCGCTCCCGCCGAGGCCATCTTTGAGGCGGGCGCGTGACGCCAGCCCACCTCCCGGCGGAGGACTTCCGGCCTGTAGAACTGCGAGGCACGTGCCCGTCAGAAGCCTCCCAAAGCAGCGTGAGATCATAGAATCAGATTTTAAAGCTGGAGGGAGCCTTACAGTTCAGTTGGTACGCGCTCCTCGTTTTACAGATGAAGAAACTGAGACCCAGGAAATAAGTGACTTGTCTCAGCCTCGGGTTCGAGTCAAACCCAAGTCCAGTGCTCTATCACAGTACACGACCTCTAATAAGAGGTTATTTACTCCAATTCTCATGTTACAGATGAGGAAACTGAGGCCAGGGAGTACGTGACTTCACCAACGTCATATTGGCAAAACAAGGATTCAGACCCGGCACCTCTACATGCAAATCTAACAGTTACCAACGCATGCTTCCAACTCAGAGGTCTCCATTTCTTGAAGGGGGGCTTTTCTGGGAGGGCCTGCTGATTGAACAAGCATTTATCTGTTAAGCTACTGATATGTACCAGGAACCATGTTTAGGAACACAAAGACAACAGTGAACCTTAGTCCCTGCCCTCTAGTAGTTTACAACCTAGTTAAGGTGAGAAAACAGAAATATACACGAGATAGATGCAAAATTGGCATGATAACTTTATAGGGTAGCAGGAGCTAACTAGTAGATTTTCAAGGTGAGCATTTACACCTGAGAAATGCCCAAGTACTACCCATCTAGGCGTGATTTGTTGTTACTGTCTAGACTTCAGAAAGTGATGAAGAAAAGTGCAGTCCCTGTAGAGCTGGCTGGTAAACAGTTACAACACATCTGTAGGGGGTAAACAGAGGGGGGGGGGGATTAGGAAAGGCTCAGCGTAGAAGGTAACATGCATACTTAGCCCTGAAAGAAGCTAATGGCTACAGTGTATTCCAAGCAAGCCTCGGTGGCCAGAGGACTGGACTAGCAGTGAAAAAGTATGGATGGGAAACGGACTGCTCTCCAGTCAACCAGTAATGAGTTCTTACTATGTTGAGCACAGTGCTAAGTCCTAAGGGGGAAGGGTGTGATACAAAAAAAGGCAAAAAATTAAAATTAAAAATTAAAAAAGAAATGAGTCCCTACTCCTGGAGCTCACAATCTAGTGAAAGAGATAACATACAAATAATGATACACATACATATCAAATCAACAAGTCTCAAGTTCTTCCTATGTACCAGGCACTGTGCTATACAAGATATAAATGAAAAATAATTTTCCCATTTAAAAACATTTTTTAAATCTTATTTTGGGGTTCTCTTCTCAATCTCACCTTTATCCCCTCAACTCCTCCCCATTAAAAAAGTAAGAAAACAAAGCCTCAGTTATAAAGACATAGTCAAGCAAAACAAATTTCCACATTGGCCATTTTTTTTAAAAAGTCTCAATCTGCACTCTGAGTCCTTCTTCACCTTGCTATCACAAGATTGTTTCACACATTTTCTGGAGTAGTTTTGGTCATTGGGTTAATCAGAGTTCCTAAGTCCTTCAAAATTGCTCATTTTTATATTGTTATTGTGTAATTTGTTCTGATGGAGGGAGAAATTATTTGATGGGGAGGGAAGAGGGAAAGGCATCCTGCAGAAGGGGGGATTTCAGGTAAGTGCCCCTTTGTGAGGCCAATAAGGTGGCTAGGTTGGCTGGACTGTATTGCCTGTGAAGAGGAATGATGTGTCACAGGACTGGAAAGACAGACGAGCCTAACTAATAGGGGAATGGCCACATGAGAATCACTAGGTCATGTATGGCAAGATGCCTCCACTGGGTAAGCCCTGATTTCCAGGTGAGAGGGCTGGGTCATGAAACACAGTCTGGGGGCAGTAGGAACCATAGAATTAGAGAAGCTGTCACCCACTAATCAGGAGAGCTCAGCCTCAGCCAAACCTTCCAAGTCACACTGAAGGTCCCAGCCAACATTCCTAGGGGAATAAGGTGGCAAGATTGCCTTGCTCTAAGGCAGGTTGGGCTTCCTAGAAGGTGGCTGAATGGGAGGTGAAGCATGGTCTCCCCACATCTCTGCTGAACGGTAAGGGGAGGAGGAAGGGTGAAGAAGTCACTCCAAGCCCATCCTTACAATGAAGTGCTCCAGGAAGGAACTGCTGCTCCTCTGAACCCCTCTGCCACTGAGTCACTGGAATATCCCTAGTCTCAGCCTTGGTTTCCCCACCTGTAAAATGAGGGAATTAGGGCTGGATGGCCCCCGAGAGCCCTCCCAGTTCTCAAATTCTAGATGGCAATCTCCCTACCCCTCCAATCACTCTCCCTTGCATAGCTCTCACCTCCCTTCCTCCCAACTGTGACCACGAGGATCCTTCCCCTGCTCCGGACATAATTACCAGTGGATCGGGGAGATCCAGACTGTTCAATCTGGCATTCAGACCCTGGAATGACTTCCCTCATGAGCCCTTCTTCCAGGACTCCCAGCCCTCCCCCTTCAAGGTTCACCCCAAGCTGCACCTCCTCCAAGAGGCCTCCCCCCTTTCCACAGCTGTTGGTTCAAGGATTCCATTCACCTTGTATATAGAGCCTGTATTTGATTAATCATGCACGTATTATATTCCCTCCCTTCCTCTCTCAATGTAGGCTCTCCAAGGTTAGGGACTGACTCCTGAGTACTGTCTGCTGTCCAGAGAACTGAAAATTCACCCCCAAGCAATTCTCAATGGCTTTAAGTTATAGAAAAGGTGAAGACCTGGAGTCTCCTGACCCAAGAGTTCCTAGAACCAATGAAATCCCAGGTCCCAGTTCCTATTCCTTCTTCCTCTACAGAGCACAGTGCCAGGTACTTCATGTTGATTAATCACCTGGCCTCAATTTAAGCGTCCAGCCTAATCTCCCACAACAGTCCAGTAAAAGGCCTCTCTGGGGCAAAACATCATAGTGGTTGGTTTACTAGCTCTTTGGTGTCTTGGCTAGATCACACAACAAGTGGTGAAACCCATATTTACCAACTCTTCAGGCTCTGAAAGCTCAGCCTCCGGCCTGCCTTCCAGCTGCTGCTGCTACTACTGTCCCCAGCCCTTTACTGGCACCTCCAAAGGCCACAGCTCCCTCTGGTCCCACTGCTCTGCCCACAGCCCAGAACTGCCCCTTTTTACCCATTCCCCAACACCTGTTTGCTCCACCCTCTCAGGGCCCACATTGCAGGAAGGAAGCAGGATACACGGTTCAGACTGACCCTCGTAGCAACACAGAATTTTATTTATCTCCCCCACAGTATGTCTAAACTTAGGGTACAAAAATAGTCAATTAAACTTTTATTTCCAAAGATGTCCCTACCCAATGGGCTGAGGGCCCTGGAGGGGGGTGGAGGAGGAGGAGGAGAAGGCAGTGGCTTGGTGGTACCTTCTCCTCTCTTGACAGGGAAATATACGGTCGCTGCTCTCTGCTCAAACACTGTCCATGAGAGTAAACAACTTCTTTTGAATTTCCATCTCAGAAATATTACTTGTTTCAAAAAAGCCCTAAGGGTGCCAACAGAAAAAATACTTGGTGCTTAATCTGTGTAAGTGTTGTTTGTGCCTGTATGAGCATGAAAACATATGTTGGCATGCGCCTGTGTGTGTGACCATGGATAGATGGATGTTTGCATGTGCATGTGTGTGTGTGTGTGTGTGTGTGTGTGTTGCCAAGGAGGTTTAGTGTAGGCACAGTTACTGGGCCTCTCAGAGTCAGGCCTGGCTCTGGGTTTCCTAACAAAAACTACTTTACAGAATTGTTGGGAAACAGCCTCTGAGCCAGGGCTGGAGAGGGGCATAGGACATTGCCCAGTCAAGTCCACGAGCCTCCTTCCTCACACAGGGCTCCAAACAAACCTGTGGATGCCAAAACCCCAAGAAGCAGGTCTGGAAAAGCCCAGGCTTGGCTTCATATGTGCAGAAACATTAGGAACTGGGGGTGGGGGTCAGGAAAGAAAGCAATTTGGCGAGAAGATACCAGCAGAAAAGCATTAGCAAAAAAAAGCTGGGGAAACCCACAGTGTGACCATCCCCCAACAAGACTGGCCTACCCCCCCAACCCTGGCTTTGTGCCAGGACCACGGCTCCACGGCCCCCAAAGGCCAAATAAGAATCCTTTCTGGAGCTGTCTCCCCCATATTTGTTGTTCTAAGCTGTGGGGCGACCAGCCAGGACCACATTTCCAGGATGCTGGAAGGTGGGAAGGCCCTACTTTGCACAGTTACGGTGCACTGACTCCTTGGGACCTGGGGGTAGAGGGTAGAGGCCCTCCTACTCCTGGGCCCTCTCACCACCACCACCACCACCACCACCATCATCATCATCATCATCATCATCACCTGTCAGGCTCTCCCCATTCACAGCTGGGGAGTCCAGCCGACCTTGGGATAAATCTTCAAAGTCAGGGCTCAGGACTGGGGAGATGATGTCGGGGCTCGTGTCGCATGACCCTGTACTCTGCTCTGAGGTAGCAATGGTGGTAGCTGAGCTGATCAGGATGGGGTCCATGTCTTCATCTTCCTCCTCCAGGATGGGAGACTCATGGATATCTGTTGATGGGAGAGTTGTCAGTCAGGTAATTCACACAGGGCTAGCAACACATTGCTCCTGGAAGAACCAGAAGGGTAGGTTCTGGCATTCAGGCCAAAGCCCACTTAGCCCTTCCTAAAGTAGGACAGAAGGAAGATTCCTCAAAAGGAAGACAAGAGGACAGTGCATCTGCATCCACAGACCCAGCTCTCCACCAAGCTGGTCCCTACTCTGGGACCTCACAAAGAATTTATTCAGGTGTAGGACTCAGAGCAAGCCTGTCTAAGATGAGGAGCAGGTCCACCTTGGAGGGCCTGATGCAGGAAAGTCATAGAGTGCTACTGATGGAAATGATCTCTCTCCCCATCGTTTTACAGATAGGCAATGAAGACTTGCCTAAGCCACAGAGTAAACTGTAAGTAAACTAGACTCTAAAATACTAGAAATGGCAGTGCACAGTCTAAAAGCCTTAGGATTTCGGGGCAGAGAGGAAATTTAGAACGTAGAATGGTAGAGTTGGGAGGACCCTTAGAATACAGAAAGTCAGAGCCAAGAGAGACCTTGGAACCCAGGATGTTAGAGCCAGAGGAACCCTTAGAACATATGATATCAGAGCTAGAAGGGCCCTCAGAACCCAGAACGTCAGAGCACGGAGAATCCTTAGGACATAAAGTGTCAGAGTTGGGGGCTCGAACTCAGATCATAAAAGGTCAGAGTTGGTGTTGGTCAAGCCTTAGAGACACTTACGACTAAAAGCATCCGGGTATTGCTTTGACAGCTTTGTTTTCAGAGTCCTAGAAGGAAAAGGAGAAAAAAAGCAACCATTTAAATTTTTCATCAGTCACTCTAGCCTTCCCCCGTAAGGAGAACAGTCTTGGGCCGCCTCTTCCTGCCCTGCCTACCCTCTCACAGGCTGCTATGGTCTTGGCTGGGAGCTGAGGCTCCCAGGGCCAGAGTCCCCCATCCCAGAGCAAGGGGGCAGGGAAGAGCTAGACACCAACCTGAGCCTTCGGAAGATGCTGTCCAGGTCCTTCTTCATCTCCATCAGCGTCCTGGTGTGGTGTGTGAAACGCTCGCTCATCTGCTGCATGCGGACGTTGGAAAGGTTATTAAAGTTCAAGAGCATTTCATTGGTTTTCTCAAACCGGTCCAGCCTGAGGGTGGGAAGACCAGGGAAGAAAGGAACCGGATTAGCAGGCCCCAGGTCGATCTGAGCAGCCGAGATACCCATGTGGGAGGCGAGGTGGGAGGGGCACGGGGCTTAGAATCAGAAGGACCCCATTCCAATCCTGCCTTGGTTATTTACTAGTCCCTTAACCCCTGGGAGATTCAGTTCCCTCATCTGTAAATGGGAAACTACTTGCACGACCCACCTCATAAGGTTGTTGCAAGAATCAAATAAGAGAAATAAAAATGTTAAAGCACTGCATACTGCTGGATGTTATTATTATACATTGTGCTTATGTGTATTATTATTGTTATTATAGAATGCAAATTTTATTATTATTCCCCATTTTACAGACAAGGAAACAGCAGATCAGAGAGGTCAAGGGAGAGAGGAGGGCCTGTTCTCCAGAATGTATAGGGCACCGTTGTGCTGGAGTCAAATCGTCAGAAGCTGCTGATTAGCAAGGTGGGTAGAGCTCTTGGCCTGGAGTCAGGAAGCCAGGGAGATCTGGATCGGAACTCCAAACCCAGCCTTACTAGCTGTGCGACCCTGCACAAACCACTTGGCCTCTGTCTGCCTCAGTTTCCTCAACTGTAACATGAGGATAACAACAGCACCTACTTCCCAGCAGGGTGAGGATCAAATGAAATATTATTTGTCACAAGTGCCTACCTTCCTTCCTTCCTCTTTTTGTAACTCGCCCTCTACCCAGCTCTGTCTGCTCCCTCCTCCCACTCCCCAGAACCACTGGATGAAATCCTGGTCATTCCTCCCGGTTAATGTCACACCCTGTCCCCTTTCCTCCACCTACTCCCAGTCAAAATAATAATAATAATAATGATATAAGCAATTGACAAATTGCTTACATTGAGGCTTACACAACACTTTTTCATCTGGGCCTCCCAACAACCCTGTGAGATAGGGTCAGGCCCATTTTACAGAGGAAGAAACTGAGGTTCTGCGAGAAGCAGTGACCTGACCTTTCCTTCCTGGACTCTCAAAGAGCCGTTCACAATCCTCTTGGGCATTTAATCACACTCTGCCCGCAGCGGCAGGAGACTGATCTGAGAGCGGTCTTCTCTCCCCTACAATTAGGAGATCAACCCACACTTTTGCCAAGAAAATCTAGGCCCTCACTGTGAGCTCTGCCTTCTCCTCATCTCACCAGCTGAGACACCTTTCTTCTAGTACCTAAGAATGAGGTCCTCGATGAATCAAGCCCCCTACACACTCCCTCCATCCTGTCCCCTTCCCTTCTCTCAGCAGACTGCCCCCACTAACATCCTCATTCTCTCTCATCTTCAGTCTCTGGCTATCTACTGGTTCCATCCTTTCTGTTTACAAACAGGTCCGTGCTTTTCCCATCCAGCATAATCATAAACATCAATCATTTAATGCTTTGAAGTTTGGAAAGCGTTTTACAAAAGTTATTTGATCATCACAACAGCTCTGTGAGGTAGGTGCTATCATTAACCCCATTTTACAGATGAGGAAACTGAGACAGAGAAGTTAAATGACTCGCCCAGGGTCATATAGCTAGAATGTACTGGAGGCATTAGGAGGAGGCAAGAGGATCAAAACTAGAATCTTCCTGACTCTGGGGCCCACGCCCTCCTTAAAAAACTTTCCCTAGAGGGCAGCTATGTGGTTCAGCAGATACAGCACAGGTCCTAGAGTCAGCAAGACCTGAGTTCAAAGCTGGCTTCAGATACTTACAAGCTGGGTGACCCTATGCAAGTTACTTAACCTTGATTGCTCCCCCCCACCCCCGCCAAAAAAAGAACACTCACTAGATACTAATCTTCTCTTTGCAGTCAAAGTCCTTGAAAAAGTGGGGGACACTCATTGTCTCCACTGCCTCTCCCCTCAATCGCTCTTCCCCACTTTGCAACCCGGCTTCCAACCTTACACTCGATTGAAAATGATTTCTATAAAGTTAACGATGAAAAAAAGTTGCTCAGTGGAACAGCCTTCTCTCCATCCTCATCCTTCCAGACCTCTTTGCAGCATCTGCACTGTTGACCATTCTCTCTTCCCAGATAACATCTCCCCTCTGGGTCTTTTCAATGCTGCTCTCTCCTTCATCCTCTCCTCCTATTCCCCTAATTACCACTGTTCAATCTCCCCATCTCATCCCAGACTAACATCCCAGACCCTCTTCTCTCCATTCTTGACCTCATCAGTTCCCAAAGGTTATGTGTACAATGAACATCCCAATACAGAAGACTCCCAGACCTATCCCTGCAGCTTCAGTCTCATTCTGAAGCTCCAAATGGCTACCAAGCTTTTCCAACTAGATATCACATTGATATTTCAAGCACTTATGTCCAAAACAGAAATCTTATCTTTCCTGCCCCATCCCCAGGGCCCCCCCATTCTTCCAATCACCGAGGTACCTAACCTCAGAGTCATCTCTGCCTTTTCCACTATTACTTAACCTTCATAATTCACTCAGCTACCAAATCTTGTAATTTCTCTTTTTTTTAATAGCTTTTTTTTTTTAGGCAACTGGGGTTAAGTGACTTGCCCAGTGTCATGCAGCTAGTGTCAAGCATTTTTGGTCTGAGGCCAGATTTGAACTCAGGTCCTCCTGACTTCAGGGCCGGTGCTCTATCCACTGTGCCACCTAGCTGCCCCCAAATCTTATAATTTCTACCACCACATCAAATGGGTCTCAAATAAGTCCCTTCTCTCCAGTTACAGTGCTACCATTCAAGTTTTGGCCTTCATCAACTCTCACCTGGACTACTGCAATACCATGGGCTCCCAGCCTTTTGTCCATGTGTCTTAATCTCTTTTTTGCATTACAGACTCATCTGGCAATCTGGTGAAGCCACTGGACCCCTTCTCAGAATAATGTTTATCGCCTACATATATTACTGAAATAAATACTAAATTTCAATTAGAAGGTTAGTAAAAATAAAAACGTAATTTTCTTTTCTATCCAAGTTCATGGATCCCCTGAAACCTATCCATAATGATGTAAGGAATTTGTCTTATTTGACTATACATATTTGTAATGGATTTTGTTTTTCTTACCTTTTCAATGGAGAGGGATGAGGTGGTGAGAGGGAGAAGATTCAAAGTAGAAAATAAAATCAAATTGAATTTTTAAAAATGTATCCAATCTATCTACTGTTAATCTCAGGTTAATAAACAATAATAAAACAAGGTGATTTTCCTTAAGTACAGATCTGACTGTGTCAGTCCCCTACCCAATAAACTCCAGTGACTCCCTCTTGTTATCAACTGTGTCTGACTCTTCATGACCCCATTTATACCAATATATGTATATGTTGTCTTCCCCATCCACATATAAGCTCCTTGAGGGCAGGAACTCTTTCTTCTTCTTCTTCTTTTTTTTTTGTCTTTCTATCTCCAGCATCTATCCAATTGACTGGCACACAGCAGGTAGGAGAAGGGGGAGAAGGAAAGGAGGAGGGAATAAGCATTTATATAACATCTACTATGTGCCAGCACTATGCTAAGCGCTTTTTCAACAACCTTGATAGGTAGGTGAAGTTATCCAATTTCGCAGTTAAGGAAACTGAGTTGAATAGAGGTGAAATGATTTGTGCTGGGTCAAACAGACAGCAAGTGTCTGAGGCCAGAATTGAACTCAGATCTTTGGGTACTTCCTTGGTGGATAGATGGATGCATGGAAGGATGGACATGGACGCAGCACTTGACTCACATGTTCTTCTGGGCCTGAATGATGGCATTTACGTCCTCTGAATTCACCATGCTGAGAATCCGGTTGCAGAACACCTCTGAGGCAGAATTGGGAGATTCCATCTCTTCCTCCTCCTCCTCCTCCTCTGCGGCCTATAGACCAGCCAAAGGCAGTGGTTACTGAGACTGGCCAGGCAGGCACGCATGCTCCTTGCTGATACCTTCACTCTTTCTCCTAACACTGTTCTCAACACTGTCTAGACTAGACTTCTGTTTTATTAGCAGACTGCATCCCCCAGATTCTGGGACTTCCCAACAGGCTGTGGCCCTGATAGGACCAGATGGTCCCCACTGGGGATTCTAGTCCTGCCAACAGGCAGACCGCCATGAGGGGACTCTCTGAGCAAGGTCTTGACAGAGAGATCCCTCGGAGTGCCTGGAAACCCCAGTACTTCTCCTAGAAAGACTTCCTGAGGACTTAGTTTTCTCTCTGTAAATGGGGAGGAGGATGGGAAGGGAGTTTGCACTGGAGGTAAGGGACCTCTAAAGATCCTCTCCGCTCATGACATTCTATATCCCAAGGACCCTCTTAGCTCTGATATTTTCTAGTCTAGGGGTCCTGCCCACTCTTGACGTTCCTTGTTCTAAGGACCTTGCCAGCTCTGCCTTTCCCTGTTCTACTGTCCCTTCCACCTCTTCCACTCTCTGTTCTAGGGTCCCTCCTGGCCTGACATCACATAAATCTTTGTTCTTAAGTCCTTTCTCCTTCTGCCAGTCTATTCTAAGGGCCCTCTCGCCTGACCTCCCATATGTGTAGGCTCTGAAGTCCCTTCCCCGCAGAGATCCCGTGCTCTGTCCTGAGATAGTCCGGCCCCGACAGCCTAAGCCCACATTTTAGAACTCTGTGATCCTCACCGGACCAAGCCCTTCCTATTACCCAGGGTCACAGCCCGCCCTGTACCGACTCAGGAAGGAAAGGGCTGGGGCTGGCAGCCGTCGCCAGATGTGTCCGGGCAGAGGCGCACAGCTGGACGCCCCCACCCCCCCTCCCCGCTGGGCCCAGAGAGGCAGCGAGCAGTGTTCCCTCCCGGACTGTCTCCTGGTCACCCCCCACTCCATCTCCCACCACCCCCGGACTCAGCTGCAAAGGCGGCGGCGGCGGTGGTGGCAGCGGCGGCACCTGCACATCTGGGAGCCTCGCACTTCCGGGATGGCGCTCACGCGCAGCAGCCTCTGCGCGGCTCCGGCGGACGTCACAACCAGGGAGCTGGGCCGGGTGGAGGGGCGGAGCCGAGGGAGGGGGCCTAAAGGAGGAGTCAGGGGGCGGGGACAATGGGAGGTGTGATGTATGGGCGGGGCCGTGGAGGCGGGGCCAGGAAGGGGACGTCCAAAGGAGGAGGCAGGGGGAGGCGGGGCCGGACAGGGAAACCGAAGGAGGAGATGGTGGGGGCGGGGACACGGAGGCGGGGCCAGGAAGGAGAAGGCCAAAAGAGAGGCAGGGGGAGGTGGGGCCGGACAGGGAAACCGAAGGAGGAGATGGTGGGGGCGGGGCTAGGGAGGCACCAGGGGAGGAGCCAGAGTAGGAGGAGTGAGGGGAGGAGGCAGGGGAGGAGCCGGAGCCAGGGAAGAGGGAATGGAGGGTGCAGCAGACGGGGCCAGGAGGCCAAAGGGTGGGGCAGGGGACGGGACAGGATGCTTCTTCCCCAAGGACCTTTGGCCAGTTCTTCCAAGAGATCAGTTAGTGGCACCAAAGTGGTGCAGTGGAGAGAAACCTCATCCAGCCTTGCACATTTAGTATCTGTGTGCCCTTGGGCGTGTCACTTAATTTGTGTGGGGAGAATAATTGTTTGAGGGTTAAGTGAGATAATATTTATACAGCTCTGTGCTGCCTGTTGTTGTTATTATTATTATATTATTTCCCTATCTGTCCGATGAGAACATTGGACTAGGTTTCAGCGGTCCTCTTAATCTGTTTTGTGTCAGGGACCCCTTTGTCAATCAATCAATAAACATTTATCACGCTCCTACCGTGTGCCAGGCACCATGCTAAGTGCTAGGGATACAAAAAGGCAAAAGACAGTCCCCACCTTCAAGGAACTTACAATCTAATGGGGAGAGACAACGTGCAAATAAAAATATGCAAAGCAAGCTATAGACGAGATAAATAGGACACAATGAGCAGAGGGAAGGCGTTAGAATTAAGAGAGTTTGGGAAAGGTTTCTTGTAGAAGATGGGATGTTTGTTGGGGCTTGAAGGAAGCCACAAAAAGTCAGAAGGCAAGTGAGGATGAAGAGCATTCCAAGCCCGGTGGACAGCCAGAGAAAATGCTTGGATCCAATAGAGGGAGTGTCTTGTTCACGGAAGAGCAAGAGGCCAGAAGTTCATGGAGTAAGGTGTAAGAAGGCTAGAAAGGTAGCGGTCAGATGAGACTCCCTTGTCAGAATAATGTTTTTAGATAATATAAATTACATAGGATTACAAAGGAAGCCAATTATACTGATGCGCAGTTATAAAAATGTTTAAAAAATTGTTACTGATCCCAGGTTAAGAATTTCTGGACCAGATGGTCTCCAAGCTCCTTCCCAGCCCTGATACTTCATGTTTTTAGGGGGAAGAGGGAATAATCATTTATTAAGCATCTACTGTGTGCCAGGCACTGTGCAAATGTTTTTTTAAAAATATCTCCTCACAGCAAACCTGAGAGATAGGTGTGCTATTATGATCTTCATTTTACAGTTAAGGAAACTGAGGTGAAATGACTTGCTCAGAGTCATACACCTTGGAAGTGTCTGAGACTAGATTTAAGCTCAGTACTCTGTTGACTGTGCTACCTAGCATCCCTCCCAACTGGCTCAGCTCTTCTGTCTGCCATGTTCTAAGGTCCTTCTTAGTTCTGATGTCCTGTGTTCTAAGGACCTTCTCAACTATAAGCTCATCATTATTCTGCAAGATGAAATCAGCTCTGCAACTCATACCTCCTCAGCACTCTCTCTCCAAAGTTAGCAATGATCTCTTAGTAGCCTTTTCGCAATCCTCATTGTCCTTGACCTCTATCTGTGTGTAGCCTTTGACACTGTGGGTCACTCTCTTCTCTCTAGGCTTTCAGGACACCACTCTCTCCTGGTTCTCTTCTACAGCTGATTGCTCCCTCTCCATCATCTTTGCTGGACCCTCTTAATCTCAGGCATCCCTCAAGGCGCTGTCCTGGGCCCTCTTCTTTTCTCCTTCTACATTACTTCGCCTGGTGATCTCATCGGCCCCTATGGATTTAGTTACCAGCTCTACATTGATGATTCGCATGTCTACCTCTCCTACCTCAGTCTCTCTGCTGACCTCCATTCTTACATCTCCAATTCCCTTTCAGACATCTCAAACTGGATGTCCAGTAGACATCTTCAACTCAGCACATCCAAAATGAAACACTGTCTTTCCCCCAAACCCTCCCCACTTCCTACCTTGCCTACGACTGTGAAAGACGAGAGCATCCTCCCAGTCCCTCAGGCCCGCTACCTTTCTAGTGGTCTCACTATCTCTCATTCTTCCTTCCCCCTCCCACCCCTGAGTCCAAGCTGTTGCCAAGACCTGTGGATTTCACCTGTGCAGCTTCTCCCGAATATGCCCTCTTCTTTCCTCTGACTCTGACACCCCGCTAGTATAGACCCTCATCATCTCACACCCGGATTATTGCAATAGCCTGCTTGTGGGTGAGGTAGGGTCCTACCTGCCTCAAGTCTCTCCCCACTCCACCCCATCGTCCGTTCAGCCGCTAAAATGATTTTTCTTCAGGTCTGATCATATCACCGCCGCCACCACCACCCAAAAACTCCAGTGGCTTCCTATTGCCTCCAGAAGCAAATACAAAACACTCTGCCTGGCATTCAAAGCCCTTCATCATGGAGCCCCCTCCTACATTTCCTGTCTTCTTACATCTGAGTCCTGACAGGTTCCCTTCAATCCAGTGACTCTGGTCCCCTGGCTATTCCACTGACAATATCCTCCATCTCTCGGCTCTGGGCATTCTCTCTGTTTGTTTGTCTCCCATGCCATCGATGCTCTGACTACTGACCTCCCTGGCTTCCTCTAAATCCCAACTAGAGTCCCACCTTTTATTTTATTTATTTTTTTTTTTAGTGAGGCAATCGGGGTTAAGTGACTTGCCCAAGGTCACACAGCTAGTGAGTGTTAAGTGTCTGAGGTCGGATTTGAACTCAGGTCCTCCTGACTCCAGGACCAATGCTCTACCAATGCTCTACCAACTGCGCCACCTCTCTGCCCCCTAAAATCCTACCTTCTACAGAAAGCCTTCCCCAATCCCTCTTAATTCTAGTGCCTTTCCTCTATTGATCATTTCCTGTTTAGCCTATCTAGAGCTTGCTTTGTGCATATTTGTTTGCATGATGTCTCCCAGATTAGATTAGGAGCTCCTTGAGGGCAGGGACTGTCCTTTGCTTCTTTTTGCATTCCCATTGTTTAGCGGGAGCCTGGCAGGTTATAGGCACTTAATAAATGTTTATTGACTAACTGCCCCAAGATCGATCTTGCTCCTCAGAGCAAATTAAGATGCTGAACTGTGGTGAACGACTAGATGCCGAGAAGCCCTCTGGACCTTTCAGACTCACAAGATGGCAGATTCTTCTTTCATTGGTTACTTTGGCTGTCCCAAGTTCATTGTGGCAAAAAAAAAGAAGGCAGAAGCTGGCAGACCTGTTTGTTTGTTTGTTTGCTTGCTTCCATCCAATTTTTATTTTTTTTCTCAATTACACGTAAACAATATTTTTAACATCCTTTTGTTTATTTTGAACTCAAGACTCTTTCTCTCCCTCCCTTCCCCCTCCTAGAGAAGGGAGGCAGTTTGATATAGATTAAACATGTGCAGTCATGCAGAACATTTCCATATTAACCATGTTGCAAAAGAGAATGCAGAGCAAAAAAAAAAAAACACAACCCAAGAATAATAAAGTAAAAACAAAACAGTATGCTCCAATCTGGCAGGCCTTTTTGAATGACTCTGCAAGCAACCAAAGGCTCTCTTGTTCACCAAATGGTTAGCTGATCACAGCTAGTTACAGAATGTCTACACATGCCCCAGTCTGTGTTTCCAAGGTGTTTCCCTTACTGGTCATCACAGTTCTCCCACAAGCAGCTCCTTAGCATCCCGACCGTGGAGGTACCATCTGAGACACCACGGCGTGATCACTGGGGCATGCACCAGTCTCCATCACACCTGACTTTCCATTTCCTCGTTCTACTCAAATCCCATGACCTACTCCTCCATTCCAGCTCAGCTACCCACAGAGACGGTCATACCTTGTTCTTCCCGTCACCCACAAGCATTCCATTTCCATGCACAAGAACTCCGAAATTCCTTTATCTGATCACAATTTTTAAAAGCACTCCATGTCTCCCTATGCCTTAGTACCTCCAACCCTATTCATTCTCACCGTGATCTCCAATCCCTCCACCCTCAGAACTTTTCCAGGGCACCATCTCTGCTGTCTGACTATATGTATTCTTTTCCTTTCCCACCCTTAACCCCTTAGTGAATTAGTTCAAAGCTGTATATCTGCTACTCCTAAATTTCTTTCTCCCTTGTCCTGTCATCATTCACTCTCTGTCCAATCCCAATCCTGGATTGTGTGCGCGAGCGCGCGCACACACATACACACACATATACATATACCCATCAACCTATGTCCCACTCTTCCTTCCCTTTACATGCCACTGAACCCAGTTGGAAGAAGTCTGGGTCCACCACAAATTTATGTCATCTAGTCTCGACCAGACCTGTAGTCAAACAAGACAAGCCTACTCTTCATTAATTTCTATCCCATTTCCCACAACTATTGTTTCATAACTGCTCTTCTTTCTTTAAGCCTCTGACATTACCCACTTCTGTCCCCACTCTCAGTTAATTAAGGACCTGGCCTTGTACTTCAATGAAAAAATGGTGACTGTTGGCCATGAGCTCCCTTTTTTCCTCTTCTCATCTTGCACCTACTTTTCTCCAAGGGAAATTTTGATTCTTTCCTGGAGGAAAGTAGAATGTGCCAGTATGCTGGCTACTCTGCTTTCCTCAGAGACGTGGTATCAGACTAGACTTATATCTACCTGCTTCCAAATATTGCTAGTCTGGGAAATGATTCTTAGGTTTAAGCTGCTTCCCTAGTTGCTAAGTGGCACAGTTGATGGAGCACTGGACCCAGTCAGGAAGATCTGAGTTCAAATCTCACTGTCTCTCTCTGCCTCTGTCTCTGTGTCTCTCTGTGTCTCTCTCTGTTTCTCCTCTTTCCCCCCCTCTTGTCTCTCTCTGTCCTCCCTTCCTCTCTCCCTCTCCTCTCTCCTCTCTCCCTTTCTCCCGGGAAAGGAGATGAATTTTATGCACCTTCTCTCAAAAAAATGAAGGAAGAAGAGTGACTATCCTCTCCCAAACTCTCCCACCAACTCCGAGCCCCCTGCAGATACACAATGTTGACTCACCCTCCTCTCCACCGATGAGAAGAGTGTTATATAAAATTTCCAGACTGGAACCCCAGGTTACACAAGGATCCAGGTCTCAGCAGAGCTTAATATCAGGTATGTAATCATGTCATGTTGAAGTTTTTATCAATACACACTTTTTAATCTTTTGAGTTTTTAGAATTTCTTCTTGTGTGGATGAAATAAACAGCTGTCCTACATTTGGATACTTTTCTAGTTCCCTTTTTGGGGAAACCCTAGATATGAGCCAAAACTACGCTTTAGGTGATTCTCCTTAGGCTGTGGGGGGGTGGGAAGAGGAAGGTGCATAACAGGCCAGAGAGTGTGAGGAAAGAACAAAGTCCTACCTCTCTCTTTGGTGGCTAGGCTCCCTCAGTTGGGGAGGGAAGGAAATAAACATTTTTTAAGTGTCTACTATAGGCTAGGCACTATATGAAGCAATTTTACAAATACTGTCTCATTTGATCCTCACAACAACCCTAGGAGATACATGCTATTGTGTTCCTTATTTTACCAAGGAGAAAACTGAGGCAGATGGCAGGAGAGTGACTTGCCCAGGGTCATATAGTATCTGAGACCAGATTTGAACTCAGGTCTTACTGACTATAAGCCCAGCGCTCTTCCACCGTGCCACCCTAAGCAAGTCACTGAGCTTATGCGAAAGAGGTTACCCTCAGCTTGGAGCTCATGCTCCCAACCTTGCTGGACCGAGATGCAGGCACATCGTGATCATTAGTCTCTGATCTGCGTTCAGAAAAGGAAACAGAAAGATCAAAAATAAACCATGCAGAAATTGGAGGTATAGAAACTCCCCTCTCAGGCTTGTCTGAGCAGGCTAAGCTGTCTGCCATATGTTTCTTCTGTAAGCAACAATTTTCTACTGATGTGGTTGTAGCCCATGAGTGATATGAACCTTCTTATTTTCTGGGATAACTCTTTCACCCTAATTTGAACTTCTTAAAGTGTGCTCAAAGTTCCAAAAGAAGTAGTATTCCATGTCTACAGGGTCTTAGGGATCACCTGGTTTGTTGGGGATATGAGCCCACTTCTTGTGCCTGCAGCTCCTGAACCCCACCCCCACTCATGTGTTTCCCATTTACATAAAATCAATTGCCATGCTACCGTTCGCTTTTAAAAATAAAAATTTACTAAATAACGCAAAAGCAATAACAACCCTAACATTTATTCGATATTAGGCAAGAGCAGGCAGAATTGTAACACTCATTAGCAGACCAAACAGGAATAATCCTGGTCCACAAACACATAAACCTGGGTTACATTCTCCCACCAATGAATACCGTCTAGGGGAGAGTGGACACACTTAATTGTGTCTATAGAAACCTAATGGAAGCACCTACGTGGAGAAATCCACATGCCGGGGAAGACTCACAAATCTGGTCTTGATATTCTTGGTCCTTTGAGGAATAATCTGTGCTACACGAATCCAATCCTCTTCTGGTCATTAACATCCTCCTGCTGTATAAAACTACTCTTCCACTCTCCAGCTGATGAAGTAATGACAAGCTCTTTTCCCTCATAGCCACCCTTAACAGGGCACTGACAAGAAGGTGTTATGCCCTTTCGGGGACATGCAATTCCCTTAAGCAAAAATACAGACAAACTCCTCAGATCTGAAAATAGTAAGGGATCCTGCTTTGTCCAATCAACTCCAAGCCTCAGCTCGTAGCAAAACACAGCTCACAGATGAACAGATGTTTAAAGCCTATCTTTCCTCTTCTGTTTCTCTCAAACCAAAGAGGACAGGAGAGACAACAAGATGCAACACCATTATCAGCCCTGAATTTTATTTCTTTCTCTTGCTAAAATTTTAAGAGCATTGTTCTTTACATAGCGTCAGGATTCAGCTCTTATCCGGTGGGTTTCCAGCAGCTGTTCCAGCCTTTCTCTAGACAGTCAACAAGGCAGTGCCTCTCTTCCAATCAGCAAATTCCCAGCAAAGCAGCTAAAAAGTCAGCTGTCACATTTAGAAACATATTTTCCTAGCTTCTGGTGCGCCTACCTGCACTCAACTTAGTCTCCTACTTCTTCTGTCTCTTTGCATAACTTCTTAATAGCTGCTGATGTCTCAGCTCAGAAACTTTTAGTAATCAGTGACTCATCTTTCCCTTATGATATAAAACACAAGGAATTCAGCTTTCTGTCAGGTCAATAGTCATTATATAATCATTCTGTAGTCCCCAAAGTTGCCAACTTCAAAACCCCAAAAACTGTCACATGCAAACAACTTGATGGACCACAATGCCCTGGAACCATCATTGTTTCTGTCATTGTCTGACCTTCAAATAGACCCTCACAGTTTGTTCGTTTGAGGGGAAGTTTTCTATTTGTTCCTCTCTACGGTATGTATCTCTCCTCCACAGTTTAAGGTTTGGTTTTCTTCTCCTTAAATTGTGAGCTCCTTGAGAACAAGGATTATTTTGCCTCTCTTTTGTATCCCTGGCACTTAGCACAACGTAAGCCCAGAGTAAGTGCTTTTAAAAAAACACACACATTTAATGTTTATTTTATTTTTTCTCAATTACACATAAAAAAAATTTTAACATTCATTTTAAAAAATTTTGAGTTCTACATTCTCCATTTCTCTCCCTTCCTCCCTCCTTGAGAAGGTATAGTAAGTGCTTAATGAATGTTGTCAACTGATTAAAGTTTATTTTTATCATTTTTCTTTACACGAATGTTCCTTTTCTGCCCCTTAAATGAAGGGAAGAATTCAGCTCTTACACACACACACACACACACACACACACACACACACACATACACACTTTATATTGGCAAACTCCCAAAGTATATGGGAGGGGGTAGGATTAAATCCACAAATAAAAAGGTTGGCTTCACTGAGGAAAACTGGCCACTTTTTCCTTGAAAATGGATGCAAAAACAGGGAATTTGAAGTATGGAATTGAGGAGGTGAGACATAGCCTCCTCTTTTCAGTGAAGTGTGACAGGAGGGCTTCTGCTGAGAGGGAGGGTGAAGGAGACCTGAAGCAAGGAAAGAAGTTTTGGAGTAGAATGCTATGGGGAGTGGGGAAGAGTCAGTCAGGGAAGAGTAAAAGAATTTGCATATAATGGAGCCAGTAGTGTCCCCCATCTTGTTCAGGTGTTTCAGGAAGAGTAGAGGAAGTGAGCGGTAGGAGAAAACCTACTCATTTGGGGGAAAGATGAACGGTGATAAGGCAAGGAGACAAATGACTCACAAATTCAAAGAAATATAGAAAGATTTATATGAAATGATGCTGGGAAAAGATATCAGAAACAAACCGAAAAATTGGCTCCAGCTTCAGAGCTGGGAGATATCTGTGAGATCGTCTAATCCGACCCCCTCACTTTTGTCAGGGAAAGAGAGATTCTGAGGTGAAATTGATCCTCTCAATTAGTAATGGGCACACAGGACCAGGTTAGAGCCAATAAGAAGCCCAGGAATCCTGAGGGAAAGAGCCCCAGAGAAACCTCCCTAGAGAAAGTTTGACTAAAAGTACCAACAATAACCAGATGATAGGCATGAATGGCAGCTAGGTGGCACAGCAGACCTGGAGTCAAGAAGACTCCTCTTCCTGAGTTCAAATCCAGCCTCAGACACTAGCTGTGTGACCCTGGACAAGTCATTTAACCCTGTTTGCCTCAGTTTCCTCATCTGTAAAATGAGCTGGAGAAGGAAATCGCATTTTTCATCCTGAGTCCTTTGGAGTTATCTTGGACCATTGTTTTGCTGAGAACAGCTAAATTCTTCACAATTCTTCATCATACAACATTGCTATTACTGTGTATAATCCAACTTCTTTATTTTGCGCACGAGGGATCTGAGTCCCATCAGAGATAAAATGATTTGTGGAAAGTCACATAGGTTGTAAGTGGAAAAGACAGGATTTGGAACCATGTTCTCTAACTTCACATCTGGCCTGGACAAATTCACGCTATACACGCAGTAAAGAAGGTCTGAAACTGGGGTGGCGAACTTCTGGCCTCGAGGCCACATGTGGCCCTCTAGGAAGTGTGGCCCTTTGACCGAATCCAAACATCACAGAATCCCCTTAATAAAACGATTTGTTCTGTAAAACATGGACTCGGTCAAAAGGCCGCATCTGAGGACCTAGAAAGCCTTGAGGCTGCAGGTTCCCCACTCCTGGTTAAAAGATCGCTAAAACAAGCATTATGAGGGTACTGTGATGCTCAAATTCAAATGCTTACCTTTTGGGGGATAGAGTTAATCATGGGTAAAGAACAGAAAGTACAGATGGGCATAGTCCTTGGCAATCTCTTGAGATGTTTTTGTTGGTGGCAATTGGTGTCAGCTAGCATATTTGCTTTCCTTATTTCCTTTTCTTATTATCTTTTGTTCCATTTGACCTGTGTAACATCTCTTGAATATGCCTCCATCTCTCCTCTGACCCTGCCACCACCCTGGTCCAGGCCCTCATCCCTCACATCAGGTTATTACGATAACTTGCTGGTTGGTCAGTCTACCTTAAGTCTCTCCACTCCAATCCAACCTTCACTCAGCTGTTCAACTGATCTTCCTAAATTAAGGGACTGATTGTCACTCCTCTACTAAGTAAACTCCAGTGGCTCCCTATCATCTTTGGGATCCAGTCCAATAAATCCGATACAATAAACATTTGTTACCTGGATGAGATAAGTAATGACCCCATTACATTTTTTTAAAAAATTTTTTTGGTGAGGCAATTGGGGTTAAGTGACTTGCCCAGAGTCACACAGCTAGTAAGTGTTATGTGTCTGAGGCCCAATTTGCACTCTGATCCTCTTGATCTCCAGGGCCGGTGCTCCATCCACTGTACCACCTAGCTGCCCAGACCCTATTACATTTAATACAAACTGGATGGGCTACCCAGATAGACCTGGATGGTTCTGCTACATTTAGAATTATGAATTCAATGTGGCTTCAGACACTTACTAGCTATGTGACCCTGGGCAAGTCACTCAACCCTGTCTGCCTCAATTCCTCATTTGTAAAATGAGCCAGAGAAGAAAATGGCAAACCACTCCAGCATCTCTTTCAAGAAAACTCCAAATGGGGTCACAAGGAGTTGGACACAACTGAAAAACAACTAACAATACACAGACACTGTGTTAAGTACTGGAGATAAAATTAATAAAAAGAAAAACAGTCTCTGCCCTCAAGGAGCTTACAGTCTAAAGGAGGATACAATGCACAAAAGGAGGCAGGAAGCAGTGGTGGTGCAGGATAGGACACCAGAGGGCACTCAGCGCAGAGGCTTCTCGTTCTGGGTGGTGGAAGCCAAGCAGAGCAACATGCAAAGTGGAGTGAGAATCAAATATAAAAGTCCTCTGTTTAGCTAGCTGACTAAAATGGGCCTGTATGGCCTACGGAGCAGGAATTTACAGACATATCTAGAATGTCTTATGTCACGCCGTGTTTCAGAAAAACACCTGCACCTTTGTAGAGATTAGGAAGACAGAAAAGCTGGTCATGGGCACTCAACCATCTTCCAAGCTGGTATGGGACTTGGAATTACATCTATCAAACATCAGATATTTGCAGTCTAGAGTATGATTCTTTTGAGGGATTTCCCTGGTTCCTTGGGGAAGCAAGAGGAAGGGAAAGTAGTTCTACCCCAGATCTAGGGGGTAACAGCTTTCCCTCCTCATTATACTCTTTTACACAAAAGACAATTCTGGATAGTGAATAAACATATTTATCAAAGCAAACAGCCAAACGTTCACAGGAAAGCCAAACAAATTAGGTTAAGTAATAGAATACACAAGAGGAAAGGGGATTCTCTGACCTAAGAGTGTTGTGAAACATCAGCTCAACTAGGAAGAAAGTGATCTCATTGTAATAGTCTACTCAGACTCAGGGGTGCAGGTCTAGGAGTCAAGAGATAGGGGTGGTGGGTTACCAGTTAGATAATCAACAGTCATTTAATGAGCTCCTCCAATGTGCCAGACCCTGTGCTAAGTGCTAGGGACACAAAGAAAGACAAAAATATGGTCCCTACCTTTAAGGAGCTCACCGTCCAATGGGTGAGACAACATACAAGCAACTATGTTCAAACGAGGGTCTATATCTATCTGTCTGTCAGATAGATTGGGGATAATCTTAGAGGAAAGGCAGACTAGGGAAAGCTTCTCATGGAAAGCCGTACTTTATTTTCCCCCCTTATTTATTCAGTTTTTTATTTTCCCCCAATCACACGTAAAAACAATTTTCAACAATCGTTTTTAAAATCGAGTTACAAATTCCCTCCCTCCCTCCCTCCCTAACTCCCTCATTGAGAAGGCAAGCAATCTGATATAGGTTATGCATGTGTAGTCATGAAAAACATATTTCCATATTACTCATGTTGTAAAAGAAAACAGATCAAGATTAAAAACCCAAGAATATTCCATATACATATGGCATAGGGAAATGATGGCTCAGATTAAAATATCTCTGCTGTTCTCCCTCCTATTCATCATCTTGATGTGGCTTAAAAACTGTCAAAGGGAGTTCCGACAGACCGCTAATCTCCTAGGGAAACAAACTCCTAGTAGTCAGTCCCCTCCCCATTTTCCAGCCTCAGACTTGGATGGTACTTCCAACTTTCTCCAGATTGTGTAACACCCCAAACTCTTCCAGGGAAGCTAACATCAAATTACAAATCAGGATTAATGTCTGCTAATATAGGTTATATAACACTCAACACTGGCGAAGGAATGGACCAAAGTCAAAGTGGGGAAAGGGCAATCTTTGCGGGTGTGTGTTGACTAGGCATAGCCAGCTGCTGCAGGAACCAGGACTTTCCCAAATTAACTCCTTCCACTCATGGGGTAAGGGAAATATGTGTTGTATTTATATAGTTTCTTTTATGTGCATAGTCACAAAAACTGGTCAGACTGTCTATGAGAATAAAATGTTATTTTATATTTAATCATAATGTTAACGTTTAATTTGCTGTAGCGGTTATAATATTAATATTTGTTAAATTTGTTTAAATTTAATTTTTATTTTAATGAGGCACTCGTTTTGGAAGTGTGTTGACACTAAGGGCAGCTGCCTTCTGGGGCTCAGGACAGTGGAAAGAAGAATGGTCTTCGGAGGTAGCAAGATGATCATCTCATCCATTCTGGTCCAATGGGCTGACCATTCTCTGGGCATAGTCATTCTCACCCATCTTAACTGGACTGTTAAACCACAAACTGAACAGCCACCCTTGTGCTAACAACAGCCACTTTTTTTAGTCTTCAAAGAAAATAGGCCAAATGTATGAATCCAGTGCTAAGTACTTGATTCTGCAAAGTCCACAAGGCCTCAAGATAGAGGCGTGCACCAATCTCCTCTGGGTCACAGCTTCCTCCTCCTTATTCTGCTGTTTTTTATCCAGAACACTCTGAGAACAATCCCAGAAGTCTTCAAACACAGTTCACGACCTCCGTGGCCAATGAAATTCTGGAAAAGCGTCTGAATCTCTAAAGTGTCAAAATGTTTTGGAGATACCCTGTTTCCCACAGCTAAGGCCCAGCAAGCAGGCTGTGCCTTGAGTCTGGCATAACAATAATCCTTTGAACTCTGGATGATATCACCCTTTAGCAAAGTGTATTGCTCGGATCACCACCAGATGTTCACTGAGGAATTTAGCTCCCGCTATTTCCCAGGGCCATCCATCACATGTTCACAGTCTCTGTTCCTTGTAACTGCCAGGTAGTACACTCCTGTTCTAGTCACAGAACTCTGTTTCTGTACTCCAAAAAATAATTACAACCCACAAGACTTGAGGCAATGACTATTCCCGTGGGCCCCCAGAACTTATATTGTCCCAAGAAATGCCAATTGTGAGAACTGTCTCAAGACCTAAGAATAATTGTGTTGTGGTCCAAACCCTCTCATGTGTATAAGTAGTCCCTACATCATTAGTGTTAAGCCCTCCTTCTTGGGAGGGGGAAGCTTCCATTTGCAAATGCCATTTTCCTCATTCTGAAATTAATTAAATTTTTGTTTGTGTCCTGACTTCCCTATCTCTAGCTCGCTTCGTGCAGCTCCAGCCACCCACAGGTTAAAGGCTGGCCAGTTCTGGTCCAGTTGACATTAATTGGTATCAGAAGTGGATTGGACATGGAACAGGGCCAAATGGACTTTCCAGTACCAGTGGGAGCAGACTAGGCATCACTGGAGATTTATTCTCAGGAGTCTGACCCCCGCCCCCCAGTCCTTTGTTCCTGCTCCAATCCTGGCTCAGCTTTTGATTGAGCTCGCCCTTCTTTGTGAGGAAAGCTCCAGGGCATCTTCCTTGACCCAGTTCTGGCAAGGATATCCCATGGTTTCTCTGTAAGCCTCTGGTAAAGTTTGCTGCTATGTGCCTCTGATTTTTTTTTTCTGCACATTTCAATGCCTGGTGTGCCCTCCACCCCTCTAGCCAGCAAACTCTTACCTGCCTCTGTTCTGGCTTCATGCCTCCCCCTGCAGGCTAAGAGAATTCAGTTAGTGAAAGGGACACCTCTGTAACTTGGTCTTTCTGGTTTCTGTGCGTGATTCTAGATTTTTTTTTTCCTGCATGTCCTGGGTCAATCAGGTAAAATTAGATTTGTGCTCTTTGTTGGTTGTATTTGTCTCATCATTTTGTCTGTGTCTGTGTTTCTAAAATGTCTCTGTCGTGTTTATGCTGTGACCTAGTTTGTTACCTTGAAAGATTTAAAATGCAGCAAGCCAAAAAAAAAAAAACACTTCTAAGGCTGTAGAAATATTAATGAGAAACATTGGGAAAGATTAATAAACTTTCTTGTTTTTTTGTCATAGCTGTAGTAGTTGTCCCAGTAAGCAGGACTAACTCCTACCTTAGGCTTTCTGCAGGAGATTAGGTTATAAGAAAAGGGGAAAAGCCCATTAGACACTTTTTTTCTGTCATTACAACACTGGCCAAAATGGAACTATAGAAATAAGGTCAGATAATCAAAGTTGTAGAACCGCTAAAAACATCTTAACAAATTCCTGTAGATTTGGAGATTAATGATTAAAGAGTTGGAAATTAGTCATTTGAAAAAAAAAGAAATTAGTCATTTTTAAGATTGCAGGAGAGTACTCCTGAAACTTTGAAGTAATTGCAGAAACTCACACCCTTCTGAAATATCTTAGTAAGTTTTGAGGTTCCACTTTGTAAGATTTGTTTTAAGAAAAAATAAGGATTAAATCTTATGAAAGTTTTTAAAAGGTTTTTTTTTTTTAAGTAATTGGCAAGAGTAGTAGTTTCATTGTTCTAGGGCAATGAAAGAAAACTAGTTGGTAGAAATTCCAGAATGAGCAAAGTGAAGAAAAAATTAGGTAAATGGTTTTCATTTTAAGGTTATCTCTTATTAATCTCTCCAGCCCCTAGTTCAGAGACCATTTCCCTTTTATTCTGTTAATTCTTTCATCTCAGATCAGATTTAGAAAACAGAATGCTGGAGAATTGTAGGGAAACAGTACATCCTGCCCATCCTGCACCAGCAGCTACAAGTGTTCCTAGTGCCTGCAGCTGGGTGGAGAGGGTCAGGCCCCATGGCCAGCATTCCCTGAGCCCTGCCACCTGGAACTACCAGCCACCCCCAGACGCTAGGCAGTGCCCTCTGCCACACCTTCCAAAGCCGGTCAGTTGGTGTCTCCAAGGCAGCCTGGTCCTTGGCAGGTCCCACCCAGCTGCTGTCTGGGAGGGTCCAGGTGCCCCTGGAAGTGCCTAGTGGGTCAGTATGAAGTGAGGGAGCCAGCCAGCTTCTGCCCTTGGTAAGCCTACCCTTCTCTGTTACAGTTGCGGAAACTTATTAGCTATGTAATCTTAGGCAAGTTATCTTATCTCTGCCCTAGTTTCCTGATTTATAATTGTTATTGTTTCTTTAATTGAATATGATTGCCTGATAACTCTAAAATGGTTTTAAAATATTAAAGACAATTATTTTTATATGTAATAATTTGGAAATGTAATTGATGTCATCTGAAGTTTATTGTTTGTGCTATTATTGCATTTCTAAATTTGTATTGTGAAATTTGAGAGACTACTGCAAAACAGAAATGCTGTTAGACAAAAACTTCCCTTTTAATTTGGGAGCTGTTACCCATGAATTGGGCTTTTAAGAGGATGTGATAAAAAATCGGATATTTGAAAGCTGTTAAAAATTTAATGAGGCATATTTAGTTATAAAATAGGTAATAATATTTATTATAATAGCAGATTTTCATTTGAAAATCTTGGCTATTATGAAAGTGTATAAAATGTTTTAAAGATGTAGCTTCAACATATTAATGATGAGTCAGCTATTAGGTATTTGCTGTATGTCTGAAGCCCCAGAATATGGGTAGGTTTTTTTTTTGTTTGTTTTTTTGGTGAGGCAATCAGGGTTAAGTCACTTGCCCAAGATCACACAGCTAGTAAGTGTCAAGTGTCTGAGGCCAGATTTGAACTCAGGTCCTCCTGACTCCAAGGTCAGAGCTCTATCCACTGCACCACCTAGACACCCCGAATATGAGTAGTTTTGATTTATAAGTAAAGGATTAATGAAATGTTAACTGCTAGGGAAACATCAGGAAATATATTCAAGCCTTAAGTTGAAGTTAGTGATATTTTGCTATTTAAGGTAAAAAATTCCTGGGACTGTAATTAGTTTTGAGCTTTGCTTACCAGGATAGTTGTCTGAATTGTCATAAAGCCAATAGTAGAAAATGGCACATGCTACAGTACTGCTTAAAAGTGGATGTCTGTGCCTGGGAAAGGTTGTGGGGATGACCCAGAACACAGCCTACTAGGATCCCTCTGACTGTATTTCCTCATTATGCTGTTTCTTTCTGAAAAGGAAAATTCCCATCTGGTTAATCCGAAGCCTTGCCTTTAACACTCTGTAACTACATGACTGGCTGTCAGATATGACTCACTCTCTCAGACCAAGGGCTGGCTACATCTTCCCACCCAGGGTTCTAGGGGAATCCTTGAGGGGTCGGGGTATGTCTTTTTTTTTTTCACTAAAGGCTTCAAGCCCCCATTCTGGTATGTTCCACTGTTAGTCATCAGATCATTTAATTAATGAATACTGATTAGCTTTTATGAACAGATAATTACTTTGTACAAGAACGAAAGTACAAACGTTTCCCTAATATCTGGTGCATGGAGTACACTCCTTTATGGCTTCCTAATCAATTCACTGGGGAGTTCAGGAGTACTAGCACCTCTGGTGTGAGGGCTTTGCTGAGCTCATCCACTTTTGGTTTCCTCCCTTCCACCCTCCCACCTGTAGCTCCAAAAAGCTACAGCATGCACAGTGGCCACACCCTGGCAAAACCATCTTGTCAGACAGGCTATACCAGGTTGAGGATAACCACAGGCATCAAACCTGTTGGTGAGTTAGGGGGATGTCTTCTGGCAGAGGATAAAGACTTCTGGCAGAATGGGAAGATGAGAACAATTTATTCCAATGGCCATGAAGGTGGCTGAAGTAGGCACAGTGGAGCACTTAGAGCTTGGTCAAACATCAAAGACGTCAAGGTCATCCACCGTGTCCTGGGACATCACTAGTCATCTTGACTTTCGTCTTGCCACTGGGCTTTGATGACTCTGGAAGAAAAAGGGAGGCTGATGACTTTGTTCAGCTCTGCCTCACTTAAATCCAATTCACACGAGTCAGGACATCACCCCAGGATGTCATTAATCCTCTTCAAAAACAAAGGACGAACACCTTGCATGCCCAGTGCTGTGCTAGGTGATGCAAGTACAAACATAAAAAAATGAAACAGTCCCTGCCCTCAAGACACTTCTATCAGATGTTGGAGGAAGCAGCAGCAGGGTGTGTTCATAGCCACATGGCAACCGGCAATTTCTCTTCCTCCCTTAAAAGCCACCAGGGAGAGAAAGAGAGTCCATCTGTATATGACTTCTCTGTAGACACTTGGTCGTGACTCAGTATCAATTAAAAAGGCTTCTCATTATCATACAGCAAGCTGACAGAAAACAGTTGGAGAATAGTTGCACATGCTCTGAAGAATAAATGTTCCAGAAGAGAGCTTACTAAGAGCCTCAACAAGGGGTTGGTACCAAGGAATGTATGTTGCATCTGTCCAAGGGCTGTGCCCTCAAAGGCCAGTCTTCTCTCACAATGTAATAAAAGAAAGGGTAATACCAAGGAATGCATAAGTGTATTAGAGTAAGTATCCAATATACATACATATATATATATATATATATATATATATATATATATATATATATATTTACAGCTCTTTGTAAGCCTCATATATATATATATATATATATATATATATATATATATAAAATGTCAGCTATCATTTTATCATCAGTGTTAAATAAGAGGGAGGGATGAGGGGCAAAGCATTTCTATAGAGCATGTTGTATGTCAGGCATTGTGCTAAGTGACTTTTAAAATTTTATTTATTTATTTGTTGATTGATTGATTGTTTTTAGGTAATTGGGGTTAAGTGACTTGCCCAGGGTCACACAGCTAGTTAGTCTCAAGCGTTTGGTCTGAGGTCAGATTTGAACTCAGGTCCTCCTGACTTCAGGGCTGGTGCTCTATCCACTGCGCCACCTAGCTGCCCCAATGATTTTTTTAAAGAACAATAACAACTATTATTATCTCATTTGGTCCTCAAAATCTACCGTGGGAGGTAGATGCTATTATTATCCCCATTTTACATTTGAAGAAACTGAGGCAAACAGAAGTTAGATGACTTGCCTTGGATCACACAGCTAGGAGTGTCTGAGACCAGATATGAATCCAGGTCTCCCTTTCTCCAGGCCTAATACTCTATCTACTGCACCGTAAACTACCTCTAATATAACCGAGCAGCATTTGACGTCCTAGGGGAAAGGGCCTTGAAGGGTAGGTGGCAATGGACAGAGGGATTCTTTGGGTGGAAGGGAACATTGCAGATATCAGGAGAGACTGGTCTGTGACAGAAACTGTGGGTGGTCATAGGACATTAGGATTCAGTGATGTAAAGGACCATAGAAACAAGCAAGTTCAATTCACTCATTTTACAAATGAGAAAACTGAGGTCTAGGAAGTGGAAATGATTTGGGAAACCTCACAGGGCTAGCAAGTAGCAGAGCAGAGATTCAAAACCAAGTCAAGTTTCTATGTCCAATGTATTCCAATATATCCTATATGCTCTTTTCCATGATACCACACAGGAGTAATGGCACTAATTGGGCTGGAGTGTGGAGTACCTGGAAGTGAGTATGACTACAGTAAAGGGAGGGTGGTCCTGGGTGCTTGGGAGTCTTAAAGACCTTGGTATTTAAGGAGTTTGGACTTGATACTTCAAAGCAAGCTGGGAGCCATTCAGTGATCCCAGCCCTCCACTTGGGGTGTATACCAGGCAAAGGAAGGATCTAATCAGATGGTGCTCAGGAGAGCCAACTTTGCAGACTCACACTTGGGGAAAGAAGCTGTAGTTCAGGGATTCTCAGACCTCCCTAGTGCTCAGTTTGGGGATTCTGGAAAGAAGGTGTAAGGGAGGGAGAGAGAAAAGTCATCTGGGTTCATTTGAATTGTTCCCTAATCCCACTCTACCTTGCCCCCATTTCCAATGGAAAGAGATACCTGGAAGCCGAAGGTTCCCCACCCTTGGCTAGACCAAAAATAAAATAGGCCAGACATGTTTTTAGGAGAGACAAAGGTGAAAAATCACACAAGTCCTTCTACCCTCAAGGAGCTTATAACCTAGTGGTGTGAGAAAGGCCTGTGAACCATAGCACATACAGTCATCAAAGATCCAAAGCAGAATGTGAGAGGGGCAAGTCCAGGCCTCTAGGAGAAACCTGTGGACAAAGAGATCTTTCATCCTGGAGGAATTAAGTTGCTCTGTTTGCCCCCAAGACGGCAGAAACAGGAACAATGAGTCAGAGGTTGGAAAGAAGCAGATTTAATCTTGATGAGAGAAAAAAACTTTCCAGAAGAGCTGTCCAGAAGTGGAATGATTTGTCTGGGGACATGGTGTGATTCCTTTCTTTGGAGGTCTTTGAGCAGAGACCACAGCTTATATATGTTATATAACCTCTCTTAATTCTAGTGCCTTCCCTCTCTTAATTATTTCCCATTTAGCCTATATATGGCTTGTTTGTATATATTTGTTTGTTGTTTCCCTTATTAGATTATGAGATCCTTTAGGGCAAGGATGTTTACCTCTTTTCCTATTCTCAGCTCTTAGCGCAGTGCCTGGCATACAGTAGGTGCTTAATAAATGTTTATTGCAACTATCGGAGACAATACTGAAGGACTCATACTGAAAGGTGCTGTCCATCTCCAGAGAAAGAACCAGCAGAGTCTGAATGCAGATTGAAACATACTTTTTCTTTACTTTTTTTTTTCTTGTCTGTGTTTTCTTTCACAGAATGACTTACATGGAAATGTGTTTTGCATGACTATGCATATATAACCTATGTCAAATTGCTTGCCTTCTCAATGAAGGGGAAAGGAGAGGGGAGGGAGAGAATTTGGAACTCAAAATTTAAAAAAAATACATTAAAATTGTTTTCACATGTAATTGGGGTAAAGTAAAATATTAAATACACATGGCCAATCATAAAAAAAAATGTAATTGATTGATTATTGAGTATTCCTTTGGAGCATGGCTTGGTCCTGAGGTCCTTTCTGTTTAAAATCCTGTGCTTGTACAAGCAACAGTTCTGGAGTCAGAAAGACTGGGTTTAAATCATGGCTCTGCTACCTGTTCGACTTCTGGCAACTCATTTACCTCTCCTGGCCTCAGTTTCCAAATCTTGGTGAAGATGCTGGAGTGGTTTGCCATTTCTTCTCCAACTCATTTTACAGATTAGGAAACTGAGGCACATAGCAGTTACTTGCTCAGGGTCACACAGCTAGTTGGGGTCTGAGGCTGAATTTGAACTCAGGTTTCCTGACTCCACGTCCAGCTCTCTATTCCCTGAACCACCTAGCTGCCCCCCTTTTCCTTACTCAGAGAGCCATTCTCTTGTAACAAAAAATTAAAAAAGAGTTATAGGTAACTCTAAGGCTCTAAATTGCAAAATAATTGCTCATCAGAGAGCATTCATTCCAGTAACACAATGAAATCAAACTTTTTGATTAAACAAACAAAAATTGCTGTTATCTTGTTACTTTTTTTTTTTGAAGGAATTTGGATTAAGTGATTTGCCCAGGGTCACACAACTAGTAAGTGTCTGAGGTCAAATTTGAACTCAGGTCCTCCTGACTCCTGGACCAGTGCTCTATCCTTAGTGCCCCTAGCTTACCCTTGCTTTTTTTTTTAATTTCTTCTTTTTCAATATGGTTCAGCTAAAAACCATTCCTCTGGAACCAAGTCCTCCCCTGTCCCAGAGAAAAGAGGAGGAAACACACTTTTGTCTCTGGGTCAAGAGGAGGGGAATGTTGTGTGTCCTTGTCAGCTGGGTTTTGCTCAAAATTCTCTTGCTTGCAAAGGAGGAGGCTGGGGGTAGGGGTGGGACACACGTGTAGCATGTTGGCAAATGATTCTGATATTTTTAAGAAGTATAAACGAACATTTTTACTAGAGGAAAAAGAAAAACAGAGAAGTGGTCCTTGACCTCCTGGTGCACAAACATAGATAACTTGGTTACACAAGTACATTGCAACCCTGATTAATTCACTTCATTTCTCTAGGGCTGTAAAAGGAGGAGGTTGGACTACATGGAGTCTAAAGTCCTTTCTGCCTCTAAATGCAGAATCTTTACTCCGTGGGCAAGTGGAAGTAGGGGAGGGGACCAGGAAGGGTGGTGGACCCAGAAGGTTGAGCTATTTCCATTCCACTTATTCTTAAGTGTTACTATAATCTGCCGATTTTGTTTAAAACAAAAAGTGATCCACATATATTTCGAATATGTTCATACATTTCATGTTTATATGTATATATGTAATGCATTTTATGTGTATATTTCATACATTTATCATATATACATATAATTAGATATGTGAAATGAAATTATAGAATACATATTATATGACATTTTATATATACTCATATAATTTCGTGTTGTATGTCCTTGTCAGCTGAGTTTTGCAGATGGGGAAACTAAGGCATAGAGAGGGTGGGGTGTCAAAATCCAGCACAACTTTGCCTCCAAGGACCCAGAAATCACTTTTGCTAACTACCTGGAGCCACACCGCTCCGGAGGTTCACACCCGGTCAGGGATACCCAGGTGAATGTTTAACAAAGCGCTCTGCCCGGGCGGGGGTGAGAGTAAAGCAGGGTAAGAGGGGGTGTGTGAGGAGGGGAGGAATTGCAGGACACGCTTAAGTTTGAGTTATTAACACGTTCCCCATCACTTTCTAGAAGCCCGTTAATAAACATAACCATAAGTCAAGCGCTGGCATGCTGCGTTTGCCCACTTTCGAGATGTGAACGCTTTCCCTGTGTATTTATTTAACTGTCGGCTCTCTCAGCGGTGGGAGTTCACTCCAGCACAGCTCCGGGTGAGTCCTGGCCCCGCCCTCCAGGCCCTGGCCTTGGACGTGACCTCCGCACCAGCGCATTTAGTCTCGGTCCCTTTAAGAGCTTGAAAAACCTTGGAAACCAAAGCAGGAAGGAGGCGGGTCCTCGCGCCTAGAGCGATACCCGCGCCAATCAATCCGGGAAGCCTTCCTGGCAAGCCCAGCCAATGAGCACCTAGGAGGGCGGGCTTAGAGCAGCTGATTCCCGAGGGCCGGCAGCGGCGGCGGCTGCTGCTGCTGCTGCTGGGCTGTGGGGGGCCCGCAGGACCCTGGGGGTCCCGAGCTGGTGGCACGTGCCCCCGAGGGAGCCGGGCTGGGACTTCGGTAACTCCCGGGGCCCGGGCTGGCGGGGGAGGCCGGAGCGAGGTGGCTGCTGGAGGCCGGAGCGGGTCGGGGGTTGGAGACGCGGCCTGGGAGCCGGGATGGGGACGGGGGACCTTCGGGGGAGACCCTGGCCCGCCGTTGGGGTCACCCTTAGCCTCGAGGGATGGGGAGGCCTAGATTTACCCCAGGGACCCAGGCGTCCCGCCCCTGCCCATCCAGCCCAAGGTGAACGGTAGGGGGTCCCAGGGGCTGGGGGCGGGAAGGGGCCTCTTCAGGTGGGTCCGGGTGGGGGCGTGGGCAGATCCTTCGCCCTGGACGGGATCGTAGATTTAGGGAGGGGAGGGACTGCGGAAGTCATCTCGGCCAACCCCCATTTCACAGAGGAGGAGACTGAGGCCCAGAGTGGGTACAAGGTCATCTTCGGGTTGGTTGGCAATGGCAGAGCCGGGGTTGGACCTCAGGCCCCCTGACCCCCTGACATTAGCTCAGTGATCACCATCCCACTCCATAGAGTAGAGGTCTGACCTCCGAGTTGAAGGGAAGGATTAGGGGCTTCAGGGTGTCCTTCCTCTCGCCCTCCACCTCTGTCCCATCTGGCATCCTCCCAGCCCCCACAGCACAGGTATTGGCAGAGGTCATCTCATCTGGTAAATGTTTGACTTGTCAGATGCTGTCAGCGCATCCAGAAGGCCATATCCTGCCCCTGCCCCTATCTCTTCCCAGACCCCAAACAGCCTTTCTTCTTAATCCCTCCCCCCAATAATGAGGATAGGGACTGGAGAAGGTGATCAGTCTTGGGTAGGTAGGATGGCCTAATGGAAAGAGTCCTCCAGGGAGCATCAGGACAACTGTGGCCTGTTCCCAGCTCAGCCACAGACTGGCCAACTCCTTGCCTTTGGACAGATTCTTCTCTCCCTCTTTCCACCTCACTTGTTTTTTTTAAATCTACAAAATGTCAGGGATTTGGTGGTCACTGAAGGATAGAGCTGAACTTTAGGGACCATCTAATCCAGTTCCTTCAGTTTTACAAGTGAGGAAACTGAGTCTCAGGGAGGTAGAGTAAGGCCTGCCCAGGGTCAGATGACAGAGCTGGGCTTCCTACCCAGCTCTGTAAAAGGGACTGTCTGCCTCCTCTGAGGTTCTTCCCAACTCTGATACTGTGTTCTAAAGCCCCTTCAGCCCTTACTCTCAGAAACTTGGTTTCACTGCCGTACCCCCCTGTCTCAGCCAGGGAAGGTACAAGGATAGAGACAACCTTGGTGGGATTTGTGCTTGATTACCTCTCCACCTAAGCTGTTTTGTATTCCTTTGTTGGCCCAGGGCTACCTTTCCCTCTCTATCTGTACCCCCATCCCTCACCAGCAGCATCCTTCAAGAATCATGGCGTCCAAAGCTGCGACCCCCACTGCAGACCCAAGCCCTGTTTCTCCAGCACCTTCTGGGGCTGCCCAGCTGGATTCGGGTGAGGATTTTGAGGTCCTAGATGGAACTGAAGAGGAAGAGGAGGACGATGATGATGACCTGAGTGAGCTGCCCCCCTTGGAGGATGTGGGAACAGCCCAAAATGAGGGACCCACAGAGCCTCAGCCTGCAACATCTGAAGAGACAGGGCCTTCAAGCCCCCTCCAGGAGGAGTGGATGGATATCTTGGGTAAGAGACATGGCGCCTCTGATCTTGGGGGGGGGGGGCTGAGTCCAAGGCTGGACATGGATCACTTCATTCATTTGTTGAACAAATGTCTCTCAAGTGTTCACTGTCCGTCATTCAACAAGCATTTATTAAGTGCCTGTTGTGTGCCAGGCGCTGTATTAGGTGCTAAGTATTACAAAGACAAAAATAAAATGTTCCCTGCCCTTTTAGGAGCATACATATTATGTGCAAGACACAAATTGAGGCATTACTGGTGGGGGCCAGGTATGTATGGTCCATTGGTTGAAAGAGGAGAGTGGAAACTAGGACAATAATAATGATGATAATGATAGCTAGCACAAACCTCTCATTTGATCCTCACTACACCCTGGGAGGTAAACACTATTATTATCTCCATTTTACAGATGAAGAAACAGAGGAAGGCAGAGGTTATGTGACCTGTCTAGGATCACACAGCTAGTAAGTGCCTGAGGCTGAATTTGAACTCAGGTCTTCATGACTCTGCATCTATCACTTCAGCCACTATGCCACCTTAGCTTGAGTGAGAGAGAGTCTCTATCTTAGATCTTACAACAGATTTAAAAAAAATACAAATTAGAACGTGATAAGTACAAAATAGCAGCACGTCATTGATTCAGTGAGGGAGAGAGGGAGGTGGGCCGCTGTACTTGTAATCTCCTCAAGAGCAGGATCTGTCTTTTACCTCTTTTTGTATCCCCGGTGCCTAGGAGAGTGCTGGGCACACTGCAGATGTTTAATAAATATTTATTGATGGCTTGACTTGGAACTGAGAAGACTTGGGTTCAAGTCTTCTCTATTTGTGTGATCACGGGCAACTGATTCACTCTTCCTGACCCTCTTTTTCTTCTTCTGAATACTTCTGTGTCTTTAAAAATATGCATATTTTTTCAGTCAGCAAAAATCTGCCTTCATTCCCACCTCCGTTTCCTCCCAGTTGAGAAGGAAAGAAAAATAAAACTCCTGTTTACAAACGTGTTGTCAAGCAAAACGAACTTCTGCATTGGCTGTGTCCAAAAAAATATGCCTCATTCAGCATTCTGGGTTCCTCACCTCTGTGTTTGGATGTGAGGAGTAAGTTTCATCAAGACTTCTCTGGAATCTGATCACTGGTCCATCGATCAGAGCTCCTTAGTCTTTCAAAGTTGGTTGTTTCTTACAATATTGCTGTCATTCTAGACATTGTTCTTCTGGTTCTGCTCACTTCCCTTTTCATTGTTAATTCATACAAGTCTTCCCAGGTTTCTTTGAAACCATCCCCTTCATCTTTTCTTAAAGCACACTAATATTTTATCACATTCACATACCATGATGTGTTCAGGTATTCTCCGAACTAATGAGCACCCACCCTCGGCTTCTAGTTCTTTGTCACTGCACAAAGAGTTTCTATAAATATTTTTGTATATCTCTAGTTAGAGTTTGTTCTGCTGAGGACTAACACCTCTCTTCATTACCCTTTCCTCTTATTTCCCCCTCTCGCTTCATATGTATTGTATATGCTTCTCTCCTTTTACTGGTTCAGATAAAAGTGAGGATTAGGTGTCACTGGCTACCCCTACCCCTTTCCTTCTTGTTTGTATAGTTCTCTACTTGCACACCTTGATTATGTGTGAGATAATTTTCCCTAACTTTCCTTTCCCTCCAAGTGTACTCTTACCCTCTCCATTCTTTTAAGATCATCAAGACACAAGAAAACCACTCCCAGGCCCTCTGTCTGATTAGACTCCCTCTGTGCCCCCAGATGATGATAGGATTCTGAGGGGATGTATGTAACATCCCCCTGGGTTAGAATGTAAGCAGTTTATCCTTGTTTGGTTCCTTATGGTTGTTCATGTTTACCTTTTTGTATTTTTTGACTCCTGTGTTTGCATTTAAGAATTTCTACACAGCTGTGGTCTTTTCATCAGGAATGCTTGGAAGTCCTGTATTTCATCATAGGTCCATTTTTTTCTCTTATAGGATTATATCCAGTTTTTCTGGTTAAGTTAATTTTGGCCGTAAGTGCAGTTCCATGGCTTTCTGGAGTATTATGTTCTATGATCTCTGTTTCTTTATGTGGTGGCTGCTAAATCCTGTGTGATACTGACCGTAGCTCCTCAGTACTTGAATTCTTTCTTTCTGGTTGCTTTCAGTATTTTTTCTATGCTATGGAAGCTCTGGATTTTGGCTCTGATGTTCCTGGAAGTTTTCATTTTGGGGTTTCTTTCAGGAGGTGACTGGTGGATTCTTTCTCTTTCCACTTTGCCCTCTGGTTCTAAGAGATCTGGGCAGTTTCCTTTTATGATTTCTTGCACTATTTCTAAGCTGTTTTTTTGGTCATGGCTTTTAGGTACTCTGCTATTTCTTTTTCTTTTTTTTTTCTTTTTTGGTGAGGCAGTTGGAGTTAAGTGACTTGCCTAGGTTCACACAGCTCGGTCAAGTGTCTGAGGGCAGATTTGAACTTGGTCCTCTTGACTCCTGGGCCGGTGCTCTATCCGCTGAGCCACTTCGCTGCCCCCCAACTATTTCTTAAATTACCGTATTTCCTACATCAATTTTTGAGGTCAAGTATTTTCACTAGGAGATACCTTATGTTTTCTTCTGGTTTTTTTCCCCCAGCCTTTTGACTTCATTTTAATATTTCTTGCTCTTTTCATGAAATTAGCTTTATTTGGTCCATTGTAATTTTCAGGGAGTTTGTTGCTTAGGTTTTATACCTTTTGTGCCAAACTCCTAATTACCTTTCCAATTCTTTCTAACATAGCTCTTATTTCTTTTCCAACTTTTTCCTTTAGCCCCTCTCATTTGATTTATAAAAGTGTTTTAAAAACTCTTGCTCCATCTTTTCTAGGAATCCTAGTTGAATTTCTACTGAAGCTGCACTTTCATTTGAGGCTTTGCCTGTAGATGGTTCAGAGACATTGTCTTCTGGGTTTATGGCTTGAATGTCCTTGTCACCACGATAGCTTTCGTGGAGGGATTCATTTTTTGTTTGCTCATTCTTCCAGCCTGCTTCCTGATGTCAGACTTGACGTCAGGGCCAGACTCTGCACATTTTTGGAGGGAATGTCTGGTCTGGGCCAACTGCTTCTGCTTTCTTGGAGAATTGAGTGTTGTGTGATTCCAGGAACACTGTCAGGGACAGCTTAGCCTGCCAACTCATAAGTTTTCAAGGCTCCCAAAGTAGTGTGCTCCAGGGCAAAGTCTGATCACTGTCCCTCTGTTCTGAGCTCCACAGTTTCCTGATTTGGGTTTGGGTCAGAGCAACGGGCTTATGGATTTGCCTCTGGTTGAAGTTCTAGCAGACTGCTGCTGGGCTCATTCACCGTCAGCCCAATGGACTTTGGTCGGGGGTGCTTGCCCTAGTTATTCCGTTGCAGATTTCAGAGTGGGCTAGAGGCTGGAACTGAGACCTTGGACCCCTCTTGGAGTCAGTCACATAGCTGCTGCTATTGCTTGCTTCTGACCTTGCTTCTCACTGGTACATAGCCTAGGACTCATGACCACTCCTCACCCTGAAATGCTGCCCTTAGGCACGGGTCTGCTCAGTCAGTCCTGAATCTGTGACCCAGAACTTGAAAGAGCGGCAGAGCTGCCAGCTTATTTTGGCTCCTCTCTGCTGGGTCTCAGACATCTTGCCCTGGTGTGTGTGTTCCCCCTGGGCTGCCATGCTCTATGAGGCCCTTCCTGGCTAGACCCCATGCCCAGTGTCCTCAAACTTCTCTGTCTGTCTCCTGCCTGTCTCTGGTTGTGCTAACCTGGGCTGGAAAAATGACTTACTGTGATTTTTTTTTTCTTGGATTTCCCAGTCAGGATTCAATCTGGCTTGTTTCCCAGATCTCTTTGGAAAAGATGGCCAGGGGGTGGGCGGGGGAGGAGGAACTCATTGTACTGTAGATTTGTATCTGCTCTGCAACCTATAGTCTTAGAAAATTGCTTGGGACACTCTAAGTGACTTGCTCAAGGTCACGCAGCCAGTATGTTTTTGGAGTAGGATTGGTCATCTTCTTGACCCTGAGGCCAGTCCTCTGTACCTACTAACCCACATGGCTCCCTTTTCTTTTTAGTCATCAATAAATAATAAGCACAGTAGGATCTTGTGCTCTGCATACCTTTTAGACATTTCTATGATGGTAAAGATGTGATCTGCTGTAGAATATAGATTAGGGAAAGCCCGTCTGTTCCCTTTTATACCTTCATCAACAATCCCTCTCTATGTGAAGATGGCTACCGTAATGATTTTATACAGATAAGACAGTAGACATTTTTTTTAGTAAACTTTTCAAAGTACAAATAAGCCTGTGATTTCCACCCCCCCCCACATTCATTAGGTCTAGCCTAGCTGTCCTTTCCGTCTTTGTTTCCTTTTGGCACCACTCTTCTTCTGTCCATTGAGTACTGTGACGTTAGGAGCACGGTGATGAAGGCTCCATCAGAAGAGTTTGTCAGAGACAGCTTTAGAAATTGTTTTCTATTTTCCATCTGTTATTCTGTGTTTCATCCTTGTAGACGTGGACATGATCAGTCTCAGACGGTTCTCACTTCAAATTTTTTGTAACCTTCACTTTTTTCCCCTCTACTACTTTTCCATGTCTTATGAGATAATATTCTGCTAAGAAGTTTGCATTTTAAAACAGTGTGGCCCTGGCCTGCATATTCCTCTGCATGGCAAGGAGATCAAACGCTTACTGGCCGAGGTGGTTTCCAGGATCCTTTAGTTTCCTTGTCACGGTCATAGCCATTTATAGTGGTTAAATTTTCTTTTTTTAAAATGTATTTATTAATTTTTAGTTTTCAACAATTCGCTTCATTTTAAGTTCTAGATTTTTCTCTCTTATCTCTTTCCTCCCTCCACTCCAAGACGGCATGCAATTTGATATAGCCTCCACATATACATTCATATTGAACCTATTTTTCCCATTAGTCATATTGTAAAGAAGAATTAGAACCAATGGGAGAAACCATGAGGAAGAAGAAACAAACAAAAAAAAAAAGAGAAAAAGAGAGAGAGCAAATAATATGCTTTGATCTGCATTCAGACTCCATAGTTCTTTTTCTTCATCTGGACAGCATTTTCCATCATGAGTCCTTTTGAGTTGTCTTAGATCCTTGCATTGCTAAGAAGAGATGAGTCTATCAAGTTAGTCATCGTATTAAATTTTCTTAAGAAATAGCAATAATCAGTGTTCATCTGGGTTCTTCTATTCATTACTCGTTTTCAGTAACTTATTTAAATACGTCAGGTTGGAGTTGCTGCAGTTGCATGCCTTATCTTCCCACTTTATTCCTTTTTTCTCTAATTTGGTACTGATTTTGATCTTTCCTGTAACATATCAGTGATTTGACTCTGTTTAGACAGCTGATTCAGAAATGGCTCCTCAGCTAGTAACTCATTGTTTGCTGCCTTTTAATAAAATATAATGAATTTCATTTTTTGTAATGTCATTTGGTGCTTGCCATGTCTAATGCCCCACCAATTCCCTTTTTGAAAAATCTGTCTAATAAGCATGAGGTTTCTGTGTAGTCTTCAGGCCTCTGGCTATTTATTGCTCCTGAACCACGTTTTCCAATGTATTTTTCTCTTGCCTCTCCTATGTATACCTTTGCATTGATGGTGATAAGTATTAAGACCCCCGTTGCTTTTTTAGATAGTCTTAGCAAGTCCTGCATATGTTTTCTCTATCACTTTATCCTCTGCACAAATATTGATATCTAAGTCGTAGTTGCGCTCATTGTGGTATTTTTGTAAATGCTTATCATGGACACTGCAGTATGAGATGATCCAGGGTGATAGCTAAATCATTTATTTGCCTCTTCAAGGCAGACCTATTAGCTATCCCTCCCATTCAGCTGCAACTTCGTTTTGTCTTCTGGTTTTATTTATATGGAGAATGCTCAGATTAACAGGATTTAATGTCCCCAGGCCCTCATATTTAGTGTGGCAGTGTCAGACTCAAACAGGAACGAATCCTTGTAGGCTGCCTACTTAGAAAACTACAAATTAGCATTCTGGTGTATTTATTTATTTTGTTAAACATTTCCCAATTTCATTTTAATCTGGTTCAGGCAGGGAGTCTTGCTGAGACCATACTTGAAGTTTTTCTGGTTTGATAGAACCTACGTTAACCACAGGCAGAGCCTTCAAGAACTCAGAAAGGGGCAGAGGGGAATCTTAGTTTTGTTTTGGGCACATTTTATTTATGTGCATTTATTATCGCTCTCCCACTTGCCCTTCTCAATTAAACAATAAAAAAATTAAATCTTCATAATCAATATGCATAGGCCAGTAAAATACATTTCCATATTGCCCATGACCAAAAATATATGCCTCATTCTACATTTTAAGTCTGTCCCCTCGCAGGCAGGAGGTAGGCAGTGTGGTCCATCATCAGTCCCCAGGAATCATGGTTGATCATTGCTTTGATCAGAATTCTCAAATCTTTCATGTTACAGGTGAGTTTCTTCTATAAAATGGGGATAATAACAGCACTTTCCTCCCAAGGTCGTTGGGATCAAGTGAGATAATAATTGTAGAGTGCTTAGTATAATGCCTGGCATAAAGCAAGTGCTATATAAATGTTAGCTATTATTATGATTTCAGAGTTGTTTTTTTCTATGACATCATTTTATAAATTATTCCCCTAATTCTGCTGAATTGACTTTGCAACAGTTTGTAGTGGTCTTCCCAGTTTCCTTGTGAAACTGTTTTGTCATTTCTTATGCCACAATAACATTCTTTTTCCCTCATATGCAATAATGAGTTTAGCCATCCCCCAATATGTGGGTACCCCCCATTTTTCTAATTCTTTGACACTACAAAAATGGTTATCATCAGTCATTTTGTACATATGGATGTTTTTCCAAAATTTTTCTTGGGTCTCCTTTGAAGTAAGGCCTCTGAGAGGCCTAGTGGGATCAGAGGGCATGCAACAGTTTAGAGTCTTTGGGTACAGTTCCAAACCACTAAGAAAGGCTAAAATAGTTCACAGCTCCCCCAAAATGGAGGGGAGCTTTGTACAAGTTCTTGTGCATCCTGGGGATAACAATGCTTGTATTCAGATAATTAATGTAAAGCACTTTGTAGACTTTAATGCGCTCACTAAATTCAGATGATGATGATGATGATGATGATAACAACACCACTTCTCCTTGGGAGTTTGGAATTTATACTTCAGGAAAAAGGGAATTAAGGAGTCTGTCAGTCAGGTTTATTAAGCACCTACTATGTGCCAGGGAGAACAGCTAGGTGGCACAGTAGATCGTTAGGCCTGGAGTTAGAAAGATCTGAGTTCGAATAGGCCTCGGATATTTAACTAGCATTGTGACCTTGGGCAAGTCATTTAACCCTGCTTGCCTCAGTTTCCTCATATGTCAAATGAGCCAGAGAAGGCAGTGGCAAACCACTTCAGTATCTTTGCTAAGAAAACCCTGAATGGGGTCACAAAGAGTCAGGCACAATGAAAATGACTGAATGACAAGATATCAAGTACAATACTAAGTGCTGGAAGACGCTGGGAGATTTTTTGAGCAGAGGAGCAACCCTGGCCCAGTCTGTGCACAAGGAAGATTAGCTCGGCAGCCTTTAACGCTCCTTTTTGTATGTTGGCGGTCTTCTCACAAGGGTCTGGTGAGATTGGTCCCATTCTTCGTTTCATAGAGGAAGAAGCTGCAGCTGACAGCGACTTTCCCAGGGCTACGCAGCCTGCCTCAGGAAGGTCTGAAATGGGCTGTGGACCTCCACGTAGGTTTGTAGGGGCACAGCGCCGAGGACTAGGGAGGTGACAGTCAGTCCCACTGCCCTCTGCCCTTGTCCAGCCTTATCCAGGTATTATATTCTGTTGTGGGAGCCGCATTTTAAAAAGGATGTTGATAAGCTGCCGAGTGTTCAGAAGAGGGCAGCCAGGATGGCAAAGGGCCTTGAGTCCAGGTCATAGTCATAGGAAGATGTTGTGAGGGGAATGGGGATGTTCAGCTTGGAAAGGGTATGTGATTGTTGTTGTCAAGCATTTGAGGGGCTGTCACGGGGAGGAGGGGCAGAGCCAGGAGCAGTAGGGGGAAGCTGAAAGAGGCAGATTTAGTCTGCAGGTCAGGAAACGTGTTCCTCACGCTAAGAGGTGTGCCTCAAAAGGCAGTGAGCTTCCCATCCTTAAAGGTCTGCACGCCATGGATGGACGGCCCTTGTTGGGTATGTTTTACTGAGGATTCCTTTTGAGTGTAGGGCAGCCTGGATGACTGCTGAGACGTTCCCTCAGACCCTCACATTTTGGGATTCTGTGAAGTCCCATGTTCTAGATGTTCCATTCCACATGGCCCTGGCACCGGAAGCCTGTCTCCTGTTGAATTCATCGTATTTTCTCAGCCCTTCTTTCTGACAGTGCTTACTTGGTCCCAGTCTAGTCTTGCTCCCAGTGTCTCAGGCTCACCCCTCACTGTTAGTCCTGACTCTGCCCCTTCCTTCATTCCCTAGTCCAGTCAGTCTCAGGGCCAACTTCTTCTTGTGATCTCCTCCCCTACAGCTGCATCCCAGGCCCTGACCTCTTCTTTTCTCAGCAACTTCCATTCTCTAGCTGACGATTTCAGTACAGTGTCCAGACGTGGACTTTCACTTGGGTGAGGAAGGGGCACAGGCCGGACTCACTGGATTGTAGAATGTGTGGAGGAAAGTGAGGTGTCAAAGACTGGAAAGGTAGGAGGGGCCTCAGAGGCCAAACAGGATTTAGTGTTTGATCTTGGAGGTAGTAGGAAGTCACTGGAGTTTATTGGACAGGAAGGTGGCATGAGCAGGCCTGGGCTTTGGGAAAGTCACTTTAGTGGCTGAGTGGAGGACGGGCTGGAGGGGAGAGCCTGGAGGCAGGGAGAGCAGCCAACAAAGAGGCTATGGCAGTCATCCAGACGAGATGTGAGAAGAACATGCACCAGGCTGTGTGAGTGTAGTGAAGGGGAAGTGTGTGTGTGTGTGTGTGTGTGTGTGTGTGCGTGTGTGTGCGTGTGTGCGTGCGCGTATGTGTGTGTGTGTGCATGTGTGCGCGCATGTGTGTGCATGTGTGTGCGCGTGTGCGTATGCGTGTGTGTGTGTGTGCATGCGCACACATATATGAGAGATGTTGTAAAGGTGTAAATGACACGATTTGTCAACATTGGATGTGTGGCCTGAGCACGAGTGAGGAGTCGAGGCGGCACCCAAGTTGGGGACCTTTGTGACTGGGACAAAGACAGCAATAGGAGAGTTAGGAGAAGGGGAAGGAAGGTCTAGGCAGAAAGAGAAGAAGTTCTCTTTTGGATCTGTTGAGTCTGAGAAGCCTATGGGATAATCTAATCGGAGACGTTCAGAAGGATGATATGGGACTAGAGCTCAGGACAAAGACTGAGGCTAGAGCTAGAGATGTGTGAGTCATCTGCGTAGAAATGAGAGTTACATTCATGGTAACTGATGAGATCATCAAGAGCAAGGACTCTCCACCTTCTTTGTGTCCTTTGGTAGTCTGGTGAAGCATATGGACCCGTCTTACAAATACATTTTTTTTAAGCCTTCTTAATTAAAGGAAATGGTAGACTTCAGTTAGGAGTTAGTGAAAATGTAGTTTTTTTCCCTGTCCAAATTCATGGACTCCTTGAAATCTGTCCATAGACCCTAGGTTAAGAACCCCTGGTACAGAGGGAGAAGAGAAGGCACAAGACAGAGCTTCATGGTTAGAGTATACTTTATTTTTCAAAATTTTTATTATTAAATATTGCTTAAGGGACTCATTTAGGTCCCCTGCACACACACACACACACACACACACACACACACACACACACACACGCACACACGCACCCCCCCCCCAGTGTATTCCCAATTGAATCCCCCCACAGTGTAATATTCCTGAAAATAGTGTAAATGAAGCAACATCAAGAGGGTGGTGGAGGACCTAACAGGCCCAGATGCTCTGTCTCTTTGGGAAAACTGGTTACTGTGGATGCTGTTAATTTATACTCAGAAGGATTTGATGGGGATCTCCTACCTGGTTCTGTTCTTTAATTACCCATCAGGCAAGTCTCCTGGGATAGGTGAAAAGAGCAAATCCTAAAGGGTGGCCATGATTTAAAAAAAATTCCAATTACTTGTAAAAACAATTTTTATCATTCATTTTAAAAAATTTTGGATATCAAATTCTCTCCCTTCCTCCCTTCCCAAGATGACAAGCAACCTGCTGTAGGTCATTCATGTGTAGCCGTGCAAAACATACCTCCACAATAGATATGCCATAATGTGAAAGAAAGCACAGACCAAGAGAATAGTAAAGAAAGCAAACCCTCCCCCCTTCCCCAAAAGAAAAAAGTATGCTTCGATCTGCATTCAGACTCCACTAGTTCTTTCTCTGGAGATGGGTAGCATTTTTCATCATGAGTGCTTCAGAATTGTCTTATATCATTCTATTGCTGAGAACAGTTAAGTCTATCAAAGTTGGTCACTGCACAGTGTTGCTGTTACTATGTACAATGTTCTCCTGGCTCTGCTGACGTCACTTTGCATCAGTTCATGTAAATCTTTCCAGGTTTTTCTGAGAGCATCTTACTCATCATTTCTTGTAGCACAATAGTATTCCATCATAATCACATGCCACAGCTTGTTCAGCCATTCACCAATTAATGGGCATCCTCTCAATTTCCAATTCTTTGCCACCACAAAAAGATCTGCTATAAATATTTTTGTGTATATATAGATCCTTTTCTTTTTGGTATACAGACTTGTTAGTGGTATTGCTGGGTCAAAGGATATGCACAGTTTTTACAGCCCTTGGGGCATAGTTCAAAATTGCTCTCTAAAATGTTTGGATCCACCAACAGTAGATTAATGTCCCAATTTTCCCACATCCCCTTCAACATTTGTCATTTTCCTTTTCTGTGATATTAGACAATCTGACAGGTATGTGGTGGTACCTCAGAGTTATTTGAAATTGTATTCCTCTAATCAGTAGTGATTTAAAGCATTTTTTCATGTGACTATAGATAGCTTTGATTTCTTCTTCTAAAAACTACCTGTTCATATCCTTTGACTATTTATCAATTGGACAGTGACTTGTATTCTTATAAATTTGACTCCATTCTCTATGAATTTGAGAAATGGGGCCTTCATCAGAGAAAATTGTTGTAGAAATTTTTTCACAGTTATGATTACTAACTGTGAATTTCCTTCATGCTACTTCCCCCCTGTTTATCTTTCTCTCTCTCCTTTCACACAGTGTCTCCTCAAAAGTGTTTTGCTTCTGAGCACTGCCTCCCTTCTGAACACTCTCTTCTATCAGTCCCCTCCCTTCTCTTATCTGCGTTTCCTCCTAGTCCCCTGTATGATAAGATAGATTTCTATACCCAACTGAGTGTGTGTGTTATTTCCTCTTTGAGCCAATTCCAGTGAGAGTGTTCAAGCGTTGTCTGCCCACCCCCCCCCATTTTTTGAACCTCTTTTATGTAATATAATTTGCCTCATTCTACCTCCCCCTTCCCTGTTCTCCCAGTGCATCCTTCTTTGTCACTCCTTTTTTTTAGATATCATCTTATCATAATCTGCTCACACCCATGCCCTTTGTCTTTGTATACACCTTCTAACTGCCGTAATGATGACAAAGTTCTAATGAGTCACAAGTATCATCTTCTCATGTAAGAATGTAAATAGTTTAACCTTCTTAAATCCCACTTTCTCTTCCCTATTTACCTTTTTATGCTTCTCTTGTATGTGGAAATCAAAATTTCTATTTAACTCTGGTCTTTTCATTAGGAATGCTTGAAAGTCCTCTATTTCATTGAATATCCATTTTTTAGGGGCAGCTAGGTGGCACAGTGGATAGAGCACTGGCCCTGAAATCAGGAGGATCTGAGTTCAAATCCAGCCTCAGACCAAACACTTGACACTTACTAGTTGTGTGCCCCTGGGCAAGTCACTTAACCCCAATTGCCTTTAAAAAAAAAAAAAGAATATCCATTTTTTTCTCCTGAAGGATTATATTCAGTTTTGCTGGGTAGTTGATTTTTGGTTGTAATGCTAGCTCCTTTGCCCTCCAGAATATCATATTTTAAGCTTTCTGATTTTTTAATGTAGAAGCTGCTAAATCTCATGTGATCCTGGCTGTTGCTGCATGATATTTGAATTGTTTCTTTCTGGTTGCTTGTAGTATTTTTTCCTTGACCTGGGAGCTCTGGAATTTGGATATAATATTCCTGGGAATTTTCATTTTGGGATCTCTTTCAAGAGGTGATTGGTGGGTTCTCTAAATTTCTGTTTTTACCCTCTAGTTCTGAGATATCAGGACAGTTTTCCTCGATAATTTCTTGGAAAATGACATCTAGGCTCTTTTTTTTGATTGTGGCTTTCAGGTAGTCCAATAATTCTTTAAAATGTGAAATGTCTCATTGGAAAAACAACTGACCTGGGAACCTTCCAGGTTGTTTGACTCTGTCTTTTGATGGCTTCTGCTGCTCTAGAATTTGTTTGGAGTCATTTTTAAAGGTATTTGGAGAGGTTTGAGGGAGAGCTCAGGAGAGTCCCTGCCTTTACTCTGCCATCTTGGATCCACCCCTCCCAATTCTACTTCTTAAAGAGTTCTTCTCTTCAGTGAATTGTTGTGTTTCTTTTATCGTTTGTCCTTTTCTGTTTTTAAGGTTATATTTTCTTCAGTATTTTTTTCTACCTTATTTACCAAGCTGTTGACTCTTTCATCATTTTCTTACATTGCTCTCATTTCTTTTCCCAATTTTTCCTCTACCTCTCTTATTTGATTTTTCAAATCTTTTTTGAGCTCTTGCAGGTAATTTTTTTTGGGGGGGAGGGGAGCAGGCCTGAGACCAATTCTCATTTTTCTTTGAGGCTTTGGATATAGCAGTTTTGACTTTGCTGTCTTCTTCTGATTTTGCGTTTTGATCTTCCCTGTCACAGTAGTAACTTTCTATGGTCAGATTCTTTTTGTTGTTGCTGTTGCTATTTTTTCTTGCCTGTTTCTTGACTTTTAACTTTATGTTCAGGCTGGGCTCTGCTCCTGCGTGGAGGGAGCGCTGTCCTAAGTTTGAGTTTTTTTGTGAAGCTGTTTTCAGAGCTAGTTCTGGGAGTCTGTAAGTTTAAGCTTCTCCTGAGGGGGTGTGATCTAAGGAGAAGCGTGGCCATTACTCTCTTGGCCTGTGGTCTGGTCTGTGAGCAAACACAAGCCCTTTTTTCTACCCTGGAACCGTGACCACAGTGGGGACCCCCTCCTCTATGGCCACAGGCTGCAGTGTGCTGGTGCTCTTTCTGCCCCTGGGATTGTGACCCAGAAGCAGCAGTACGAGAGTGTCCTGTACGCAGTCCCAGCCAAGAGGCCCCTTTAATCTGCCTCTGCCCAGTTGTCTGACCCTCTTACTGTCTGTGGGCTGAGAACTCTGGAGGTCACCGTTGCCGATTCAGTTGCCCCCATGCTGACCTTCCTAAGTTTTCTTGGGCTGGAAAATGGTTTCATTCTGTCCTTTTTTGCTGGTTCTGTTGCTCCAGAATTCATTTTTGAGGTGTTATTTTAAAGTTGTGTGGAGGGGCAGCTAGGTGGCACAATGGATAGAGCTCCAGCCTTGGAGTCAGGAGGACCTGAGTTCAAATGTGACCTCAGACCCTTAATAGCTATGTGGTCCTGGGCAAGTCACTTGACCCCAATTGCCTCACCAAAAGGCAAAAAAAAAAAGTTGTTTGGAGAAGAATTTAGGAGAGCTCAGGGGAGTCTCTGCCTTTATTCTACCATCTTAGCTCCTCCCCTCCCACTTTCGGGTTTAATGGACTCAGAGCATCATTTCTGATTTCACATGGTATCCATTGGCCTTGTGTTCCTGTGCCTGGTTTTTGATGGGTGCTATAAAGCAGTTCAGTTTTTGTGTCCTAGAGAAGATTGCTGGATCCATGACTGTCCTATGGTTCTACCTACTTATAACTGCAGTCAACCGAAAACAGAAAGCCATTGTTACTCAGTGGAGTGCAGGTGGTGACCATTTATAAAGACGTGTGACATCCACTGCGAGGATTCTCCATGGAATTGGGTCCTTCCCGAAGGCAGCTGCCTCAGCAACTCAAGTGCTGAACAGTCAACGCCTTTCTGTTCTGCCCTGGAAAAGAAGACCGAGCATCTCCAGTCAGCCTCCTAACTTCTCCTAACTCGACATCAACCATTGACTGCATCTGTTGCCAGCTGTGGGCAGCAACTTGGTTTATGTAGTCTTCACTATTGAATTTTAAATCTCCCGATGTAGAGTTAGCAGAACAGGTCAAGCTGCTGTCTCCATTTGTCTAGACGACAAGACAAACTGTAGCTGGCTCTCTTGGTCAGTGCATGGCTGGAAGAGTGATTCCATCAATGGCCAGAGATGGTGGTCTTCAGGGTTACTATGAATTATGTAGGGGAATGCTGTTTGGCTCCATGCTGCCATCCATAAGGGCAAATGGTCCCCAGGAAGCAGCTAATCTAAATCCAAGAAGCTACCTTAACTTAGCAACAGCAGTAAATTAAAGAAGGAGAAATGCTCCCACATGCACCAGCTTCCAGGCATCTGAGAGACCCAGCAGAGCAACTGTTAACAATTGCCTCATTAAACATCAGCCTCTCTGCAGGATCTGTGGAGGGGTAGCAGAAGAAATGACATGCTAAGACAGATCACTCACAGAGCTCAGGCATCCCAGGTGAGGGATGACTCATCACCTCCTGAGAAAGGGAAGAGTGATGGGGGCTGGTGGTGCCTTATCCTGCAGTCTTTTCTTTTTGTCAGAAGCAAGGAGGAGCCTGTACTTTATATACTGCTAACAACAATGTCCATTGTTTTTGATCAGTGTTTTGTTTGTTTTTGTTGAAACCTTGTGTTTTTTACATCACAGCCATCTCCAAATATATTTTCTTTCCCATTGCCCTACCTACTAAGCCTTCCTTCATAATAAACATTTTCAAAGGAAAAGAAGAAGTTCAGTCAAACCTTTAGGATCTGTTCTGTGAGGTTTGGATTCAGTCAGAGGGCCACACTTGAGGACCTAGAGGGCCACATGTGGCCTCGAGGCCGCAGGTTCCCCACCCCCAAGCCAAACCAATGCTTGGACTGAGTCGGCCATAGTTGGATTGTTCTATACCCATAGTCCCCCACCTTTGCAGGGAATGAAGTAGATTGCATTTTCCCAACTCTTCTCCAGGGTCAATCTTGACCACTGTAATTACAGAAAATTGCATCTCATTTCATTGTTGCTTCTGTTTACATTATCGCCATGTTCTCCTTCTGCTTGCTTCATTCTGCGTCAGTCTGTGTAAGTCTTCCCTTGTTTCTCTGAATTTTTCACATTTGCCTTGTCTTACTGCTTGGTCATATTCTGTTGTTGCCTTCATGAACATCCATCTATTCAGTCATTTAACAGTCGAGGGAGCATTTACTCTGTTTTTGGTTCTTTACCATAGTTATCAAAAGCTGCTGCTCTGAACAGTGTGGTGTCTGTGGGGCGATCTGAGGATGGGGTTTTTTTGCCACCTTAAGTCGCATTCATTTTTGTCGCTGGAGCTTCCGCGACGACTGCATGTGTTATTCTGTTGGTTCCGCTTGGTTAGCTGCCCACCACTTTCTGCCGATCCTCATTTGGTGGCCAGAGTTCATGTCCCGCTTGTGGGGATTTTAGCCGGACAACGATTACCCCCTTCTGGTTTTTCCCATGGGCACAAATGACAATGCCAGGAGAAATTTAGGAAGTGTTGCTAAAAAGTATGTCATCTTAGAGGAGAAACTGAAGCGCCTGGGACCACATCCCATGGAAGGCAAGGGGCTCAGAAGAGGAAGGCAGATTTGGAAAGTGTTGAGCAAGTGAAGGAAGTGTTATCTGAGAACAGGATTTGGATTTTTGGACCGTGGCTTAAAATATAGATAGAAGAAGGACTGGCAAGAAGGCATTTATCTTAAGTCTTAAAATTCTGATCAAAAGGGCCCTAAACTGGAAAGGAAAAGGAAAGCTCTTTGACAAGTATTGCTGGTAAAGTTCGGTAGAAAAGAAGTTTAGACTAGCACTTTAACTCCATATACCCCAAATAGATGTATAATGTCTATATATAAATATATCATAAACAAATTAGAGGAGAATGGAAAAAAGAAATCTTTTACAGCTATGACCAGGGGAAGAACTTATAACTAAAGAAGGGATAGAGTTGATCATAAAAAGATAAAATATATAATTTCTATCATATAAAAAATTTTTCACACAATGTAACTAGAATAAAAAGGAAAACAGTCAATTTTGGGGGGAAATTCTCATCAAATTTCTCTAATAAAGGTCTGATGCTGTCCAAAATGTATAGGAAATTTACGCAGGCACATAAGATTGAGTTATTTCTGATCATCAGTCATTTTAAAAATGCGAAATAAAACAGCTCTGAGGTTTTACTCGTACCCCATCAGATTTGCAAAGATGAACAAAGATTGCAATAGGGAGATAGAATCAAGATGGTGGAGTAATGGGAAGACATTCAGCCAGCCCTACCCCTTTCCCCTCTTCCCATTTTCTCTAGAAAATGCACCAGGCCTTGGTGCAGTCATGATTAGGAAATCCAAGAGAAAAAAAAATCACAGTGAACCATTTTTCTAGCCTAGGTTGGCGTAGGACACTAGGGACACAGTCTAGCCAGGAATGGCCATGTGGACCATTCTAGCACCGAGGGGCCTAAGCTTGTGAAGGGTGAAGGAATAGGTGCACACTGACATGTCTGTGACTCATTGCCCAGTTCTGGGGTCATAGGTCCAAAGCAGACTGAGGAGGAGACCTGTGCCTAGGGGTGGCATTTGAGGGTGAGGAGTGGTCATGGGTCCTAGGCTATGTACCAGTGAGGAGCAAGTTCAAAAGCAAGCAATAGCAGCAGCTATCTGACTTTGACCCCAGGAGGGGTTCAAGGTCTCAGTTCTAACATCCAGTCCACTCTGAAACCTGCAACAGAATAACCAGGGCAGTCTTCCCAGACCAAAGACCATTGGGCTGACGGTGACTGAGCCCAGCAGCAGTCTACTGGAACTTCAGCCAGAGGCAAACCCATAAGCCGGTTGCTCAGACCCAAATCCAAGTCAGGAAATTGTGGAGCTCAGACCAGGGGGACAGTGATCAGACTTTGGAGCACATTGCTTTGAGAGCCCAAGCTGATGTCCTAGAATCACGATACTCAATACTCCGAGAAAGCAGCAGCAGTAGGTCCAGTCCAGACATTCTCTCCAGAAGTATACAAAATCTGGCCCTAATTCAAGTCTGAAGTCAGGAAGCAGACTGGAAGAATGAGCAAACAAAAAAACAATCCTGCCGTAGAAAGTTATCACGGTGACAGGGACATAAACCCAGAAGAAGAGAATGAATCTAGGAACTGACATGGCCAGTGTGGAAGTTTGTTTTGCTTGATTTGACATGTTTGTAACAGGGTCAGGGTCGGGTGAGATGGGAAGGGGAGAACGTGAATTTTTTTCTAATAAAAAAAAGACGGCACCAATCAATGTTAGAGAGGCTTTGGGGGAACAAGCAGATGAATATACTCTTAGAGCTGGTGCCGATCTAATTTTTCTATAAAATAACTTCGAATTATATAAGAAGAGTCGTTGGCTGTTCTTATCCTTTGGCCCATCTGTGCCATTAGTGGGCATATACTACAAGGAGGTCATTATCAAAAAGAAAGTTGCCGTATATAATGAAGTAGTCAATGGAACTCAAGTATGCAGCCATGAGTCACACTCCAGCTGGACAGATTGTGTGTGTGAATATAGTAGAGGATGCTTTTGCTGTAAAATGACAAATGCAAGTAATTTAGAGAAATCAATCCAGTTTATTAAGCACCTACTATGTGTCAGGCACTAGGCTAGGTGCTAGGGTTACCAATAAGAAAAGAAACAGTCCTTGCCCTCAAGGGTTGTTGGGAGGATCAAACAAGACAACATTTGTGAGAAGGCAGTCAAGCCCTGATGTGTAGAGCGTGCTGACTTCTGCGGTGCAAATGCTCATTCTGAAAATTTCATGACTGACTCTTGAGCCATTGGGAGCTGGTCCCGGCCCAGCCCTGCGCTCTCTTAATCAGTACTTGGACAGAGGCCTGGGTGGCATCAGAGAGTTTGATAGGCATGCTGCAGAGCCTAGGGGAATAGCCCACTTCCAGAGGGGCAAAGTCAGGCGCCCCAAAGGTCTGGCCAGGCTGGGATGTTGGGCTGAAGCCAAGAAGATGGGATTTAAGGGAAATAAATGTAAAGTGTGATTATTGAGCTTAAAAAAGAAAGTCACCTCAAGTGTAGAGGGAAACCTGGCTGGATCACTTAGCTAAGGCAGAGCTTGGGCTTCTAGTGGCTTACAGGCTTCTTCTTCATGAGTCAGCAGTGTACAATGGGAGCCTCACACAGTCTGACACTCTGGAAGGAGAAGCCTAGTGTCCAGGACGAGGGGGCAAAGGTCCCTCTGGACCCAGCCTGGGCAGACTGGGCACTCCACGGGGTGAAGGGTATCAGCAATCCAGAGGAGCATCCAGGACTGGTTAAAAGAACTTGGGATGTTTGACCTGGAGAAGAGGAGACTGGCCGAGGCCTGAGAGCTGTGTTCAGGAGGCTGAAGGCAGGAGGAATCTGCTGTGGGCAGGCCTGGAAGCAGCTGGAGGCGGTTTGCATGAAGGGCATCCAGCTTTCCCAGCACCAAAGCTGGCCCCTAGAGGTGGTGGGGTCCTCCTTCCAAGAGACCCTCCAGCACAGGCTGGCAGGCCACTCTCTGGCCGAGGAGATTGGCTTAGGGTGGGTCTGACCAGATTGAGGTCCTTTCCAACCCAGCCTGTTGGGGAGTCCCACTGTCCTTAGCATTCCTTATAATGGGATACTGTTCCATTACATCCACCTGCCACCATTTGTTCAGCCATTCCTGCTATTGCATGTGGAGTTTGTTTCCAATTTTTTGCTGTTAGACCTAGTACTGATGTGAATAATTTTCTAGAGGGACTTTTTCTTGTTGTGAAGGCACTTTGTGGACTTTCTGGTCTAATGTCCTCCCCGCTCCCCATCTATTTGACTGATGAAAATAACGAAACTCAGAGAACGAAAGTGATTTGTCCAGAATGGCCCGGGTAGCTGGGGTTAGATGTGAGACCAAATCCCCTTCCGTCTGGTGTGGTTCTAGATTGTAATTGCTTCATACCTCACCTTTGTACTTGCTGTAAAGATGCTAGTGCAGCACTCCAGCATTCAGCACCGTGCCTGACACATGGTAGGTGTTTAACACATGAGGGCTTGGTTGGTTCAGGATCTCGGAGGGGTGAGTGTTTCTTCCAGTGGCATCGCTTACAGCCTGTCCTGTGGGATTCTGGTCTGAGCCTCTCTGTGCGTCCATCCCTAGAGATCCGCCCGGTGCTGGGGGCCTCCCTCGGGCTCTCAACCAAAGGAGCACCCGGGCTTGAATTGAAAATTGAGGATGTCACCTTGTCCTTTGTCTCCCTCCTAGGTAACGGACTGCTTAGAAAGAAGATTCTAGCGGCCGCCCCTCCCGGGGCCGAGCGGCCCAGCAAAGGCCAGGATGTGACGGTGCAGTTGAAGGTCTCGCTTGAGGACCATGGCACACAAGTGGAGGAGCACCCTCGCCTCACCTTCACCCTGGGGGACTGTGACTTTCTCCAGGTGCTGTGAAGCAGGGGAGAGCGGCAATGATGCGTAGGACCTGGTCACAGAGAGCAAAGCCTGGGATTGGGGAGTGGGGCCGTCCCTTAGAGGCAGCTGGTGACACGGTGGAGCTCAAATCTGCGATTGGATGCTTACTTCCAGTGTGACCCTGGGCAAGTCACTTCACCTCTATTTGCCTCAATGTCCTTAACTGTAAAATGGAGACAATAATAGCACCTGCCTCTCCCATGGTTGTTGTGAGGATCAGATGGGATAATGTTTGTGAAGTGCTTAGCACAGGGCCTGGCTAAAGCAGGCACTGTGGACGCTTAGTCTGCCTCCCCGCCCCTATTTGTTACTCACTCTCATGTGTCCGGCTTCTTCTTTGTTTCTGAAGGCTTTGGATCTGAGTGTGCAGCTCATGAACGTGGGTGAAACAGCCCTGATCATCGCAGATGCCAAATACTGCTATGGGCCTCATGGCAGGTGAGACGGAGCAGAGGAGGCCTGAGCAGTGACCTGCGCGGGGCACGGACGGGCGCCCAGCAGGCAGAGCGGTGTGGAGCCTAAGAGTCGCAAGGGCGTCAGGGCCGGGAGGGCCCTAAGAACACAGAGCGTCAGGGCTGGGAGGGCCCTCAGGACCCAGAGCGTCAGGGCTGGGAGGGCCCTTAGAGCACAGGATGTCAGGGCCGGGAGGGCTGGGAGGGCTCTCAGAACACAGGATGTCAGAGGTGGGAGGGCCCCTAGAACAGAGAATGTCAGGGCTGAGAGGGCCCTTAGAACCCAGGATTTTACAGCTGGGAAGATCCTTAACAAACATCTAGTCCAGCCCCTTTACTCAGCAGGTTGGATAACTAAAATCCAGAGAGGGCTAGTGTCCAGTTCATATGGAGAATTAATGACAGGGGACCTCTTGAGTATCGTGCCTCCCTGTCCAGGGCTCTTTTCCCTGTCCCATGATGGGAGCTTCCTACTAGGCCCTCCTTGGAAATCTGAGATTCCCGGAGGTCTCTGGACAACTTTGGGGCAGCTGAATCACCAGGGTCACTGTTCATCCCATCCCTGACCAAAGTGTCCCTGAGGCCGGGAGCTCCGCCCTTCCTGCTCCCCTTATCCTTTCTCCCTTTCAGTATATGGGTGATAGAGGAAAGTGGATGCTGCCTGTCCCTCGCCACACAATGAGAGTCTCTGGAAGGACTTTCTCTCTAGTAGGCGAGCTGCCTGACGAGCAAACGCTGTCTTGATCAGAAATTGCTCGGCGTCCCAGCTGGAAGGGACCACAGAGTGACCTGGTCTCATTCTCTCTTTTTCAAGGCCTGGGGAGGGAAAGCGAGTCCCCTGGAGTCAGATCTGGGAATTAGGCAGGAGCTGGAAGACTGTCCTTCTCTTGTTCCCATTGGGGGAGTCTGTCAGGGGACTCCCTGGGAAGGCTGTATCAAGTGCCCTCTCAGATGCCTGGATTTTCCGGCCCCTGTTGCCCTGCAGGAGTCCTACCATCCCTCCCAACTCAACCCTCCGCCTTGAGGTGGCTCTGCAGACAGCCGCGGACGGGCCTGACCTGGAGCTGCTGAGCGGGCAAGAGCGAGCCGCCTTGGCTGACCGCAAGCGGGAGTGTGGGAATGCCCACTACCAGCGGGCCGACTTCGTCCTGGCTGCCAACTCCTACGACCTGGCGCTCAAAGTCATCAGTGCCAGCTCCAAAGGTGCCGTTGGGCTCTGTCCCTGCCTCCCCAAGGGGCCGAGCATCTGGGGAGTTTCCATGTCTGTGGGGGCCTCCTTGGCCTGGATCTTGGAGCCCTTGTGGTGGTCCCTGCCGCTGATGTCCATCTATCTTGCCTTGGTCAAAGCTGGGCCCTCTATGTCTCCATGGGCTAGGGTGGGCTATGTGAAGGGTCATGTCTCCTTATGCTCCTTTGCACCGCTGTGCCAGTTGATGTGAGCCCAGAGGAGGAGGCAGAATTGTTAGAGCTGAAGGTGAAATGTCTGAACAACCTGGCTGCCTCACAGCTCAAGCTGGACCACTACAGTGCAGCGTTGAACTCCTGCAGCCTGGCACTCAGCCACCAGCCAGATAACATCAAGGCCCTGTTCCGGAAGGGCAAGGTGAGCCCTAGGTGGCCAGCAGATTCCTTGGCCAGCCCTGCCCCAAGTCAACCTCCATCCTCCTCAGTGCAGCCCAGGGCACATGGATCACATCGTTCTGTGTCCTTTGGAGCACCTACACAGATACCGTGAGAATGAGAGTCACAGACTAGCAGATGTTAGGATTGGGGAGGGCCCTTAGAACGTGGGATGTCAGAGCTGGGAGGGCCTTCAGAAAATGGGATATCAGAGCTAGGACGGTCCTTAAAACATGGGATGTCAGAGCTGTGAGGGCCCTTGGAACACAGGATGTCAGAGCTGGGAGGGCCCTTACAACAGAGAACCTTCAAACGCAGAGCTGGGAGGCTCCTTAGTCTAGCTCCTTCATTTTACAGTTGAGAAAACTGAGATCCAGAATTTTGTCTACCCAGTGAGAGATGAAATTCCTTTGGGCAAGGGGAGGGACAAAGCCCTTCCTTTCTCTTGCCTGAACAAGGCCTGGGGCCCAGTAGATGGGGAGTGTCAGTATGGCCTTGATCTCTGCTACCTGCCCTCCTGTAGGTGCTGGCACAGCAAAGGTGAGTATGCTGAGGCCATCCCCATCCTGAGAGCTGCCCTCAAACTGGAACCTTCCAACAAGGTAAGTTCTTAAGCATTTTGGAGAGAGACAGGGAGGGGTGGGAGACAAGAGCTGGGTCTCAGGAGACCTGGAAACAGCCTTGTCCTCCAGCCTTCTCCACAGCCTATGCCTGGCCTCAGGAAGAGGGTTTCAACCAGATGAGTCCTGAGGTCTGTGCTCTGACAGTCTGTAATCCTCAGAGCGGACTCTTACCCCCCGCCCCCGGCTAGCCGCTCTTTGGGACCGGGCCAAGTCCCATGTCCTTCCTTCTGTGCCCCTGTGGCAGCAGCTCCCATCTTGTGGGAGGCGCAGCTCCACATGTGGAGTTAGGGGACCTGTGTTTGGATCCTGCCTTTGCTGTTTCCCCCTGTGACTGGGGGCAAATCACTTGCCTTCCCTGGGCCTTGGCCTGGGTAACTTATAAGGTCTCCATCTCTTAGTGAGTCTGACCAGCAGGCTGGAGTTCAGGGGGAGCCCTTGTTCTTCTGTACTAGACTGTGCCCAGAGGAGGCCATCCCTGAGTCTTCCTGCTGTGCCCCCCGATTGCCTCTTATCCGGTGCTGGCCAGCATGGAGCCCTGCCCTTTCGTCCAGGATGCAGAATGCAGTCCTGTCCCACCTAAGGGAGCCCGGCTGGGGCTTGGCTGGGATGAGCGCCTCCCTGGGCTTCTTGCCACATGAGCCCTTCTCTTTGGCCAGGCACTAACTGCTACCTGTGTCTGCCATGCCTTGGACATTTAATGGCCCAAGACCAGGACCCAAGAGTCTGCAACTGGTCCTGTGAAGATTCAGCGGGCACTCGTCTTTTTTCTGACTAGGAGATAAGCTCTGAAGGCATTAGAACAATGCAGTTCAGGGATAGGAATGAGGGATTTGGATCCAGAGCACCTGGGTTTGAATCTGGCCTCTGCCACCTACTCCCTGAGTGACTCTGGGCAAATCAGATTGTCTCTTGGGCTTCCGTTTGCTTCATCCGTGACATGAGGGGGTGTTGGACCAGACGTCCTCTAGGGACCTTCTGTCTATGTTTGTGAGTGAAGGCACGTTAGACCAGTGGTATCAAACTCAAATAGAAACAGATCCACACATTACCGTTATCTATGTTGGATTATATTTTTATTTATTTGGTTAAACATTCCCAATTCCATTTCAGTCTGATTCAGAGCAAACTGGAGAGTCCAAGAGGCCGACTTTGACACTTCTGCCTTAGAACACAGGATGTCAGGGCCTGGAGGGCCCTTAGGACACAGGATGGCATCTCTGGGAGGGCCTTTAGGACACAGGAGATCAGAGCTGGGAGGGCCCTTAGAACACAGGATGGCATCTCTGGGAGGGCCCTTAGAACACAGGAGGTCAGAGTTGGGGCCCTTAGAACACAGGATGGCAGAATTGGGAGGGCCCTTAGGACACAGGATGTCAGGGCTGGGAGAGACCTTAGGACACAGGAGATCAGAGCTGGGAGGCCCCTTAGAACACAGGATGGCATCTCTGGGAGGGCCCTTGGAACACAGGAGGTCAGAGCTGGGAGGGCCCTTAGGACACAGGATGGCATCTCTGGGAGGGCCCTTAGGACACAGGAGATCAGAGCTGGGAGGCCCCTTAGAACACAGGATGGCATCTCTGGGAGGCCCCTTAGAACACAGGATGGCATCTCTGGGAGGGCCCTTAGAACACAGGATGGCAGAGCTGGGAGGGCCCTTAGAACACAGGAGGTCAGAGCTGGGAGGGCCCTTAGGACACAGGATGGCATCTCTGGGAGGGCCCTTAGAACACAAGATGGCAGAGCTGGGAGGGTCCTTAGGATACAGGATGGCATCTCTGGGAGGGCCCTTAGAACACGGGAGGTCAGAGTTGGGGCCCTTAGAACACAGGATGGCAGAATTGGGAGGGCCCTTAGAACACAGGAGATCAGAGCTGGGAGGGCCCTTAGAACACAGGATGGCATCTCTGGGAGGGCCTTTAGGACACAGGAGATCAGAGCTGGGAGGGCCCTTAGAACACAGGATGGCATCTCTGGGAGGGCCCTTAGAACACAGGATGGCATCTCTGGGAGGGCCCTTAGAACACAAGATGGCAGAGCTGGGAGGGCCCTCAGGACTCACCAAGTCAGAGCTGTCAGAGACCTTTGAACACTTGAAGTCTCATCCCTCACTTTACAGGATATGAAACTGGTCCCAGGAGTCTCCTCTTAGTGCTTTTTTTCTCAGGACCAGGGGGATATTTGGGGGGTCAGTAGCTTTCCTCAGGCCCTCTACTTCCCTTCCTGCTCCAGTGCTCCACCCACTCGCTCTTTTTCTCATCCTGAGAGTCCTAGTCCCTTCCAGTTCGGACCCAGACTCCCCAGCTTTAGCTTTCCTGAGGAGAGGGGGATATCCTCCTTTCTGTTCCCCCATTCACTTTATCTCCTTCTAGAAATCCAGAAGCACATTCCCCCGTGTCCCGGCCCTCACAGATTTTACTGGTGCCCCCATTGTGTGTTAGGCCAGGTGGGGGGAGGTGTCCATGAGGCAGCAGGAGGCATCTGGCCTGTGATTGGGCCAAGCCACGACCTTTGTCTTATCCTTAGTTGTTTCTTAGGAAGCCAGCAGCTAGCTGCTACATCCCCATTCCCCAGTACTGGCAGACTGGGGGCTCTCTTACTGCTTCTCCAAGGGCTTTGAGATCTACTTCCTGCCTGTCTGCCTCCCTCCCCAACACTCCTTGGGATGGTTCTCTCTCCCTCTCCTGTGTTTACCTTGCAGACTATTCATTCTGAGCTCTCAAAGCTGGTGAAAAAGCATGCTGCCCAGAGGCACACAGAGACTGCCATGTACAAGAAGATGCTTGGCACTGTTGGTGCCGGTGGACTGCCTTCCAAGGGCCCCGCCAAGGGTCCCCGGGTAAGGGACTTGGGGCAGGGGGACAGGAATCGAGAGGCCTCTCCCAGTATTCAGCCTTTGGTTTAGTTAGGTGTTGATAGGAAGGTGAGGGGCCCCTTTGTGCTGTTGGCAAGCACTGCCATCTGTGGCAGTGCCAGGGGGTGGGGCCACACAAGCTAAATTTCAGTAGCTCTGCCAGCTCAGAGCCAAGTAACTGGTTGGCAGAATTTTAGGACTTGAAGGGACTTTATTTTGTCAGCAGTAGGAGAACCCAGACTATCAGTACTGGGAGGGACCTTAGAATGGGGAATGTTAGAGCTGGGAGGGGCCTTAGAACACAGACTGTCAGCTGGGAGAGCCCTTAGAACATGGAATGTCAAAGCTGGGAGGGCCCTTGGAACAGAATATGTCAGAGCTAGGTAGGACTTTTTAATGGAGAGGGAGTTTTGAAACCAGGTAGTGTAATCCTCTCAAATTAGAGCTAGGAATGGAGGCCTGGGTTGGCAAAGGGACTTATCAGAGGTCATCTGTCAGGTTAGTAGCAGAGTTCAAACCCAGATCTCTTTGCCTGGGCAGAGGATCCCTGAACTCACTTCCGTTTGTAGAATTTTTTGCCTTTGGGAGGAGTCTTTAGGGGAAATCCCAGGACAAAGTGAAGACCAGCTGTTGCCCTGGAGGTCCCTGCCCTACAGTACCTAGGCAGGGCTTCCTTTGTGACTGGAATTCTTCGGGGCTGGGCTGGCCTGGAGAAAAGGAAAAACAGAAGAGCTGGTCCATGTAGCACCCTCAGGGAGCCTCTCTTTGAGTCCAGGAGGCAGGGCCACATATACAGGAAAAAGCAAATCACACTTCAAGAGATGTTCCCAGGCCCCACATAGCAGTTGCCAAGTACACTAGGAGCTCAGAAGGACTTAATGCTCCCTGTGGTCTGGGGTAGTCGTGAAAGGCTCCCTGGAAGAGGTGAGCTTTGAGCTGGCCATTTAAGCATAGGGAAAGGATTTGGAGAGACAGAAGAAAGGGGAAAGAGAGGCATCCCAAGTAGGAGAGATGGAGTGAACAAATTCATGGAAGATGACATGAGAATGTTCTGGAGACTGGGTGGTGAGCAGCCTGGGTAGAGAAGAAGGTAGAGAAGGGAGTTGGGGCCTGGTCATGCAGCCTTGAATGCTAGGCTAAGGACTTTGGCTTTTTCCCTCTGTCTCAGAGGGGCATGGCAAGGTCCTGGGTCATCAGCAGGAGTGGGGACAGACTTGGGGAGATGGTGGGTCACTCAGGGCAGGGAGGGGATGAGCAGCACCTAAACATTTTTCTTTCCCTTTGTTTTGTTTTGTTTTGTTTTTCTACAGTCCATTCCGTGGAAATGGCTCTTTGGGGCAACCGCTGTAGCCCTCGGGGGTGTGGCTCTGTCTGTGGTCATCGCTGCCAGAAATTGAAAGCCTGGACAGATGGATGCTGCCTACGGCCTGCCTGGGCTTCCCTGTACCTTCCAGCACTGGGCCTGCATCTTCCCTGTCCCTTTTCTGTTCCAAAGCCTGACATGCCCCACTCAAATACCACGTGGGCAGTGACCTCGAATTAGGTCCGTCCCTAGGAATGAATGAAGAGTCTGGACCACCCAGTCAGGGGACACCTGTCTCCCTCCCTCTTCAGTACTCCCCACCAGAGCTGGGCAGATAGCTGGGGGCCTGATCTGTCTGGCAAGGAAGGGCCAGCTACAAGATTTCATGTAGCCCCAGTGGGCAAGGGGATGGTAAATCAATGGAAGCACCAGCCCAGCTTTCCTGAGGATGTCGTGATGGAGATTGTGGGGATGGGCCTTAGAAGTGGGTATTTTCACATTGCCCACAGGGAAGGGGAACTGCTAGTGTGCTCAGGCCCTGGTCTGTTGGCCCAGCCTGGAGCTCTTGAGCTGGCTTATGCCCTGAAGGTTCCCTGGCAGGAGCCCAAAGGCTCAGTGCAGACCCGAAGCACTTTCTGCCCCACTCTGGGGGGATTTCCCCTCCTCCTTCCCTAGGCTCAGCCTCAGGATTGCCTGACATGGGTCTGGCGCACATCTGTGGACAGGGAATTGGCTTATATTAAGTGGGAGGAGAATGTGCCCCCTTGCCTTGGCAGAAGCATCTTTGTGTGCCCACTCCCTTTGCCCAATCCTCGCTGCCCCCTGCCTGCAGTGAGCACAGCCCTCTTCTCACCCCCCATGTTTGAGTTTACTGGACCCAGGTATGGAGCCTCCTGTTGTCTAATGGGAAAGCCTAGGAAATAAAGTGCCCAACCTGGTCGATTCGCCTGGGGCCCTCACCTTCTTCTGCCGGCTCTGGGAAAGGGGTGTGGGTGTTCCCTTGTGTGTGTAGGGTGTGTGTCTGTGTAGGGGTGTGTGCCTACATGCATGCATGCACACACAGTCTTTACATGTGTGTGAACATGTCTGTACTATGCATGTTTGCATGTGTCTGCTGATGTGTGCATGTTTGTGTGTTCCTTTGCTTGTGTGTGTGTGGTGGAAGGTCGAAGGAGTAGACTGAGCTAATTTAACCTGCTTTTAGGCTCTCTGTTCTCAGGACGTCCCACCCCCAGCTCCAGGATTCTTGATCCCATTAGATTGGGTCCATTCCAGCTGCCTCCCAGTGATCCAAGCAGCCGGTGTGACCTAAAGCCTCCTTACCAGCTCTGCAGACCATTTCCCTCTTCCCTTTCTCTGAGAGAGGCTCACAAGTTATACTGACTTAACCCATCAGATACCTGCTCAGCTACAGCTCATTGGATAGATGCATCCCTAAAGGAGCTCCCAGAGTGGGTGAGAAAGAGCCCTCACTGGGAAAACAGAAGGCTGGGCTCTTCTACTAACAAGCTGAGGGCCTGGGAGCCATGTACTTACTTCTCTGGGCTTTAATTGCCCCTCTGATACCTGAATGAATTGGACTGGATTCTAAGGTTCCTCCCAGCTCTAACGTTCTGTGTTCAAAAGTCCCTCCTAGCTCTGACATTCTGTGTTCAAAAGTCCCTCCTAGCTCTGACATTCTGTGTTCTAGGGGCCCTCCCAGCTTTGACTTTCTGGGTTCTAAGGTTCCTTCCAGCTCTGACATTCTGTGTTCTAAGGGCCCTCCACCTCTGACCTTCTGTCCTAAGGTTCCTCCCAGCTCTGACATTCTGTGTTCTAAGGTTCCTCCCAGCTCTGATATTCCAATGTGTTCAAAAGTCCCTCCCAGTTCTGACATTCTGTGTTCTAAGGGCCCTCCCAGCTCTGACATTCTGTGTTGTAAAGTTCCTCCAAGCTCTGACCTTCTGTGTTCTAAGGGCCCTCCCAGCTCTGACATTATGTTCTAAGGTTCCTCCCAGCTCTGACATTCTGTGTTCTAGGGTTCCTCCCAGCTCTGATATTCTAATGTGTTCAAAAGCCTCCCAGCTCTGACATTCTGTGTTCCAGGGCCCTCCCAGCTCTGACTTTCTAGGTTCTAAGGTTCCTTCCAGCTCTGATTTTCTGTGTAGTAAAGTTCCTCCCAGCTCTGACCTTCTTGGTTCTAAGACCCCTCTCGGCTCTGACCTTCTATGTTCTAAGGGCCCTCCCAACTCTGACCTTCTGTGTTCTAAGGGCCCTCCCAGCTCTGACATTCTATGTTCTAAGGTTCCTTCCAGCTCTGACATTCTGTGTTCTAGGTTCCTCCAGCTCTGATATTCTAATGTGTTCAAAAGCCTCTCCCAGCTCTGACATTCTGTGTTCCAGGGGCCCTCCCAGCTCTGACTTTCTAGGTTCTAAGGTTCCTTCCAGCTCTGATTTTCTGTGTAGTAAAGTTCCTCCCAGCTCTGACCTTCTCGTTCTAAGACCCCTCTCGGCTCTGACCTTCTGTGTTCTAAGGGCCCTCCCAGCTCTGACATTCTGTGTTCTAAGGTTCCTCCCAGCTCTGACCTTCTGTGTTCTAAGGGCCCTCCCAGCTCTGACATTCTATGTTCTAAGGTTCCTCCCAGCTCTGACATTCTGTGTTCTAGGGTTCCTCCCAGCTCTGATATTCTAATGTGTTCAAAAGCCTCTCCCAGCTCTGACATTCTGTGTTCCAGGGGCCCTCCCAGCTCTGACTTTCTAGGTTCTAAGGTTCCTTCCAGCTCTGATTTTCTGTGTAGTAAAGTTCCTCCCAGCTCTGACCTTCTCGGTTCTAAGACCCCTCTCGGCTCTGACCTTCTGTGTTCTAAGGGCCCTCCCAGCTCTGACATTCTGTGTTCTAAGGTTCCTCCCAGCTCTAACATTCTGTGTTCTAAAGTTCCTCCCAGCTCTGACCTTCTATGTTCTAAGGGCCCTCCCAGCTCTGACATTCTCTCCTAAGGTTCCTTGCAGCTCTGACCTTCTGTGTTCTAAGGTTCCTCCCAGCTCTGATATTCTAATGTGTTCAAAAGCCTCTCCCAGCTCTGACTTTCTAGGTTCTAAAGTTCCTTCCAGCTCTGATTTTCTGTGTTGCAAAGTTCCTCCCAGCTCTGACCGTCTCGGTTCTAAGACCCCTCTCGGCTCTGACATTCCATGTTCTAAAGGCCCTCTTGGCTCTGACATCTTCTGATCTAAGGTTCCTCCCAATTCTGACATTTTGTGTTCAAAAGTCCCTCCCAGTTCTGACATTCTGTATTCCAGGGGCCCTCCCAGCTCTGACTTTCTGGGTTCTGAGGTTCCTCCCAGCTCTGACATTCTGTGTTCTAAGGGCCCTCCCAGCTCTGACATTCTGTGTTCTAAGGTTCCTCCCAGCTCTGACATTCTGTGTTCTAAGGGCCCTCCCAGCTCTGACATTCTGTGTTCTAAGGTTCCTCCCAGCTCTGACCTTCTATGTTCTAAGGGCCCTCCCAGCTCTGACATTCTCTCCTAAGGTTCCTCCCAGCTCTGACATTCTCGGTTCTAAAGTCCTTCTCTGCTCTGACATTGGGTCCTAATAACCCTGTTACTCTGACCTTCTGAGTTCTAAGAGCCCTCCCAATTCTGACATTCCCTGTTCTAAGACCCCTCTCAGCTCTGACATTCTGTGTTCTAAGGGCCCTCTTGGCTCTGACATCTTCTGATCTAAGGTTCCTCCCAATTCTGACATTTTGTGTTCAAAAGTCCCTCCCAGTTCTGACTGTGACCCTGGGCAAGTTACCTCTCTTGGCCTTAGTTTTCTCATGTGTAAAATGGACATCATAATAAGCATGTGCCTCCCAGGGTTGTTGTGAGGAGCAAAGGAGATAACTTATAAAGTGCTTTGTAAGCCTTAAAGTGCCCTATCATTGTATGTCCCCCACCTCTGGCATTCCTTGTTCCGAGGGCCTTTTCAGGCCGAACATTCTTCCGGCCCTCCCTGCCCTGACATTCTCTGTGTCTGGTTCCTCTCACCATGAGCATTCCGTGTTTCTCATTGGTGATAGTTGCTCTCACGTGGGTAACAGAGAGCCCAGGTTTGTTTATGAAGCATTTTCCTCACCTTCAACCTTTGTCAGCCTTCTTCTTGTTCCCAGTTGACAGCTGAGGAGACTGAAGCTTGGAGAGGGGGGAGCCCGAATTCTCAGAGGTCACCTCGCCCAAAGATCCCAGAGCTGAGCCCAGATCCCACGTCTCCTGAAAGCCAGGTCCACTGTTCTGCTTTCTCCTGAAGGCACTCTGGAAACTCCCAAAGGACCACATTATGGGATTTTGCACAGGAAGGAGCCTTGGAGATCATCTATTGCCATCCCTTCATTTCTTGGAGAGGGTGTTTTTTGGCTCCATGACAAGCACGTGTGAGAGACTTTGGGGGATGGGGTGGGGGAGGGAAGGAAGGGCCTGTCAGTACCTTCTAAGTTGGCAGTGCTCAGAATCTGGGAGGATGAGTCACTTCCCAGGGAGCTGATGCCCCCATTCTTACCCAAGGGCCCAGGGCCATCCCCTGGACTCTACCTTCTCTTTGAAGCTGCTCGGGGGCTGTCCCACATCCCCTTTCTGGTTTGGACCTCATGCCCATCTGTAATCTGTCCTGGTGAGGCTTCATGGAAAAAGATCTGAGTATTCAAGAGGAGATAGGTCTCTGTCTTCTCCCACCACTTCTGGTTTACTTTGGGGGTCTGTTCTTCAGTCCCTTTCCGTTCCCAAAGCAAGGGCTACACTCTGCCTGTGGTCTCCCCACTCCTACCCGAGGACTTAGGGGAAATTGAGCTGGTGTTTCCAGCTAGGCTGATCCTATCTACACAGGGTCCCCTGACTGGCTTCCCCAGTCATCTCCTCCACCTCTTCCCCCCTCCCCTTGCTTCCTGTCAGCACCACTTCCCTCCTTCCCTGAAACTGCTCCCTGGGCTGACTTGGCCTGCTGACTAATCTCTACTCCACCCCAGCTGTGTTGGCCACTAGGAGTTTCCTGGAAGGGACTCTAGGGGCCCAGGGCCCTCTGGCTGTCAGGCCCCAGGGGGGTGCCATATCTTGGCCTGGGCTATTTCCTTGAAAGCACCCTATACCCAGGGGAATTGTCATAAACAGTTTATATATTCTATATCACTCTAAGGTTTAGAAAGCAAAATTTTTTTTATAATTACTAGTTGATGGATGAGGAAACCAAGATTGAGAGAGGATAAGGAAGGTCCATGTTCACATAGCCTGAGCCAGAGGTGGAACTCTCACCCAGATCTGGTTTGAGTTCTGGCCCTTTAGACCCCAAATCCAGGGTTCTCTATCTGCTGCACCAGATCAGTACTCAAATCCGATGATCTGGCTGGGGAATTCCTAGAGGGGCTTGTGGGCACCCTCTGAGTTTCCGATGGGTGATGGGACGAGGATGTGGTTTCTTAGTTTGGAGCTCTGACCTTGTTGCCCAGAGCCTAGAGGAATGGTAGGCCGGAAGGTGGCTGCATGCCAGCCCCTAGCCCGAAAAAAGAAAGGTCCCAGGGGCCAGGGCCAGATGTGGGCAGCCAAGAATGATAGGGGCCTTAAGGCACTGTACCACCACCACCACCACCACCACCACCATGCCTCTACCCCAAGCCTTCCACCAGGGTCTGTCTGTTTGTCTCCTGTCAAGTCCATCCTTGATTACATCCTCAGCCTCTGCTGTGTCCCTTTGCTCTCATCTTGCTCATGCCCAGGGAAGAGGGGGTATCCAGAAGCCTTAACCCATGTGCCTCGGGGGCCCAGGAAGCCAGTTGGGATCTTCTTTATTGCTTGGACCACCAGTTGCTGGATGGGAGCTTGGATCCCTGGGGGCTTGGCCAAGAAGAAGGTCTCTAAGCAATTCCTTCACTTGTGGTCCTTGGCCTGCTCCTGGTCAAGTGCTGGTCCTGAAGTCCAAGGGGTTGCCTGTGTTTGTGACTGTCAATGTGAGCATGGCAGTGTGTCACTATGGATGCACCCTGACAGTGTCAGAGGTTGGCACTGTGCCACCAGGCATGCGGCCTTCCGCTAAGGGCAGGTGCCCTGGTAACATCATCAAAGTGTTCACTTCCAGGGATTGCATGATGGGACCAGTGAAGATAAGGGTGGCATAGCCAGCTCAAACCTATTTGGAGGATGAGCCTTTACTCTGCTCCAGGAAGTCTAGGTTAGGGGGTGCTGAGCTGGCGACCCCCAGGGGTCTGAGGCAGTAGCAGCAAGGAGGCCTAAGGAAGAAGGTAAGGGGGAACAGTGAAGGGTGGGGGAATTGGCCAGACACTCTGATTCCCCCACACTCTAGAGGCCTTCAGGGTTTCATCCTGTTGCTTTTATCCTACCTCGGACGTTGACTTAGCAAAGTGACCAAGGACATGTAAAATGAACATAATAAAAGCATCTACCTCACAGGGTTGTTGTGAGTCAAATGAAATCATGGATGTAAAGTGTACAACTTAAAGTTCTACATACGTGCTGGTTATTGCATAGTATACATGTGTGTGCATGTATGTTGAAACATTGCTCATGTTTATATGTATATATAACAAGTATGTTTTACAGATATTAATGATATATTTATGGAGTATATGACATAGCATTTTACTATATAGAGATGTGGTTTGCATGTTTAATATGTAACTAAATCTATTGCACACAATTATTCATATACTATAATTTATATATATTGTGTATGTATTTATAGGAGCCGTGGCTAGGTAAAAAGAAGGTGCATGAGATCCCAGGTGGAACCTAGAGGAGTTAGGGAAGGTATTTCCAAACTTGACTAGCCTAGGTCACCCAGCACTTGAACCCAGACTGACTTTTGAGAGGGGGTGTGGAACCAGAATGGAAAAGTCAAGAGATCTGGTTCTACTGGCTTCTCTGCTGGCAAATCTACTGCTTTCTGGGCCTCAGTGACTCAGTTAAGGGTTAGACTAGACTAGGGGGTGAGAGCACTGGAGTTTTAGACTAAAGATAGGTACCAAGCCCCCTCTCTGATCTATACTTCACACAGCTGCCACGGTAATCTGTGAAGGCACAAAGCTGACCATTGCCTTCGATCTGCTCTGAACCCATCCAGGGCTCTCCAGAGCCTGCAGGAGAAAATAAAAATGCCACAGCTTGGCATTTCAAGCCCTCCCTCTGGCTCCAATCTACCTTTCCTGATTTCATTTCATATGACTTTTTCTTCACATTCTAGTTTTTAATCAAATGAGATCAAATGAAATGATATGTATAAAGTATAAAATTGAAAGCCCTGCATGAGTATTTTTAAATATTATTATTCCAATTGGATGATTCCTTACTCTCTACAATTAAGCATGCCACATGCAAGCCCTTCCTCCCTTAGAAGGCTTTCCATCCTCACTTCTTGGGCCTTTCAGTATCCTCCAGGTGCCACCTCTTCTGAAGCCTTTCCCTCACATAACGGGGCTCCCTTCCTTCTCAGATCCCCCTGGGCCCTTGCTACCCTCTGTCTTGGGTTCTTTGGATATCTGTCCTTGTGTCCGTGCCATCTCTGTGTCTCTGGTGGGTAGAATGTAGGCTCTGGTGTGGTTTGGTTTTGAATCTCTGTACTCTCAGAGACTAGCAGAGGGCTCTGAATGCAGTCGCATGGAAGGCGAGGTATTGGAGGGGGCAATCCTGGCTCTGCCCCTTAGCACCTGTGTGAGCCTGGGTGTTCACACTCTTGGCACCCCCTTTTCTCATCCGTAAAATGAAGGGATTGCTGTTCCAGTCTATGATGCTATACTCCCAGCAGGGGCTTAATAAAATAATAAATGTTTGTTGAATGAATTGTGTGAGCGTGAATTTGGAGACCCAGAGGTTCCCTGGCAGATGACTATTACAGCTCCCTCCTCCCACCCTGATTGACCTCCACAGGGGGAATAAGTTGTTCTTCCCAAAAGGTGAAGACAGATTTCCTTTCTCTTTTGTTCTGATAAGGGTATTTGGTGACACACTCTTCTAATTTTCTTGAAGGTGGCTGCCTGACATTCAGAAGTAAGGGCCTGTAGACTCACCCAGCCCCCTGATATTAGAAACTGAAGCCCCAAAGAGGAAATGAAGTTTTTGTGTAGCTGCAGTAGTTACTGGAAGGATAGGACTTGAATTCAGGACTTCCAGGCTCTTTTCATTACCCCACCCTACCCACCTTTCCCTGCTCTTGTTTCTCTTGGACCCTGGAACCTTGTCTCCCAACTGGTCCTTTACTTAACCCATTGTGCCTTTCTAGTCCTCTGGCCCTGATACCCCCCCCCCCGCCCCTACTGTGTGCCAGGCACTGTGCTTAGTATTGAGGATAAAATTACAAACATGAAATGTCCCTGTTCTCAAAGATTTTAAACCTAATTTTAAATCTTTCTAGGATCTGGGCCGATGGGAATTTGAACAGGTGAGCAAGATGGTTTTTCTCCTCTTCGTTCCTGTCTTATTCCATGCGCAAAGCAGATACTTAATTTTTTGAAAATTGATTTAGTGACTTGGCCTAAATTCCACTCAGAAATCTTTTTCTGTGCAGCTGAGAAGGCTGACTCAGGTCTGGCTGTGGGTCTCTGCTCTCCACAGGTACCATCCTAACAAAAAACTTTAATTAGGTACCCTTACAGAAAATGAAGTCTGTACCTACTTCTACAGGCCTCCAACGTTCCCCTTTAAGTCATATATAGGGGAGATTCTTGGAACTGTTAGAAACCTCAAGGAATCATCTGGCCTAGATATCTGGTTTAAGCAGGTAAGGTAAGGCCAGTGTGAAACAGCTAGAGAGGATGAAAGACAGTCTTTCCCCACCCCTAACACACATTGAACACTCTCCCCCAGAACCTCCATCCTTTTTTTCTTTCTCTTTGCCATCCATGTATCTTCCTCTATTTCATATACATACTCTAGTAGAAAGAGCACTAGATTTAAAGTCAGAAAACCTGGGTTTTGTTCATTTGTACTTCTGGGACCACAAGCAAATCATTTCCCTCTCAGGTCTTTGTTTTCCTTATCTGTAAAATAAGAAGTAGCATGGGAGAGTGGAGGACTTGGTGTTAGGAAGACCTGGATTCTAATTCCACCTCAGACACTGACTGGCTGTGTGCTTTTGTGTAAATCACATAAGTCATTCAACCTCTCAGTTTAATCATCTGTAAAATAAAGGGTTTGACTGAAAACATAAATTACCTTAAAAAAGAACTATTTGCCAAAAATTGCTGGGAAAACTGGAAATAAGTCTAGCAGAAAATAGGGTTAGACCAACATCTTATACCATACACCAGAATAACCTCAAAAGGCATGTGATGTGAATATTAAAGTTCACACCATTAAAAAAAAAGAGAGAGAATCAGATAGGGTACCTTTCTCAACTATTGCTAGGAAGTCAATTGTTAATCCAATGAGATTTAGAGGCAATTACAAAAGAAAAAATAGTTTTGATTACATGAAATGGAAAAGCATTTGCATGAACAAAATTAATCCAAGTAGGATAAGAAGGGAGGGGATGGACTGAGGAAAAATCTTTGTATTAAATATCTCTTATAAGGCCCTGATAAATATTTAGGCAAGTAGCAGAAATATATTAAGAACTAATTAGATGAGTGGTCAAAGGATGTGGAGAAACAATTCTCAAAAGAACTTCAAACTATCTACTTTGTGGTTTAGCTGGGTTTAGCTCTTCATGACCCCATTTAGAGTTTTCTTGGCAAAGATACCAGACTGGTTTACTATTTCCTTCTCCAGCTCATTTTACAGATGAGGAAACTGAGACAGTGACTGGCCCACAGTAAGTATCTGAAGCAAGATTTGAACTCAGGAAGATGAGCCTTATTTCAGTCCACCTAGCTGCCCCTATCAACTACCGTTCCTCAAATCACTAATAGAGGGGCAGCTAGGTGGTGCACCAGCCCTGGAGTCTGGAGGACCAGAGTTCAAATGTGCCCTCAGACACTTGACACTTATTGGTGTGTGACCCTGGGCAAGTCACTTAACACCCATTGCCTTGCAAAAAAAAAAATCACTGATAGAAATGCAAATCAAAATAAACCTGGCGAGGGAGCTGGAGGGTGGAGCAATAAACTCTAGGAGTCTTCCTTTGTAAAGGGCTCACAACTTCTTAGGTAATTTTCCATCAACAGATTTGCTAGGTTCAGCTCTAGGGAACAGCACACACTACCTCTCCCCTTCCGTTCCCCCCTCTTTCAGCTTCCTTTTGTGTTCTATCTTCTCCCATTAGATCGCAAGCTCCTTGAAGGCAGAGACTGTCCTCCTTTTTCTCATTTGTATGCCCCACCCTTAGCATGGCGCCAGGCACCCTTGGGCAGCTTAAGAAATGTTTATGGAATGGAATTGATGGGAGGGAAATCCGTGGTCTCCTTCTAGCTCTGGGATCTTAAGGCTGGTGTGAACTATCTATCGCAGAGTGAAGTCAGCCGGAGGAGGAAAACCTCGTCCTCTGTGACTCCCACTATGTAAACAGGAAGAACGAGTCAACAACAAAACAACTGCTTGACGTGATAATGACCGGGCTTGAGGAGATAGGAGGTGCTCTGCAGAGGTGGAAGACGATGGATGTGGAACTTGCAGTGTAATGTCAGATTTTTCCAGTGTGCTGCTGAGTTGTGCTGTTTATTTTTCTTTTGTTATTTTTTGAATAGAGGATGAGTCTCTGGGGGGGGGGTGGGAAGAGATGCATTGGGAAGTGTAGGTTATGGAAAACCAAAGAGATCAATAAAAGGTACTTTAAATAAATGGGGGAGGGGAGGGGAAGAACTCAATGACTCCTAAAGCCCTTTCTGGCTCTAATTCTTATGGCTCCTTGAACTCTAAGGTTCCTTCCTGAGCTCAAATCCTCTGTTCTTTCCTTTAATCCTCTGTTGACTGACCCTTTCTTGTGGGCTTTTATTAGTCAATAAATATTCATTAAGCACCTTCATTAAGTGCCAGACTCAGTGCCAAGTGCTGGGGATTACAAATACAAGTTAAAAACAAAAAAAGGACCCCCCCTCCTTCAAGCAGTTTACCTGAAGAGGATACACAAAAGGAAACTGAAAAGTGGGGGGCTGGAGGGAAGGGGAGAGAAAGTACCCAGTGGGTATTTGATGGAGAAGTCCAAAAGCAGTGGAGATGGGAAATGGAAGAAAACTGTGCTGAGCCCCTTTCTGGAACAGAAACCTTGGAACTCAGGGCCTTGCTCTCCAGCCAGAGGGTCCAATCAGAGGGGCAGATGAGCATTTTGCTGGCCACTGTGATAAGCACTGGGGGTACCTAGCAAGGCAAAAGACTGCCCTGGAGCAGCTGACAATCTAATAGAGAGACAATATGCCAACAGCTATACACAAACATGCCGTATGAAGGGTCAGGAGGAAATCCACAGCGAAAGACCCTAGAATTAAGAGGGGTTGGGAGAGGCTTCTTGCAGAGGTGGGATTTTAAAGAGGACTTGAAGGAAGCCATGGAGCTCAGGTGGTAGAGATGAGGAGAGAGAAAGCATTCCAGGCATGGGGGACAGCCAGAGAAAATGCCCAGAGCCCAGTGATGGAGGGTCTTGTTCTGGGAACCTCAAGGAGGCCAGTGCCATTGAATGGCAGTGTGTATGTGGGTGTGTGGGTGTGTATATGGGTGGGGTCGGTAGGGTATAAAAAGACAGGAAAGGAGGAGGCCCTAGGTTATGAAGGGCTCTAAGTACCAAACAGAAGATTTTGTATTTGAGCCTGGAAGTGCTGGAGGAGACGGATAAAATGGTATTGCTTATGCCGACAGAGGGCAGAGAGTGCAGGGCCCTCTCTTCATGTGAGAAGATGGTGAAGGGGGTAATGGCACAAGTCATGTGAGTGATATGATAAGTAAAAGGGGAGAACAGGGGGCTCACGTGTGAGTGGCCTCCATTTTTCTTCAGTAAAAGAGGCGGCAGGGTTCTCAGCTGAGAGGGTGGGGGAAGGTTTGAGAAGATGAGATTTGGAAGAGGTAGTAGGATTGCCCAACAGCAGTGAGGGCCATTTGAGGTTGTGTAAATTTGTAGTGGATCCAGACTGAGTGATTGTGTGATTTTCTCTTCCTGTTGCCTCATGGTTACCAAATGTTATAGCCTCATTATGAACTCATTGATATCCCAAAAGGGCCTCACCCAAGGGCCACTTTTCTATGCCCATCCCAGAATGACCCACCTATCTCTCAGACAGTTTATGCTCATTGGTGATAACACACTCCCCTCCTCTTTACTCCCCCACCCCCAGTGGTGATGATAAACCGTAAAGTACAAACTCCTTTGTCTGACATTCAAGGCCCTCTACAACCTGGCACCATCCTGTCCTTCCAGACTTACTGTTACTCTCCTTCACTTGCTCTATATTCTGGCTATGATGGACAGTTTCCTCCTGTCTTTCCTCCCCTCCCCTTCATCATCATGCCTGGGATCCTCCTTCATGGTATCTCTCTGCTCAGCTGGTTTTCTGTGCTTCAAATGCCTTTCTTCTGTTTACCTGTTCAATTCATCCTTGAGAGCTCATCTGAAACTCCTCTTCTTCCAGCATTCTTCCCCGGTTCCTGGTCATTAATGACTGCCCTTGGACTTTATGTACACATAATATGATGTTGTGATATTATTGTTACATGTGTTGGTGATACATCCTCCCATTTGTCTGACCTAGCTCCATGAGAGCAAGGGATCATGTGTTACCTTAACTTTGTCTCTGGCCTAGTACAGGATACTGCACGCAGTAGATGCTTAATAGTTTTGTTGATGGAATGAATGAATCAGTTGTATAAAGTCTTAGTTCTGCCACTGACTCATTGGGTGATCTTGGGCAAATCACTTCTTCCTCTCTGGGCCTGAGAGTTATGTTTGAATGACAACACCCCCCCCCACCTCCAGACCTCTTCCCTTTCTGAATCCTATGATGTTATTTTACTGATTAGAAAATTGCAGTGGGGTGCATCTAGGTGGCACAGTGGATAGAGCTCTGGCCTTGGAGTCAGGAGGACCTGAGTTCAAATCTGGCCTCAGACACATAACACTCACTACTTGTGTGACCCTGGGCCCGTCACTTAACCCCATTGCCTCACCAAAAGGCAAAAAAAAAAAATGAGAGTGAATGAATGATAAAGCACTTGCTGAATACTTGCTATGGGCAAAGTAATTTGCTAAGCCCTGGAGATAACAGAGGGAGAAGCAATAGTCCCTGTTCACAAAAAACCTCCCATCCTAATAGAGCAGGGCTTCTTAACTTGAGGTCCACAGATTCCCAGGGGCTCTGTGGTTAGGGGTCCATGAACTTGGATGGGGGTGGGAGTAGGGGGAAATCACACCTTCATTTTCATTAGCTTCTAACTAAAATCTGGTATTTCCTCCAATAATTTAAAAACATCCTGAGAAAGGGGTTTCTAGGCTTTCCCAGGTTGCCAGCAGGACCAGGCATGTAGAAAAGTCAGGAATCTTTGTCAAGGAGAAGACATAGAGAGTAATCATGAACTTCCCCTACCTGGACTCTGATTTCCTTTCTGTAAAATTAAGTTGATTACTTTACAAATAGCCATTTGTCCAGATGACATCTAAGGTCCGTTCCAATCGCATTTCTTCCATTCACTCAGGTTTACACAGTAGGAGTCATCCTGTGTTCTACACTCTCCCTAATCTCCCATATCCAGGCAGTTACCAATTTTTGCTGATTCTGTCTCCCCCACACCTCTTGGGGAGATCTAGCCAGATCGCTTTTTGCTTATACCAGGGTGTCAAACGCATTGCTGCCTCAATGCTTCCCAGCGCAGACCAAACCTGATTAAAATGTAATTGGGAAATATTTAACAAAATAAAAACATAACAGAACATAGCTAATGGTAATACGTGGTCTTCTAAGTCCATATGTGGCCTGCAGGGATCCTTGCAGACAATTCAGTGGTTTCTGTTGGAGTCTGATGTCACTGGCTTACACTATTGCAGTAATTTCCTGATTGAAGCCTATCTCCTCTCCAATTCCCTCCTCCCACGTTGACATTCTTAAAAGCATAGGTCTGACTGACCATCTCTTCTGCTCTGCTCTAGAAGCTCCACAGGCTCCTTTCAGTTGATAGGATAAAATATCAAGTCCTCAGACACTTTGTCATCTGGCACCAGACTATTTTGCCAAATCTGTTACACGTTATTCCCTCTGATGGTGTGTGTGTGTGTGTGTGTGTGTGTGTGTGTGTGTGTGTGTGTGTGTGGTGACACTGTGCTCTCTCCAAAATGCCACTTACTGCTTCCCATGTGGGACATTCCCATCTCCTGCCTCGGTCCAGATGGACAACCATGTCCTATTCCTCCTTGACGCTGCCTGCTGGAACCTCCTACCTTACTTCAAGGCCCAGCTCTAACATGTAGAAGTCTCTTTTGCCTCTCTTTGTATCCCTAGCACTTAGCACAGTGCCTGACACGTAGCAGATGTTTCATACATAATACTTGTCTGACTCTTGGTTAGAGCAGTTGCCCTACAGTGGAGAGGTGCAGGATTTGGAGTTAGGGGACCTGGGTTCTAATTCTTTCGAATCTACCTACGTCATCTCTACTACGTGCAAGGCACTGTGCTAAGTGCTTTACAAATATTATCTCATTTGAGCTTCACCACAACCCTGAGAGGTAGGTGGTATTATCCCCATTTTACAGTTGAGAAAACTTAGACAAAAGAAAGGTTAAGTGATTTGCCCATGGTCATAACTGCTCAACAACATAGTGATAAACACTTGAGGTCGAATTTGGACTCAGGTCTTCTTTTTTTTTTTTTGCTTGTTTTAGGCAATTGGGGTTAAGTGACTTGCCCAAAGTCACACAGCTAGTAAGTGTCAAGTGTTTGGTCTGAGGTGGGATTTGAACTCAGGTCCTGCCTGACTTCAGGGCTGGTGCTCTATCCACTGTACCACCTAGCTGCCCCTCAGGTCTTCTTGATTCCCGATTCCTCCTCCCCCTTTCTGTCCACTGCCACCTAGCTGTTCCTTTTTTTTTTTGTAGGCAATGGGGTTAAGTGACTTTCCCAGGGTCACACAACTAGTAAGTGTTATGTGTCTGAGGTCACATTTGAAGTCAGGTCCTCCTGAATCCAGGGCAGGTGCTCTATCCACTGTGACACTTAGCTGCCCCCTAGTTGTTCTAAAAAACTATGCTTGAGGGCAGGCACTGTCTTTTTGTATCTCCAGCATTAGCACAGTAGCTGGCACATAGTAGGGGCTTCATAAATGTTTATGATTGATGATTGACATCCCAGCTCTGTCACTAACTTTCCTCTAGTCACTTGCTCTCTGTGATTGGTCAGTCGGTCAACAAACATCTAATTAGCCCTTCCTAGGGCAAACACGGCCCCGGCCCTCAAGGCGCTTCCACTCTAAAGCGGAAGACGAGAGGCGCTGGAATGGGATTCCTCCTGGGGCCCGCAGTAGCTCCCGGCCTGGCAGGATGCCCGGCCAGCAGGGTTCTCATGGCCCCGCCCCCTCCTCCCCTCCCTTCCCGGCTGTCAGAATGCCCCGCCCCCTTCTCCCGCCGCCTCCTCCCCTCTACGAGCCGAGCAGCCCAGCCAAGGACCTCGGCGGCGGCCGTGCCTCCTGAATAATGAATCACGCTGCCCCCGGGAAGGGGCGGGGCCGAGGCGAGGCGGCTATGACGCAGGCGCACGGCCCGGCCCGGGGGAGAGGGTCGCAAGATGGCGGCGCTGAAGGAAGCTCGGGGCTACGGGCTGTCTTGCGGGCGGGTGAGCGACGGCAGCAAGGTGTCTGTCTTCCACGTGAAGCTCACCGACAGCGCTCTGAGGGCCTTCGAGAGCTACCGCGGCGGCCAGGTGAGGGCTCCGGCTCGGGGCGCCGGCATTCCCCCGGGTCCTGTCCTCCCCTCCTCTGGGCTCCGCTCTCCCGGGCTCCCCGCGCCCGGGGCGCCTCAGCTGGACTGAGCGCAGCCCGGCGCGCGCCGGGGCTGAGGCGCCACGGGGCCCATTACCCCCTCCCCCCTCGCCTCGCTCCGGGCAGTAGCGCCAGCTCGCGCCGGGTCCCGCTGCCCCCGCCCCCCCCAGCCAGGCGGGCGCCCCTTCCGGGCCCCCGTAGTCTCGGGGCTGCCCCCCCTCCCCCCCTTTCCCTGCGGTGCTGTCCGGGCTGATCGAGTCCGGCCGGGGGGAGGCAAGCAGGTGATCTTCTTTCCCATCCCCACCATATGGTTATACGTGAAGTTCCTTTCCCATCTCCGCTCAGCTTTGGGGGGCTGCCGCGGCATCTGGGGGTGCTCGTCTGGACCCCGCCTCAACCCCCTTGGTTGCGTGGCTCCTTGTCTGCGTGGCTCGCCCGCCTCCCCCCCCACCCCAAGCTTAGACAACTAGAGGCCACAGGTTTTACTGACCTCTTGGGGTTGTCCACAGCTCCCTCCTGAAGATTTTGGGGTTCTGTCTCACTGAAGGGAACTATAGGGGTGCTTCTGGTCAGTGTCCATCAGCCTTATGGCTGTCCTGAGCCTCCAGATTAGCTCAGTTCTGGGACAGTGTGGATGGAGGAAGGGGGCTCCCCTTTCTCGTTTCTAACCCCACTTTCAGCCATATGTTTCTCAGGGACCTGGCACTTAAGGGCTGCAGCAGTGCACAGCTGAGCAGAGGTGGGTTGCGGGTGGGTGGGGTCAGTGGGGTTTGTGGATCATTTCTCTTCTATTGCATCGAATCCAGTTCTCATCCTTGTTGTGGTCCCCCCCAAGATCCATAGGGTGAAGGGGTGCAGTTTCCCTTTGGTTGCTTTCAGAGGTGCCTCTTGCTCCCCTTCTTAGGGAATGTTTCTTTAAGGGAAGCCAGGTGGGTGCTAGCTTACCTTTGGATTGTCCTAACCCCAGGTCCCCAATCCCTGCCCTTTGCTGACCCGGCTTTCCACCCCTGTGTATTTATTTGCTCTTCCTTTTTAAAAAGTCCTTCACTTAAATAAAGGATCAGAAATCCTCTTCTGTGTATTCCCAGATTTTCAGGGACATTTTCTGCTTCTGCCCAAAATTTAAGGCAAGGTAGAGAATGCTGTGGTCTGGGCCTCGGGTTGTCTTTAGGCTCATTAAATAGGCCCCCTTGTCTTTGTGCCTACCTCCCTCCAGTAGAAATTCACAGGGTTAGTTCTGTACCTCCCTTCCACCCCCAACTTTCTTCCTAGGGAATTTAAGGCTCTTCTTCACTGAGGGAGACCAGGTAGGCTTTGGCTTCTGGGGGTCCCATGCCTTTCAGGAAGAAGAGTGTAGGGCTAGAGTGTGTTATTCCAAATTTTTAAGTGGGATTCTGAAAACAGAGAATATGGCCTGTTCCTCCCTACCCTCTCTTATACAAAGAGGGGTTTGGCTGCTTGTCCAGAAAGGGCATACTTAGCTTTTGCCTTTGGGGTGATGGTGGAGGGGGTGGGGAGAGTGTGAGTAGAGACTAACTAGGAAGGAATGCTGCTTTCTTTCCTGCTGGAGACTTGTTTAACGCCATCAGGTAAGCTTGGAAATTTCATTGCCCTTATTTGTGCTGCCTCCCTTCCTCCAACTGTCTGCTAGTTCCCCACCCCACCCCCCTTCCCTGAGAAGCAGGTTTTTGCCCCTAAATGGTTCTCTGGAATGACAGCAGGCCATTCTATAGATGAGGTGTCGAAATCTTATCTGTGCTGGTGGTGTCCTAGGTAGTTCTAACTAGTCAGCAGTTGAGGCAACTTTCCTAGAAACAACTGTAGAGAATTCATTAGTGATGTAAATAAAACTGTGGACTTAGTACCCTGTGAGGCTTCTTAAGAGGGTTCTGTGGCCTTGTGAAACTAGGAAGTCCTAACTTTATCTAACACACTGTACATCATTGTCTTAACCTGGCTGTACGGGTGAGGCTGCTAGCCTGGCCACCTAACCTGTTTCACTCATCAGAAATGGCCAGCTTGTGTATATACCATATGTTGTCAGGATACTATTTTTAATTTAGGGTGCGGGTTACATCCCATAACTTATTGGGATCATCTGGATCATCTTAATCGGAGGGTTAAGGTAATTGTAGTCTTTTAGGTTTATCGTATTGTATCACAACTTTATTTAAATGTGTTATCAGCTTTGTGTCAGTGGTCACTAGGGTCAGACATGGTTTTGAAGTTTTCGTTAAAATATTCATTTTGCCTAATGTGATTCTGTGTAACAGGTTGTGTTGAATTTTGAATTTATTTTGTTTTGTTCCTTAGACGAATTTTTATTTGGAGTTTTAAAAAATGACATTCTCTTTTACATTACTTCCTAATGAATCTTTCCTCCTTCTCTATCTTATTACAGAAGTACAGTTAAGCAAGGCAAATAAACACATTGGCCTGGCCTGATAACTTGAGCCTTATTCTCTCCTTGTAGTCTGCGGTCTTTCTCTGCCAAGAGGAGGCAAACCTCACTGCCAGTCTTCTGAAGTCTTGATTAGGCACTGTCTTTTAGTCCAAACTTAAATTCAGCTTCCACTCAGCAATGGTAGCATTTATTCTTTAAAATATTTTTTGGATGTGCTTTGTCTTTACATCACTTTCATTTTCAAAAATGTCTAAAAGATTAAAAAAAAGAGTAGAACTGACAGTTGATCAGCTGAAGCTGACATTGATATCATGTATTGTGTAGTACTTCACATAGTCTCTGACCACTGCAGAGAAGGGAGGGAGATATTCTTAATTTTCTGTCTCCTCTGGTATAAAAGATGGTGATGAGCATTGCCACAGAATTCAGTTCAACAAATAGTCAATAATAAGGAAAGAAGGAAACACATTATTAAGCACCTGTTATGTGTAAGTGCTTCATAGATATTATCTCATTCAATCCTAATAACATCCTTGGGAGGGACGTACTATTATTATGACTTTTAGAGATGAGGAAACTGAGGCAGCGATGTTAATGCAGGGTCTGAATCCAGATTTGAATTTAGTCTTCCTGACTTCAGGCCCAGCACTCTATCCAGTGGATGACCTAGCTGCTTCCAAGCCTTTTTTCCTTAGGAAAAAGGAAGAAGTAAAGGTAAAGCACAGGCCCTACCCTCAAGTTTACAGTCAAGTGTGGAAGATCACATTTACACTACTAAATGAAAAACTATGACATTAGAACTTGATTTTAGATATTGATCTAAATGAAGTTGTATGAGAAATTTAGGGGTGGAGAAATCTGTGCCTTGCATATAGTAGACCCTTAATTGATACTGAATTGAGTTTGTTGTGATATCTTTTCTTTGTAAGAGCATTCAGACAATGCTTCCTGAAGGAGGGTGTCATCTAAGCTTGGGCTTTAGAAAATGTTATTTGCTAATAGTTGTAGGTGAAAAGACTTGGAAAGAGACTTGAAGACTTGGCTTGTGCATCTGGGTAACAGTTATTAAAAACCACACATATAAGTATATAAACAAACTCCAGCAGTTGTAGGGCCTTGGTCTCTAGGTTCTCCAAAACAAAAGGAAAACCAGGAAATAGATAATTTACTTATTGTTGGGGTAAACCTGGCATGTATGGGAGGGAGGTGCATGTCCTTTGAATTTCATTTTAAAATGTTTTTGTGGATATGAATTTTAATCTTAACTCTTTGAAAAGCAAGTAGAAATTTTGTACTGATCACTTAGAAACATTTGGTATCTGCCCTGTGTTTTACCCTGGAAGAGGCAGTGGATCCGAGCCCTTTGAAAAGAGAAGCATGTACTTATCTGAAGTTGTTGACTGTTCAGTCTTTTGCTTGATTCTGTGTTTGCTTGGGTTGTAAGACAGTCACTGAATAGTTTGTACAGACGTCACTACCAACTTTAGATATGTGTTTTTTTCCTATCAGGCAATTACAGGAGAGATGATCTATAAAGATTTCTTCAGTTCGAGGCCCAGTTTAAACGCTGCCTCCTCTATGAAGCCTTTCCTATTCACCTCAATGAGAAAAGCTCTCTCTTCCAAGTCTTAACTCCTTCAGGTGCCATTTATATGTCTCTTCATGGCACAATCCTACCTTAGATTGTGGTTATTTGTATACCTCTTTTTTAAAAAAAATTATTTAATTTATTTTGATTTATCAATGATCACTTCCATATGCTTTTGGGTTTAAAATTTTCTCCCTCTTCCTTCTCACCACCCTCCCCAAAATGGCACACAATCTGATATAGGCTTGTATACCTCTTTTTAAGAAAAGAGGACCCTGTAGTCTGGCTAAGATGGAGCTAACAGTTACCAGTTTTCTGCCTGGAGTGGTTTCTTTACAAGTTTTTCTCCCTTTCTCTCTCTCTCTCTCTCTCTCTCTCTCTCTCTCTCTCTCTCTCTCTCTCTCTGTCTGTCTCTTCTCTCTCTCTCTTCTCTCTCTCTCTCTCTCTCTATATATATATATATATATATATATAGATTTACATATTTTTTTCTTTTTCTTTTTGTATTTTGGTGAGGCAGTCTGGGTTAAGTGACTTGCCCCGTGGTCACACAGCTAGTAAGTGTCAAATGTCTGAGGCTGGATTTGAACTCAGGTCCTCCTGACTCCAAGACTGAAGCTGTATCCACTGTGCCGCCTAGCTGCACCCCCTTACTAGATTTCAAGCACCTTGAGGACTGTGTTAACTCCTCTTTGTATCTCCCCCACTACCCCTAGCAAAACCAAACTAAAAAACCAAAGCGAACCAAAAGCCAGCTGATGTGTTGCCCATAAAAGGCGCTCCGTAAACATTTGTTGAATGAATGTTCTAGGAATTAGCTTGGTTAGTGGTTTCAGATTCTGATCTGCTCTCCCTGAAGTGTGTGGGCCTGCTGCATAAGTCAGCTAGGGCACAGGCAGGGAAATCTTAAATTAGCTTCCATTTGTCTCCTACTCACTGATGCCCCAGGAAGCTTGGCTAGTGTTTTCGTTCTTCTTCATTGCATGTTATTATGCATACCTTTTACCTTATGAATGTTGTTGCCAATGAATTGAGGGACTAAACCTAATAGTGGTGGTGCAGTCCAGTTTTTATTTCCTGGGTACTCTTGACTTGTAAAGTTCAGTGTTCCCCCTACTTTTTTAGATGATCGATATTTTTTGAACCAAAATATATGGGGGCTTTAAATGCATCTGTGGAAGTCTATACTACAGTGCTATTACATACTCTGGTGGGTCTCTTACTTAAAAAGTTGGCGAATACAGTCCTGTTGACATAGCAAAGTTTACAAGTTTCAGGCTCTCTCAGCCATAGAAATCATCCATTCTTATTTTTGTTCTTTAAGATCAAGGAATGTAGCTGAAGGGTGTGTGTTAATGGCTACGTCCTGTTTCTTAATGCTTTAGTGGAATGATGTATTTGATTTGGGCTCTTTAGCAGTGGTGATCGCCATCCCTTCACTCCTAAGTAGATGGTCTTCCTAAGGTGCTGTGGTCCCAGTACCATTTGGTGGCTAACTCCTTTGGTGATGAGCTTTCCTGGACTGGCTTGTCTTCCGATGACAGACAGACACAGACGTTTGGTGATCGCCATCCCTTCACTCCTAAGTAGATGGTCTTCCTAAGGTGCTGTGGTCCCAGTACCATTTGGTGGCTAACTCCTTTGGTGATGAGCTTTCCTGGACTGGCTTGTCTTCCGATGACAGACAGACACAGACGTTTGTCCTTGGTGGGTACTTAACAGCCTTTCTAGCTTGAATAGGACCTTCCTAAGCTTGCCTTCTGTTGATCTGACCTTTGAGAAATCAGAATCTACTCCATACCATGCTGAGACGACAGCAGAAGACTGAAGTGGAAGATGTTTCTTGAAATCAAGGAGGATCTCCAGTATATTGTTGGACTCCTTGTGGCAAACTTTTGGGAGATAACATGACAGAAGTCTAGTAGGATATAGTAAGGCATAGATGGGGTTCAATCTTCACAAAATCTACGAAGATCACAGATCTATTTGAGAGTATATTGATTGAAATAAAATTCACATTTGTTCAGTGTTTTCAGTATTATCCTCATTTTACAGAGTAAGAAACTGAGACAAAGGCTAGAAGATCATGTTGCTAGAAAGTGAAAAAATCCAGACTTGGACCCAGGGCTCTTCTCTCAGTTTCGTCCTCTTTCTACTGCACCATATTCTCTCTTTGAATTTAACTGATGCTTTCCAGTTTTTTGATGTAAAGGACATTGTTTTCCGATTTAGATGTTCCAGAGCATTCTGAAAACTGTGTTTCCGAGTGGGTGTTTGAAAGCAGTGTATTGTAGTCATGTAGCAGATTAAATACCTGCAAGCTCTGGGTTTGATGGTTTCAGGAAGGTGAGCTGTGTGTGAGAGAAAAAGACTGATTAAGCCATTGTGATCCTAGAGTGAAGTTTGTAGCAGAGTTTATTATTTAGATACTTGTATGTAATCAGCCCTGAGCTTTCTTTTTCTTTTTGATTCACTAGGACTGTCATAGTTCATCATTCTTGAAGCAGTTTTGATACCACTACAGATTGTGACATTGGTGAATGATTCTTTGCGGTAGAGCAAGCTGGTTTGAGAGAATAAGTATCTTCTGTGTTGTCTGATTAGCAATTAACAGTTGCTAAGATTCAGTCCCATTAGGCATTGAAGGAAAAATTGGCTTGAATATGGCAGTACTTGAAAAGTTCTTTTCTGATATTTAATATTGTGCCTTAAAAATGTTTGAGACTCTTAATCTTTCTTTTTTTTTGTTTTTGTTTTTTTTTGGTTAGGCAATGGGGTTAAGTGACTTGCCCAGGGTCACACAGTACTCTTTCATTTTAAAAAGAGAATATTATTTCTACCATATCCTAATATAATTAAAATTTGCATGAATTATTGATTGTCTCCTCTGAAAATTGTATGAGAAGAAACTGACCATAATTTGCATCTGAAGTGATTTATGGTTGCATTGGGAGTAAACTATCAATCACAAATGAACATATTAAGAGGTAAAAATATGTGTATGTGGCTCTATATATTTTATTTGGTGGCCTGCCGATGCAATTAAGAGTTTGGTTATTTTGTCATTTTACCTTTAAAAAAATCTGGTATCTAGATAGTGGATCCAAATAGGGTAGAGTATCTACTTCTCGACTGAATAAAAATGTTGGAGAAATCCTGTGTCTTAAATGGTGTGGAACACACTTTGCTCCGATGCTAATTATGTCTTAAATGGCTTGCTCCATCTCCAGCCAAGTTGAAATTTAGCTTGCCATTTACTGATTCATACAGGTCATCATCATAATGGGTAGTTCATTTCAAGCACTTTTGAAAGAACAGTGCCTTCTAATTTCAAAAAAATTCATGAAAATTTTGAGTTTAGGTAAAGATAGGAAAGATATCAGCAGCTTGCAACACACTTTCAGTAGTTGTTATTCTAATTTCTGTAGTGTTTTAAGGTTTACAAAGCACTTTCCTCACAACAACTTTATGAGGTAGGTGTTGTAAGTATTATTATCCCCATTTTACAGATGAGGAAATTGTGGCTGTTGAAGATGTATAGATTGACAGGTCGAATGACTAACAGGAGGTGGAATCTCTGACCTGAGTCTTCTGACTCCCCAGTCCAGGGCTGTTCTCTTCCTTGTTTGTGGGGAAGTAGAGTTTATGCTACCATTGAGTTTCTTTTAATAGGAGAAGCAATGTGATGTAATTAAAAGAGAAATCAGAAGACCTGGGACTCCAGTCCTGACTCTGGCCATGTGAGCTTCGTCAGATTAGTTTATTTATGCCTTTGAAAAGTGGTGATTATAGTACTTATACTCTGTGTTACAGGGTTGTTGTGAAGAAACACTTTGTTAAACTGGAAAGCATGATATAAATGTGAGCTGTTATTAAAGAATCCTTCATTCAGCGAACATTCATATGCCTTCTGTGTGTTAGGTGCAGGAAAGATAGAATTTATGTAAGACCCAGGCTCTTCCATGATGAAAGTTAAAGTCTAGTAGGAGTGTAAAATAAATGCCCAGATGACTCTCACATGCATTCCCTGATAAGGGTGTTAGCAAGTTACCGAAGTGTGGTGTGTGAGGGTGGATTTTAGACACTAGATCCTATGTGCACCCAGACTTCATTTGTTAGAGCAGGAGGTCTTAGCCTTTTTTTGTGTCCTGACTGTGTTGACAGTCTGGTAAAGCTTGTGGACCTAGACTCCTCAGAATCATGTTTTTAAATGAATCAAATATAAAACATAGGATTACAAAGGAAACCAATTCTGTTGAAATACAATTATGAAAATATTTTCAAAAACCAAGTTCATCCAGGGGTGGGGAACCTGTGGCCTGGAGGTCCTCAGGTGCGGCCCTTCGACTGAATCCAAACTTCCCAAAACAAATTCCATTAGTAAAGTAATTTGTTCTGTAAAACTTGGACTCAGTCAAAAGGCCCCACCCAAGGACCTAGAAGGCCCCATGTGGCCTCAAGGCTACAGGTTCCCCACCCCTGTAATAATAGACTCTCTCCATCTACCTAGCCACCCTTGTGCTGGAGGGAAGAGATGCACAGGAATATCCTGTAGTTCAAAAAACTTATCTTAAAATCTCTATTATTGGTGCACATTTGTAAAAAGGGAAGGAAAAAAGATTTTATGCATCACTTTGATATCCATTTATGCCAGCTAATCCATGGGAGAGATACATTTTGGCTAGCTTTCTGGTTCTGCTAGCTAATCAGACACAAGAGGAAACAAGGAGAGCGCAGCTGGGCAAGCCCAGGTAAAGCTTGGATTCATACCAGCTGCTCAGTCTGGCCAGAGCGAGACCCAGAGGACTGTTAAGAGATTTTGTGGTGGGTGTGTTTATGTTCATGGGGACCAGGTTGAAATAACCACCTCCATTAACTGTGGGTTTTAATTTTTCATTCAGCTTTTGCTTTTTCCAGTAACAAGTAGAATGAATGTAGTTTAAAGTGAATGTTGAGTTAAGCTGTGACATTTAAAGTCATAGACTCTTAGGAGTTGGGAATAACCTCTGAGTTATTCTAGTCCAGCCTCAATTTGGAGCATGAATCTTCTACAACGTAGCTGACATTTTACATAGCTTTTAAATATTTACAGAAAGTTTTATCTTATTTGCTCCTCATAACATTGTCATTTGATCCTCAGAACAACCCTGTTAGGGTAGATAAATGAATTTTAATGGGATTTTATAGAGAAGAAAACCTGAGGCCCAAAGAGGTCAAATGACTTGCCCATGGGTCACACAGCTAATAATTTTGGGAAGCAGGATTAGACTCTAGATCTCTGCTTACTCCAAGTTCAGCCCCTTGCATCATTCTGTATTTCCTTTCCTTGACAGTATGATGATTGAGCCTCTACTTTGAGATGACCAGTGATTGGGAAATTAATCAAATAAGCAGCTTGTTTTAATGCTGGACAGCTCTGATTATTATGGATTTCATTCTTGGGTGCCTTATCTTCATTTTTGTCACTCTTGCTCATTATTTCTGGTTCTTACCTTTGAGACCAGAGTATAAAGACACTTTCTTTATTCTCCATGATTATCCCATAGGTATTTGAAGACAGAGTTCATATTCTTGGCTCTGGAAATTCTCTCCCTTCCTCCCCCCTTCCCTTTTTTCTTCAGCAGGCTAAACATCACTAGTTCCTTTAACCGATCACCTCATGGCATAATTCTCAACATTCTCTATAAGTCATTTTCTGAATGAAGTACCTTGTCCATATCCCTTCCAAAATGAGCCTAAAACTGAATGTAGTACACTGCCCTCGTCCCTGGTACCTAGTTGGAGTATTTGTGAGCATCTTAATTATGGTTGGTTTTACAAAACATTTTGTTTTGTTAAAATCTCTGGAGACAGACAACTTTGTTTTAACCCTCAGATTAAGTATTACATTAATACATAGATTTCTTCTTCAAGAAGGTTTTGGGAAGACCCTCTGACAACATAGTATCTGATACTTTTTTTTTTAAAGAAGAGAAGTGCTTTTCTGATAGTGACTATTTTGTTCTGAGGCACTGTAAACTTGTTGGGCCTTATGTGTCATTTTACAGCATGGTGGCTGCTTTTACTCAGTGGCACCCTGGCCTGTTAAAGACCCTTATTATAGGACTTCAGATTTAATATAAGTCACTTGTGTCTCACTTCAGGTGTCATATTCTTTAGGACAACTTTTCTTGGTCTGCTCCAGTTGTTACCATTTCCTTCCCCAAAATTTAATTTGTATTTTATATATTATTTCCCTTCAATACAGGATAAGTTTCTTGAGAGTGAGGACTTTTAATTTTTCTTTGTATCACAGTGCCTGACACATGGTAAGTAGGTACTTACTAAATACTTTTTGTGAGAGAATTGAAGAGCCTTGGACTGGGAATCAGATCTTACTTTTAATTCTGACTCTTCCACTAAGTTTTTGTATGACTCTGGCAAGAACTCCCAGATTAAGGAGAAAATACTACAAGTAGGCAGAAAGAAAGAATTCAAACATGGAACCATAGTCAGGATCACACAAGATTTAGCAGCTACCACTATTAGGAAGCAGAGGATTTAGAATATAGTTTATTTTTTAAAAAATTCTATTTTTTTTCAGTCTTTTGACTTTGTTTTATTATTTCTTGATTTTTCTTGGAGTCATTTGGCCAATTCTAGTCTTTAAGGAGTTATCTTTAGAAATGTTTTATACTCCTTTTACAAAGGTATTACTTCTTTTCATAACTTTCTTGCATAGCTCTTATTTCTTTCCCCATTTTTTCTTTTATAGTTCTTATTTGGTTTAAATTGTTTTTTGCTTCCTTTTTTTTTTTAACCACTTTAACTCTTCTAAGAATTCTTGTTGTGCTTGTGTCCAGTCTACATTTTTCTTTGAGGCTTTGCTTGTAGGTGTTTTTGAGAATTGTCTTATTCTGTGTTTATGTCTTGAGCTTCTCTGTCACCATAGTAGCTCTTTATGGTTGGGTTCTTTTTTTATTTGTTCAACCTTCCAGCCTCCTTCTTGCCTTTGGACTTTATGTTAGTGTTGGGTTTGCTTGCTTCTAGGGGGTGATGTCTAGCTTGAGCTTCTGTTTTTTTGTGACCTCCTGCTGTTTCCACAGCTTGGTCTGGGGACCTGAAAGTCCCTCTCTAAAATGGAAACTTCAGGAAGAACTCACCAGTGGGATATGGCAGCTGAGGCCTGGGTGATGAGGTCTGGAGAGTCAGAGGTAGAGCCAGGAGAGGAATGAAATCCACACTTATTAAGTATCTGAGGCAGGATTTGAACTCTGGTTTTCCTGACTCCAAGTCCACTGCATTCTGCACTGCACCTAGCTGCTGTACAAGTTATGAAATGTGTTTTCATAAGCAGTTCTAATGCTTTCTGGTATGTTTCCAGATAATAAGCTTTGTGAAAATCACACTCTAATAAACAAAATTATGCATTACTGCACATTTTTTATGCACATATTACTTAATAGACATTAACTGGGCCTCTGTGTCATGAAAAGATAGATTCTGGCCTTGCGCTCATGAACCTGGTAGAAGTTGACATATGTAAAACAGTACGTGATTAGTATGGAGAAGTGCCGGCCAAAGGCTAAATAATGTTTCATGGAGAAAATATCCTTACTTGGGTGGGTCAGGGAAGACCATATGGAGGAGGTGACATTTGAATTGGTATTTTTTAAAGGATTTCAGCAAGAGGAATTGGTGGGAAGAGGGAGTGCAGTCTACCTTGGGGGTCAGGATGAGTTAAAGGAAAGCTTTCCTGGAGGGTGGTTGAATGAGATGAGGGCAGGGGCCCAGGTCAGAATGTGGGGGGCATTGAAGGCCAGGCAAAAGGGCTTGGATTTTATTTTGAGCTTGAAGGAATCATTGGAGAGTTGTGAGTAGAGAAATGACAAACTTAGATCTATAGATAAATGGAGACTAAAGCTGACAGGTTATGAGAGATGTACTGTGGCACCTCATACATAGTATTTTAAGGGTACAAAATTCTTTAGTTACATTTTCTCTTTTGAGCCTCAAAGTTACCTTATAAGAGATATGTTTTAATGCTGATTCTGGAGTCAGGAAAACCCAAGTTCAAATTTGGCCTCCAACACTTCCTAGCTGTGTGATTCTGGACAGGTCACTTCACCTCTGCCTTCCTGAGTTTTCTCAACTATAAATGGGCATAATGATAGCACCTCTCTTCTAGGTTGTTGTGAAGATCAAATGAGGTTAACAATGCCTGACACATAGTAAGCTCTGTATTATTATTGCTATTATTACTGTGGAATATGCTAGCAACCAGTTCATTTTTGACTTTTTTCTTTTGTTTCCACAAATGTTTTTGGTAAATTATTTCAGGAAAGGAAACACCCCCCCCCAACTATGATATGCTTTTTTCCCCAGCCCTACTGTGAAACACTGTTTTTATTTTATTTTATATTTTTTTGAGGAGCTAATTTTTCCCATTGTTTTCTTTTCATTGATTTATTCAAGTCTATTTTTTAAACATTCTTTTTTTCTAAATAATTTATTTTTCCCCCAATGTAAAAACAATTTTTAACATTAATTTTTTAAATTTTGTGTTCCAGAATCTTTTCCTTTCTCCTTCCCCTCCTCTCCCATTGAGAAGGTAAGTGGTTTGATATAGGTTATATGTGTGTAGTCACGCAAAACATATTTCCATAATTCAGTCTTCATTCAGACTCCATCAGTTCTTTCTCTGGAGATGATAGCATTTTTCGTCCTAAGTCCCTCAGAATTGTCTCGTTTCATTGTATTGCTGAAAATAGCTAAGTTTTTCACAGTTTATCATCGTTATGGTATTGCTCTTACTTTGTACGATGTTCTTCTGGTTCTGCTCATTTCGGTTTTCATCAGCTCATGCAAGTCTTTCAAAGTTTTTCTGAGAGCATCCTACTCATCATTTCTTATAGCACAGTAGTTTTCCATCACAATCGTATACCACAACTTGTTCTCCAGTGGATGGGCATCCCTTCAGTATCCAATTCTTTGCCACCACAGAAAGAGCTACTCCAAATATTTTTGTATAGATAGCACCTTTTCTATTTTCTTTGATGTCTTTGGGATACAGACCTAGTAGTGGTATTGCTGAGTCAAAGGTATGCATAGTTTTATAGCCTTTTGGGAATGGAGAAACTAATTTTTTAAGATGCATTTGTGCCTCCTTTGCCTTGGACAAGTGCTTTGCCCATGCAACTGTAACTTCCTGTAGTGCAGGAGGCAACTTGGGTGTTTTGTGCATCTAAATTTCTTGTATAAAGCAATGAATGTTTTTACCTCCTCTTTTCCCTCTTGCTCTTCTCTGCCCTTTGCCAGCCCAGGAGCAGTGTTATCTGATCCCTGCTGGTCTTTCCTCTTATGGTAGGGGAGTAATTTCCTTTTGAAATGTCACTTCATTTTGGGAGGATGGGGATCAGTATGGATTAGTATCCCGTCTTTCTGCCGAGGCCTGATCTTACTCTGACACTATGGTTTTTATACAAATGGAATTGTTATTTCTTTCCAGGTTTGCTTAATGACTTCCCTTTTTGGCTTTTGGAGGAAAGAAGTCAGGAATTTCTCTGATTATCAGCAAAAGGGATTTCTAGTCATTTAGTGTCTCCATCTTTCTCTGTTGTCCATAAAGCTCCAGCTGCTTACCCTGTGCTTTTGAATTTCTGCTCTAGTTTGTGGGAATTTGGAAATGATGAGATTGTCACTACCTAAAGTAGTTTACCCATTTCCATACTAAGAGCAAATGTACTTTCTGGTGAGAGGAAATTGTTGTGTTTGTTTTTCCCATGAGTTCTGCTTGGAAAAGTAGGTTCTGTGAAATTTCAGTAGTCAACAAGTCAGCCAACAAGTATGTATCTATTTTTGAAAATTACATGTTTTTTTGTTCTATCAGCAAAAATCCACCTTTGTTCCCTCTTACTACAACTTCCCATTCCTCAAATGAAAGTGAGATAAAAACAGAAGTAGAGTAAATCAAGGCAGCCAGGTGGTGCAGTGCCTGGAGTCAGAGAGATTCATCTTCCAGGGTTCAAATCTGGCCTCAGACACTTACTAGCTGTGTGACCCTGGGTAAGTCACTTAGCCCTGTTTGTCTCAGTTTACATAGCTATAAAATGAACTGGAGAAGGAAGTGGCAAACTACTTCAGTGTCTTTGCTGAGAAAACCCCAGATGGGGTCGTGAAGACACGAACACAGCAACATGACAATAGTCAAGCAAAACAGATTTCCGTATCACTTGTGAACAAAGAACAGGATCTCATTTGGCACTCCACTTCTCTGTCAGGAGGTGTAGGGATCCTGTTTCATCACTGATCCTCTGGGATGGAAGTTGAGCGTTATTATATTGCTGTCATTGCTTAACTTCACTCTGCTTCAGTTCACATAAGTCTTCCCAAGTTTCTCCAAAACTCTCTCTTTCATCATTTCTTATAGCACAATAGTATTTCATCACATTCATCTACCATAGATTTCAAAAAGCATTTATTAAGGGCTTACTATGTGCCAGTTACTGTGCTAAGTACTAGGGATACAAAGAAAGGCAAAAACTTAATTTTTTTTTCTAGTTCACATTCTCATGGCAGAGACAGTATACAATAATTATATACATACAAGGTAGATATGGTGTAAATGGAAGGTAATATTGGGGGACAGTTGCTATGTGGGATTGAATTGAGAAAGGTCATAACAGAAGGTATGATTTATACTGAGACCTGAAGGAAGCCAGGGAAACTAGTGGTTGAAGATAAAGAAGTGAGTGAAATGTAAGAAGACAAAGGTAAGGTAGGAAGGGTCCAGGATGTGATGGGCTTTAAATGCTAAATAGAGGATTTTTATTTTATTTTTTAATAGATTTTTTTATTGCTATCTTTTGTTTTTACATGGCTCCAGATTTCACCTGTATACCTTTCCCTCTAGTCTTGCAGAGAACTCTCTTATAACAGAGACCTGTTTAAGAAATAAAAAGAGCAAGAGAAAAAAATTCAGCAAAATCAGTCTACACATCTAAAACATATGATATTATGTGCAAGATTCCACACCTATCTATATACCCTCTTCCCACCCTCCACCCTCATTCCTGTAAAGGGTGAGTAGAAATGTTTTTTCATATTTCCTTTGGGGCCAAGTTTGTTCCTTGTAATTTTTCCATTTTCATTTTTAATTATTTTGTGGTAGTTCCCCCCCCCCATTTACGTTGTTGTAGGCACAGTGAATATCACATTCCTCCTGTGCTTCATTCTACATCAGTTCATGTAGCTCTTGCCATGATTCTCTGTATTCACTATGCTCATAATCTCTTACAACACAATATTCCATTAAAATCATGTACCACAATTCATTTAGGCATTCTCCAATTTATGGACATCTATTTTGTTTCCAGTTCTTTGCTATCACAAAAAGTACTGCTGGGAATATTTTGGTGTATCTTGATGGAGCATTTTTTGCTTGTTTGTTTGTTTTGATTTTGGCTAGGCAGGTTAAGTGACTTGCCCAGAGTCACACATCTAGTAAGTATTATGTGTCTGAGGCCAGATTTGAAGTCATGGCCCTGTTAGTTTTGTAACCTTGTATAAATGGCTTTACCTCTCTGAATCTGTATTCTAAATATCCAAATGGGAGCAGTAATCTTTGCCTCACCTGCTTGAGGGGAGTTTGTGAAGATCCAATGAAGTAATGAATACAAAATGCTTTGTAAACTAGCCTCTTTTGACTGTAGTATGTATCTACATTAAGTTAATCAAGAACAGCGCGTTGTGATTGCTGACTCTTGGCATTTATTAGCAGCCTGACACTAAGGAGTGATTTCTCTTTTGCAGGCCTCAGTTTATGTGATTCTAAAATGGGATTACTAAGAAAAGATTTGTAAAATTTGAGTGCTATATGAATGAAAATGATTATTAATTGAAACAATGCAGACGTGCACAGTATTTTCAGAAAAGTTGCTATGTAAAATAATAAATTAGAAGCCATTTGTTCATTTACAGAAGAATTTGGTAGAGAGTTCCTTTAAGTATCTTCCCAAATGTATTTTTAAATGTGATTCAATTTACACAGATTCCGTTTGTGTAGAATCATATATTCAGAGGTAGAAGTAACCTTAGAGGTCATCTCTTGAAAAAGCTGAGGTTCAGAGTTTATAACTTGCCCAAGGTGATACAAGTAGCAGAAGTGGCCTCTGAGTAGAGTATTTATTTTCCTATGTTGGTCAGCTTCTTCAAAGGGAGTGCATCTGTCATGTCATATGAGGTATATCTGTCCAGTAGGACCCCAGGGGAGGTCCCTGGGAGCACACAGTAGGCACAGCCCAACTTAGCTTAAACAAGAATAGAAGTAGTTCTGTTGCATAATTCTCCTAATGTTGGACCTAGGAGAGCCAATTTACTTAATTCAATAAATATTTATCAAGCTCCTGGTATGTCCCAGGCCCTGTGCTAAACTCTGAGGATACAGATAAGCAAAAGAAAGACAGTCACTGCCCTCAAGAAGTTTATAATCTAATAGGAGGAAGTCCACACACAGAAGGAAGTTGATCGGCTGGGTTGGGGCACAGGGGAATCATGGAATACCCAGAGCTGTGGCGTGATATTTCTGGGAATGGAAACTAAGCCAAGCTGCTGATGGAAAATGGAGTTATTTACAAAGTTCTGAGCCCTCTACAAAGGAAGGCATTGGAAGGAGTGAATTGCTAGGCTCCCCAGTCAGAGGGGAGAGGGCACTGAGAGATTTGAGAAGGTGCTGAGTCAGTCTGCATGATGATGAGGTTTCAGATGATCAGCTTTCTCTTGGGAGAAGAGAAGAATAATCTAAATTTAAATCATAATCTAATCATGATCTAAATGAAATTCTCACTTTTTAAATCCATTTAAAAATCCATAAAGGATAATGAAAAGAAGGTTTAGATAAAAAGAAAATTTTGATTTAAATAACTTGAAAGGCTTGATTTTAATTCTCATAAATAAAAGAGAGCAGAGGCCGCAGCTATAACTCATAATTTAAATTTTGACTATTTCTTGGTTTTTGTGGGGAACTTTTTTGATTTTGGAATTTGAGATGTTCCTGCTGTCGATTTTAAATAATTGGATGCTTAATCTGAAAAAAAAAAGTGAAGTTTTGAATTAGAAGGAAGGCATGATGACATGTTGGCCAGATTGTATTTTCTGACAATTGACTCCCTGGCTGCTGCGTGTGTTTTTCCAAGCACACTGCAACCTAATTATAATACTGTCTTCAGGGTTTATGCATTGGGATCACTTCATGATGCGAAGAATCTTTTTAGGACTAAATGAACTAAAATGAGGGTAGTGGAAAAGGTAGTGGACCAGGGGTTGGAAATGCTGGGTTTGGGTTCTGGCTTAATTTGAGCTGTATGTTCAAGATAGGTTAAATAACCTAACCTTTCTGACTTAGTGTTTTCTTTTTTCTTTTTTTTCACCTTTTTTAATTAATTAATTTATTTTTAGTTTTCAGCATTCACTTCCACAAGATTTTGAGTTCCAAATTTTCTTCTTATCTTCCCCCCCACCCCCCAAGACTGCATGGATTCTGAATACTTCTCTTTCCAACTTCCCTCCTTTCTATCACCCCCCTACCCCCTTATCCCCTTCCTCTTCTATTTTCGTGTAGGGCAGAACAGATTTCTTTACCCTATTACCTATATATCTTATTTCCCAGTTGCATGTAAAAACAATTTTTAACATTCTTTTTAAAACTTTGAGTTCCAAATTCTCTCCCTTTCTCCCTCCCCACCCTCATTGAGAAGGGAAGCAGTTCAGTGTAGGTTATACATATGTAGTCATGCAAAACACTTCTGTAATTGACTTAGAGTTTTCTTATCTGAAAAATGGAGATAATAGTACCTTCCTTACCTACCTCACAGAGATGCTATGCAGATCAAATGAAGCAAAATATGTGAATGTACTTTATAAATAAGTTGTTGAAATTACTTTTTTTTTCACATTTTGGGAGGAAAATGGACAAATTAGAAAGATTCCAGGGGAATGTGACTAGGAGAAGGAACTTGAAACCATGTCATGTGAAGATCAGTTGAAGGAACTGGGAAGGTTAGCCTGGAAAAGAAGTCTTGAGGGAATATGATGTTTCAAATATTTAAAAGGCTGTTTTCTGAGAAAGGAATTAATCATGTCCTGTATGCCTCCACAGAGCAGAATTTAGAAACAATGGGTGTTACAGAGATAGGTTACTTCTCAGCATAAGGAAAAAACCCATTTTAACAATTTTAGCTTCCCTCAAAGTAAAGGAAACTGAGGCTCAGAGGGAAGGTGCCTTAGGAAATAATCCCCGGTCATTGGAGGGCTCAAGCAGAGGCTGTCTTGTCAGGGATGGTGTTAGAAGTTGATTGAAGTGACCTCTGAGGTTCTGTAATTCTTGATGTATCTGTTAATAATTCATATTTTAAGCTAACTTTAGAACTCATTTTATTAGAAACTGTGCTTTGTAGCCAATGGCATGAAGATCCATGGTATTTATATGCCATGTATGAAGGAGTCAGAATGTCGCGGTGATCCCGGTTTGGATCCATAGTAGTCCTGTGTGGATTTAATTTAGGGCTGTCTTTCCACTTGCACACAGAAGAATTGAAATCAGTTCCAGATAAAATTAGTTGGTCATACTTAAGAGTAGTTTTAGGGAAGTAAAACTTCCTGTATGCCATCTTGTGCTTTACATCACTCCCACTTCCGGCAGGAACTTATTTAGCAGTCCATCTTTTGCACCCTGAATTCAGTATGTCTAACACTGAACTCAGCCTCCCATGTTCCCCAAACCGGTTTCCTTCTTTCCCATTTTTGTTAATGCTGTTCCTCCCCCCCCCCATTCCCCAGGTCACCCTGGCCTCTGAGTCGTCTTTACTTCCCTATCCGTCATATCCAGTGAGTCAGCAAGACCTGTCTGTTCAGCCTTTGCAAACTCCCTTGCATTTGTTCCCTTCTTTTAATCCTCCTCATATTCTCTCTCCTAATATCTTCCTTTGACTTCTGCCTCTCTATTCCAGTCTGTCCTATAAATTTTTTTTTTTTCCTGAGTAATCTTCTTATTCCTTTTGTTTCTCTGTTGACTCTCTCCTGCTCCAAGACCAACTTCCATTGGCTGTAAAATAAAGATCAGGTTGCTTAGCTGACTCTAGTCTACCTTTCTCGGCTTATTTCTCACTGCTCTCTTTCATACAACTAAAGCTTCCATCCAGGCGGTTTGTTCACTTTTCCCCAAACATTCTCTGTGCTTCCCCACTCCTCTGTCCTTGCTCACTCTTATCCCTCTGCCTTCTCTTCTATGTCTCTTCCAAAATCTTACGTATCATTTGACCTCATTATCTTTTCCTCCAGATCCTCTACTCTTGCGCTTGTCTCTCTCACTATTGAGGCTACAGCTATGCTCCCAGTTATCCAGGCTTGCAGTGTAGCTGTCATCCTCAGCTCCTTACTCTCTCATACCCTCCTCCCCCACATCCAGTCATTTGCCAAGTCCTGCTGTTACCTTTGTAACATCTCATGATACACCCCCTTGTCTCCTCTGATACTGCTTCCACCCTGGTGCAGGACCTCATCACTTTGTGCCTGGGCTATTGGAATGGCCTGCTGGTGGGACTGCCTGCCATAAATTTCTCCCCATTCCAGTCCATCTCTGCAGTCAAGTTAATCTTCTTAAAGTGTACATTTGAACATGTTAACCTTCTCCCCCTGTTTAATAAACTTCAGTACCTCCCTCTTACCTCCAGGAGTAAATGCAAAATGTTCTGTTTTCCATTCAAAGCCCTTCATAAACTAGTCATTTCCTACTGGTCCAGTGTTCTTACACCTTACACCTCCTACCCCACCACTACTCCTCGGTCCCCTCATCCTGGCTAGTTCTTGAGGAAGAGACTCTATCTCTTGGCTCTGGGCATCTTCTCTGGCTCTTCTCCATGTATTGTATGCTCTTCTTCCTATATTCTGTCTCCTGGCTTCCTTCAAGTCCCAGCAAAACTTCCACCTTGAAGTCTTTTCCGATTCCCCTCAATGCTAGTGCCTTCTGTTCATCACCTCCAGTTTATTGTCTATAATTTCTTTGTAGATAGTTGTTTACATGTTGTCTCTCCTGTTAGATGGTGAGCTCCTTGAGAGCAGGGATTATCTTCCGCCTTTCTTTGTATCCCCATACTTATCACAGTGGTTGGCATATAGTAGGAGCTTAATAAATGCTTCTTAACTGTCTGAAGTCATTTCTCCTCCCTGGGCCTTAGGTTCCTCATCTGTAAAATTCTGACAGACATTTGTTAAGTTACTACTGAGGGCAAGGCACTAATGATTCAAAAGCTAACAAAATAGTCCTTGATCTCAAGGAGATAACATCTTACTGAGGGATACAACAAAATTGATATAGGGCTTTAAGATTTGCAGAGACCTTGAATTATAGTCTCAGTTTATCCTGAAAACAAGCCAGTGAGGTGAGTACCACTGGTGGTGTTATCCTTATTTCGCAGAAGTCAAGTGATTTGCCCAGATGGGATTCAACCTTGGGTTTTCTTGACCCCAAGTTCACCTCACCATGCTTCCTTAACATAGGAATTGATAAATATGTACAAGATAATTTGAGCAGAAAGAGAGAGTATTAACAGCCAAGGTATCAAGAAAGGACCAGGACAGCAGGAGGTGGTAGCTGAACTGATCTTTGAAGGAAGGTAAGGATTTTGGAATGTAGAGGTGTAGGTGTAGATTTCATTCCAGGCACAGGAAATAACTGGGTGAAAGAAGGGATGTGGAGATGGTGTGTTTATTTTAGGAAATATTTCAGTTTGTTGGAATGTAGAGTTCATAAAAGCGGGTGGGTAATGTGAACAAGTCTAAAAGGTAGGCTGGAGAAGGATCCTGGAGGTCTTTCAATGTTGAAGCAGTTGTGTGGAAAAGAGCTGGGGGTTTCAGTGGGCTTGCAAGCTCAGTATGAGTCTGTAATTTGATATATGACAGCCAAAACCCTCCAATATAATCTTGAGTTGCCTTGAGAGGCATAGATTCCAGGAATAAGAGGTTGATAGTATCACAATACTCTGTTCTCATCAGGCCTTGTATGGAGTACTGAGTTCCGGTCTAGGCACCATGATTTAAGGTAGCTGGAGAGTTTCTAGAAGAGGGTAACCAAAGATGAATCTTGAGCCCATATTGTGAGATGATCATTTGAAGGAACTGGGAATGTTTAGCTTTGGAGAAGAGAAGATGTAGGGGGGGATATAATAACTATTTTCAAGTATTTGAACAGCTGTCATGGGAAGAATGATTAAACCTGTTCTTCTTGGCCCCTGAGAATAGAGTGAGGAACACGGAGTGGAAGTTGCAAAGAGGCCTATTTAGGCTTGATGTGGGGATCACATGATGTTAATTCTTAACAATTGGAGCTATCCATAGGGGGAATGGGCTACTTTGAGAGGTGGTCGGTTCCCCCTTCTTGTGGGTCTTCAAGAGAGGCTGGATGTGTTTATAGTGGGGAGGCATTTTGTGTTTAGATTGGCCTGTATATCCATTGAGGTCCCTTCCAGTTTCCAAATTCTCTACTGCTGTGAAATGCTGTGCTGAGAAGTTTGTATTTTATTTTACTGGCAAGTGGGAACCACTGAAGAAATCCTGTGTTTTCCATTATTACCTGTGAGCTCCGTGAGGGAAAAGAACATCAGGTGCTCAGTAGTCCTTTGCCCATTGCCCTCAATAAATGTAAGTTGATTTAAAAAGTAGAAAATTGAATGTGGTAAGCTGTAAGCTAAGCCAAAGATGCTAGGATTTAGTGCTAGCAGGCTCTTGTAGAGATCCTCATTTAGAAGCAACTAGGTGGCACGTGGTCAATAGAATGATGGGCTTGGTGTGCAGAAGACCTGAGTTCAGATCCTGCTTTGAGATGCTGGCTTTGTGACCCTGGCTGGGTAAGTCACTTAACCTCTCTCAGCCTCAGTTTGCTCATCTGTAAAAAGAGGGGGTTGGATTTGGTGGCTTCTCAGGTCCCCCAGCTCTGTAGCTATGGTCCTGTGCTTTAGCTTGACTCCTTCACTTTATTTTTAATCTTTACCTTCCAACTCTGTATTTATGATCTGATGCTCTAGCTCAACCTCAGTTTATTTTACAGTTTTTATGATATCTATTTTTATATCTCCTTCATTTCCAAGTATATTACTTCTCCTTTCCCTAGGAAGGAGATTAAACAAAAGATTAAGAAAGAGAATGGGAAAAAAAGCAGTTTAGAAAATCTAAGCAACGCATCAACTGAGCCTCACATTAAATGCAATATTCCCACATAAGTGGTCTCCTATCTCTGCAGATGAACAGATGAAAAAGCATTTATTGGGTGCTTACACTGTCCTATGGGAGATAGCCCTTGCTCTTAAGGAGTTCACATTTATTAAGGAGAAAATATAAGAGATTTTGGTTGGAGATTAGATGGAAAGTCTCAGAAGGCAGGGAGGTTTGTTTTCTTTTTTTCTTTTCAAACAAGAAAGTAGTGAGGATTTATTATACAGATGTGCTATACTTAAGCCACAAAGAAAATAATCAGTCTGGAATGACAGATGTCTCATGGCACAAAGTCAAGAGACAGGTAGATGGAATTTGCATTAAATGATGGCATGTCCTTTTGTCAGGGAAGTCTTCAGATGGTGGTAAGAGTCGTTATCAGATGGTGGTAGATCTAGTAAAGTCCTTCGTAGGGTGGGGTGATGTCTCCCAAAGGTTTCTGCCTTCCTGAGAATGTCACCAAGGGTCATTCCATCTCTGCTTCTGTGGCTTCCGTGGTCAGCAGTCTGGTTACTTGGACCTCTGCCTCATCTTTCTCCTCTTGCGTTTCAGCCTGCGCATTCACTTCTTCCTCCACTTGGCTCTCATGGCGCAATGAAAGTGGACAAGATGGCGCTAAGAAGAAGAGCAGAGGTTCGTTTTCTAAAGGGCCGATCTTGGTCATTCATTCAGCACCACTTCTCCCCATTTTATAGACAAGGAAACATAAACCCAGAGAAGGAGATTATGCAGATGGTAGAACGAGGATTTGAACCCAGAACTATTTTTCTCTAAATCCATTGCTCTTTCCATTACTCCATGCTTTCTGTTAATGACATTAATGACGTTAAGAATCATGGTTTGACAGGCAGAAAAAATATAAAAGTTTTAAAAATTAACAAAGACTTGACTATACATTGATGGCTGAATTCTTTGTTATAAAAGAAGCCATGCTCAAACTGGCATATCTTTCAGTTTGACTGACCTTTTATTCCATTATCTTCTTCCTGCTTTTGGAATTTAAAATATTTCTTTGTATTTTTGAGAGAGCCAGTGCAGTCTGGCAGTTAAATAACAGACCAGCACGAAGAATCCCAGTGCTGTGCTGTTCAGAAAAAGAGCATTTCACAGTAAATACTCTGGTTTTGAAAGTGGGGTGTTGCCTTTTAAAATCTTAGAGAAGCACTGAGATAGATGGAGGGAAATGTTGTGTAGTGTGAAATTAACTGAAGATGTTGAGTGGTGGTGCTGGGACAGCTCAGGACATGGTTGTGCCTGGCTTTGAGCCCCTCTTTCACCCCCTGGTTAGTTGTTGGAGGACATTTGCCAGCAGTGGCTCTGCTTGGTCTTGACTCCGCCATCGTCATCCTCATCCTCATCATGCCCTCTCTTCTACAGGACATATGTCATCATGGAGGTTGTGTCAGCTTTAGTGCTCACACCTTGATCAGTACCCTCACTTACTTCTGCCCCTCTGATTGGAGGGTGGAAAACACTCCTCTCATAGCTCTCCTTTATTGAGGGCTCACAGTGCCAGTTTTCATTTGCTACCAACTTCTCTGCTTTGTTTTGACTCCTCCTCCATTATCATCATCATGCCCCTGGGCCACGTACCTTGTGAGGCCTGTTTCTCTTCTGCTTCCTTTTGTGTGTTGTATTCCTCTATTAAAGGGTAAGTTCCTTGAGGGCAGGGCATGTCTTTCTTTTTCTTATTTGTGTCCCCAGTGCTTAGCACAGTGCCTGACTTGTAGTAGGAGCTTAATAAATGTTTATTATATCATATTATCTATTTTGTGTTTTGAGTTGAGTCACACTTTCTTCATCTACAAAATGGGAATAATCTTAATTACTTAAGAGATTTTGTGACGAAAGTGCTTGGTAAGCTGTAGAGTGCTAGAGAAAGGTGAGCTGCTGATGTCCAAGCTTTAAGCTTCTATATTTGGAGTTAATAATACTACAACAACAGTGATTAGGTCCTAACTGGACATTTTTAACACTTAAAAATAGTTTAGGAATGAAGATGCTTATGTTTAATGGAGCATTTTGAGGTAGTTAACATTGATCTATTTTGGTTTTATGTTGGAAGGGATCTGAGAGGTTAAATCCAAACCTTTCATTTTATAGATAGGGAAACTGAGGCTCACATAGGGAAGGTACTTAGCCTATTAGTGTCAGAGCTGGGACCAGAATATTGGTCTTCTGACTCTCAGTCAAGTGTTCTTTCCGTCATATACAGTTTCTCTAACTGGAAACTGTGATTTTGGGAAGAGTAGGGTTTTAACAACCCCTGATTGTATCTCATTATAACCTTTTCTTTGTTCCATTCCCTATTTCTCTTTCCACCGTCAGCATCATACTCTATTTTCCCTAGAGCAGTGGATGCTAGATTGGGGGTGGTGAGTGGCATAAGGCAGAGGTTCTGAACTTTTTTTTTATTATGGGACCCCTTTGTTAGTCTGGTGAGGTCTGTGGACCCTCCTCAGAATGATATTTTTAGATGTGTAAAATAAAATATCTAAAAGAAACCAGTCATATTAAAATACAGCAGAGGTTGTCCAGTGCAGAGTCCAAATGGAAGGAGGGATTCCTTTCTGGTGAGGTTCATAAGGTGCTCCTGTTTGTGAATGACATTGTGCTGATGTCATCAAGCCTCAGAACGTTGTAGAACCTCTGATAATGTGATCTATACTTACTCAGGAGTATGGTGTAAGCATTCAGGAAAAAACAAGTGGATGAAAATGCCTATTGTGCCAATGTCCAGATTGGGATATATAGAGTTGGTCTGTTAGTACAGGTGTCCAAGAGGATGGGTACTGTGGGTGGTTAACAAGTTGGACCCAGAGTCAGATGTGAAGAGAAGAACTGGCTGGATTGTTTTTAGGAAATGGCACAGTTTTTTTAAATGACCTAAGCTTCTTGAAGTGAAGGCCTTTTTTTTTTTTTTGGTGATGCTCTGTGACTTTGAGTCATAAGAGTAGTATCACAGTGTCTGAGGAGGTCATAGTAACCCAAAAGGCAGTGGAGAAATGTGTGGTAGCCATGAAGAAATGGCAGTCTATTACAAGGGATGTATTGCACAGGGGGAGTAACATGAAGAATGTTTATCATCAGAGAAATGTATGCCTGGAAAAGGAGGCAGACTGATAAACAGCCAGAGAGAATGAGGGCCTAGCCTTATAGTGGGTAGCCTGCATGCTCCATTGGTATCTAGAAAAGGTCAGTGGTTCTTAAGTAGGGATTCATCTCCTGGGGTCCACAGACCCCCACAGCATCCGTGGAGAGATTACTGGTCTTGGATGGTGAAAAACATTACATCTTTAAGTTTTACTGTCCTTTAACTTAAATTTACCATTTCCTTTCATTATAAATGGGGGGGAAAACCCTCTTCATTCTGAAAAGGGAGGCCATAGGCTTCACCAGACTGCTAAGAGAGGCCCGTGACACAAAGAAGGCTCAGAACGTCTAATCATAAAGAATTTCCCCTTGTCCCCCCAAGCATGTTGAATGTGGTTCCTCTTGGGAGATCTATGAGAAAGCATGGAAGAGGAGTCACGAGAAGAGAAGACATTGATGAATTGTGGACTTCACTTTTGAAAGGAGTACTTGCATTGATGTAATGGGAGAGCTGCTGGAGTATTGAGAATTAGAGTAAATATTCTCATAGTGTCTTTTCATGTGAGACCTCTCACATGAAAAGATAGAGGATCACTTATGGAGAAAATCTGATTATTCCGAAAAGAAAAGCACTGAGAAACTTCTGCCGTAGTTTTGTGTGTTTTTGTGTTAGAAGGGACCAAGGTGGGTTCCCTCTAGGAAGGGGTGCTATTCCTAGAGGACTGATAGAGGATCTTAGGACATTGAGAGCAGGAAAGGGCTTTAGAGACCATCTAGTTAAGTGACTTACCCAAGATCACACAGATAGTAAGCACTGGAGGCAGCATTTGAACCCAGGCTCTCTGAATCCAGAGCTACTGCTAAGATGAAGTGAGTATTGACTTGAGTTTGCTATTCAGACCTAGGTTCTAATCTCAGATTTGACACTAACTGTATAAACACCGGAGCAAATAACTTCTTTCTAGGCATCAGTGTGTTTATTTCTAAAAGGACTAGAGGTTTCTTCCTGATTGAATAATTTATTTTTTAATGGGCTCTTAAAACTTTATGTTCTTCAGGTCTTACGATCTTTGATTCTGTAATCCTAAATTTGAGTGCTACCGATCTATGCACTTTTTAAACATGAGGAATTCTGCCTGAAGTTTGTGATTTTAAGGCCCTTCTGTCATTTAAAAATCTGTTCTCATTAACATGGAGCATAACAGTTGATATTATGCAGTATCCAGGCAGATTTTTTTTTTTTAGGGATTCATTTGTAAGGCTCATTGTACCAGGCAATAGCTCCTTTCCTTGGTGTTATTTTGGAGCTATTTGTAGAGAAGTATACCTGTCTCTTAGTTAACGTGCAGTCAAGATTGTAAGCATATAATCTTGCACTTGTCCAGATACTTGACTTCCTTCATTTAAACATTGCTGTTGAATAGGGGTCCCTGAGTTATGGCAGGTCAGCTCCTACACATCTAGGTGACATAATGGATAGAGCACTGGACCTGGAATTAGGAAATTCAAATCTCGTCTCAGTCACATACCAGCTGTGTGACCCTAAACAAGTCATTTAATATATCTACCTCAGTTTCCTCATCTGTAAGATGGAAATAATAAGATATATCTCCCAGGGACGATGTGAGGACAAAATAAGATGATATCTGTAAAGTGCTTTTTGAACCATAAAACACCATGTAAATGCTGTTATTACATACTACTAATAAATTAATCCTCTGAATTTTTGACTTGCTAGTCACCATTATTATACATAGAACTTTATACTCAGAGGAACTGTGTTCTAGGTGCATCTGAATTTGTGTTTGAATTAATAATGTTGCTTATAAATTTGGAGAATGGTCTTAAAATTGGTCCAGTTTTCCAGATTAGGTCTAGAATTAAGTGGTTATTCTCCGCATGGCTCAGGCTTGAAAGGATTTCAGGAGGCCAGAGGCTATTAACAGTGTGGGTTGTTTCTTTTAACTGTTTTGTCAGCAAAAGCAGCATGCTTCTGCTGTTCTCTAGAAATTTGGGTCTCACTCCTCACTTTCTGTATAGCCATTAAACTGCTACAGGCTGTTTGGTGTGGACTCTAGAAGCATCTGATTTCAGGGACTAATTTGCAAAGTTAGAAGAGTGTGTTCTTTCTTCCACTGTTTATCGCTTTATTTTTAGAAAGTGTTTGTTGGGAATGTCTAGTTGTACAAATAAAATGAGTTTAGCTCAGGGCCCTTGTTTTCTCTTCTCAGAGTCTATTTGGCAAATAGAAGAGGGGGCAGAGCCTCATCTTCTTCCTCTTCCTTACAGGTTTTGAAGGGATCTGTAATCCTGTGGGGATGCTCTAGTAGAAAGTGGGGCAAAACATAGGAAGACAGTTAAAGGAAAGTGGGATGTTTGACAAATGAAATTGACTCAAGTCAGCTCTTTTGATCAGCCTTTATTCAACTTTTCTATGATCTATTTAAAAATTATGCATTTAACTTTAAATAAACACAAAATCAGTTAAATATATTTACAATTATTTTAACATAAAAATGAATTTCTTCATAGAGTATTTTTTTTTGACAACCAGAGTATTTTTATTTTGACATCTGAATAAGTGTTGACTCCTTAGGACACAGCTTTTGACTACTTTTCCAACTTATTCATCAGCTTGTTGCATTGTGCCTTTCTCAGAAACATTAGATGCTGTCCAAAAATTTTCTGATATCCTTGTTTTTGACTTTGGTGGCCTGTTGGATCAGGGCAGCTGAGTTTGATACAAGTTGAATATCATTTCCTTCAAGAATTAGCTCGTCATTTTGGGTTCGAGAAACACTTGATCTCATGTGTACTCTTTGGATGTATTTTTCACCCAAGAAATTTCTGATTTTGAATAACAACATTGATGGGGAAGTGAGTATACACAGACCTTATCTTATAACAAAAACCCAGGGTAACACCTTTGATCATGTTTTGTCCATGACTACAGATTTTATGTATGGATTGCAAGTTCTTTTCAATTTCCCCACCACTTGTCTACCCAGAGCCTTTTTTTCTTCTTTACAAGGAGACTGAGCTTAACCTTGATATGGTTGAAATCCATATGGAGGATTCCTCTGGGTCCCTTCACAAATAACTGTCTGACCCATAAGAGAGATGTCAACATTTTCAGGGATATCAATGGTCTGGTTTCTTAGAATGGTCTTCATTCTGGTAGTGAATGGGCCAAAGAAAAAAGGACAGGGACTGTTTTGGCTTTTTCTTCATGTCTCCAGTGCATAATAAATGCCTTTTGATTAAGATTCCTTTAATTAAACTTTTGTTGGTATATTATCCATTAATTTACTTAAATGTTTTTGAACTTCATTTTCAGATTTTGTCTCTTCATGAAGTTTACAGTTTTCAAAAATTGATCTTATTAGTAAAGTATTTTTGTATGAGTGGTAATCTCAAATGAGGTAGGAAAGAGTTTTTTGAAAATTGAGAAGCCAAGCACAGGGGCTTCTGTACTTGGGCACAGAATTGAATTGGAGGAAAAGAGCAGTTTGAATTGCCTTTGGAAAATTGCAGAGTTCTCTTAATGACCCTAAACTTCCTCCTGAAACACAGGTTCATCTTTGTTAATACCAATATTCTTCCGGGGATGTTAAGTGGCTGTAAGTCATGGAACATTATAGGGTCTAAAGAATTAAAAGGACAGATTACCCAAAGGGCATTGGAGAGGTGTGGTGTATGGTGGGGCGTGAACATACAGATAAGGAATTGTTATACATGTTAAGGATATCATAAAAGAAATGCACTATTGAAAAAGATCTTGGGTTGGTTACATGGCTGAAGTGGGAGATAACTGATGGTCTGCCTCGGTGCCCTATTGGTATTCTTACAGTGTCAGAGTACATCAAGAAGGCCCCCCAGCACATTGATGAGAACACATCTCCTTGGAGTTTGAGAGGATATGCCTTACAGAACAAAGAACTTTTGTCTTCCCCAGGTGAAAGTGATCTGTACTACATCACATTTTTCGCAGCACTATTTTCTTTGTACTTCTCATTCTTTCTTGTATGATAATTGACTTAGTTTGGATGTTCACAACAATTTAGAGGATCAGAAAAGGTAATCGGAGGATCGTAAATTGAGAACTAAATGTCTTTTACGGGCTATTAAGTCTATCGGGACCCCTTCCTCCATTTTACAGATGAGGAAACAGGTTAAATGACTTGCCCAGGTCCCATAGCTAGTATGTGTCAGGTGGATTTTGAACTCAGGAACTACTGACTCTAGGTTCACTAACATATCAGCTATACTGCACTGTCTCAAGGCTCCCCTATCCACTTTCTCCACCGTTTAGTGACAAATTTTGCTTTTGAAATTGGTGACTGGAAAAATGAAAAAGACAACCTTTGCTCAAAACTTTGCTTTTGGAGCCAAATACATGCAAGAATTTTTGGAGTAACAGACAACTTGGCCATGGATGGTGAGGCTTCTGCTTGGGAGTAGCATACTAAGTGGGCATCACAGAACCAGGGTAGTTGTAGCTAAAAGATAGTCATCAGAGAAAGATCTAATAGTTTGCTCTGAGGGTGACCTCAGGTAGGAGTTGGCACTTAGCAATAGCCTGCGTTAGCTTGGTTCGGTTCTGGAGAAACTGATTCCTAATTGGTTAAAATTAGATATATACTTAATCGGGGGTGGCTGTGTGGAACCATAGAGCATAGAGTGCTGGGTTTGGAAGATTCATCTTTCCAAGTTCAAATCTGGCCTCAGGCACTTACTATTCTGGGCAAGTCACTTAACTCAGTTTACCATAGTTTCCTTATCTGTAAATTGAGCTGGAGAAGGAAATGGCAAACCTCAGTATCCCTGCCACGGAAACCCCAAGTGGGGTCATGGAGAGTCTAGCACAACTGAAAAATGACTGAAAAACAACAAGGTATAGACCAGCATCTTTCCAGGCTGATGCCACATTATTTGCCCTCACTATTTTACACACTTGACCTACTTTCTGTTCTCTGTACTTGACATTCCATTTCCTACCTTTGCACAGGTGTCCCCCAATTCCTGAAAAGCTACATTTTTTGAAAGCTTATGTGACGTCCTTGTTTAAAAAAAAAAGGAATCAGTAAACTTTTAAAAAATGCTTTTTCTGAAGGGCACTATACTAGGCAGTGGGTTAAAAATCTAGTAGTGATGGGTATGACCAATAAACAAATAATTATATAAAGAAGGTAAAATAGAAGTGTTATAGGGATCTGGGGGTATTGAGAAGATAATTTTCCTGTTGTAAGGATCAGGGGGGCTTCATGGAAGAGGTGCATTTCAACTGGGTTTTGAAATATGGATAGAATTTTGACTAGTGTAAATGGTGGTGAAAGATTAGGATCATAATTTCAGCATAGGATGGGAACAAACTTATAGGTCATCTAGAGTCCCAGGACTTCTTAAACTTTTTCCACTCTGGACCCCTTGCAGTACTTCTTAAAATGTTAGAACTGTTTAAGAAGCACTGATAGACCAGCCCCCTAATTTGAATAACTTTTAATCCATTATAATATGAATAAATCATTTATATCCTTCACTTGAGACTTAGAGGAGATCAGTCAGATTTACTTAGTATATTCTCTTGTCTCGATTAACAACTTGCTTTAGCTCAAAGTTGATTTTTAAACCCTGATTGATTTCAGGCCAAGGCACATCCCCTCTCATCCCAAACCACCAACATAAAATTACAAGTACAGCTTTTGTAACTTCTCTGAATTGGAGAGATTGCAAAGAAATTTATTCTGAAAGTGTAATATTCATCACAGTTTGGTATTTCTAAAGCACCTTTTAACTAGAAGTGTTGTAAACTCAGCATTGCAAGTTGAATACTGAGTTTATCTTTGATTGCACTGGGAGCAAGTCCTGTGATTTGATTTCCATTTCCTTAAATGTGGTAATTGGCATTTTGAAAAGTTTCAATTTAAAGGACCATCTCTCTTTTGGCCTAATTGATCATCATGGAATTTGAACACTGTAATAATTTTTTTGGAGGGGGTTATGATATTTGCTAGTGCTTTAAAGAGGACAAGATAACACAGAAATATGGTATAAGTGCAAGGAACCCTGGCTGGTATTCAGGAAACTTATGTCCATTATATATTGTGTTAATTCTCCCCCCTCCCCCCCAAACAAAACAAAACAAAACTTATTTTTATACATGTTGTCTTCCCGGGTATAATGTAATCATCTCCTTAAGAATAGAAGTTGCTTCATTTTTGTCTTTTCTTCTGTGATATTGTAGATGTTTAATAAATGGTTGTTCATTATTTGTAGTGAGGTCTCTCATTGCTAGAGGTGTCTGAACAGAGATTTGATGACTATGAATCAGGAATCCCTACATTCTTTGATATTAGTACTATGGAAATATGATGACTTCAAGGCTGCTTTGGTAGGCCTCAGCCTGGCTTCATTTCAGTTCAGTTCAGAAACATTTATTATAAAAGAAAAATATATATATATGTATATATATAAATAAAAGACAATCCCTGCTTTCAAGGAGCTTACAGTCTTCTTGGGGAAGACCACATACAAATGTTGCAGGAGACAGTGGGGGCATTGTAGTGCAGTGAGGGATATAAGCACCGGGGCAGTGTCAGAGTTTCTGAGTTTGAATCACAGTCAGTTCTGCTGCTTCTACCTTTGGGATCTTGGACAAGTACTTTAAGCTCTCTGGTCCTCACTTTTCTCATGTAAATTGCTACATGACTTAAAGTCCCCTACAGTCTAAAATCTACCGTCAGTAATCCTAGGAGTAGCTGACAAAAAATTGGCTTTTGTGCACCTGCTGGTAGAATGTAAGGATCTTTAGAGCAAGGGCTATTTTTTTGTCTTAGTATCACAGCGTCAAGCTTAATAGAAATTGAATTGAGTCTTTTGTTCATTTATTTATTATTTATTCATTTATTTATGGGGCAGGGCTTAAACCAAATGAAGACCCAAGGCCCTTCCAATTCTAGTATTATACATAGAACGTTCTAGGTAGGGTTTGAACCCAAATTCTTGACTGTTAAATTGAATTCTCTTTTCATTATACCATTTTAACTTCTTCCCACTATACCATTCCAATGACCATTCCAAAGTTTGAGATTGATTTTTGTCATGCTGACCATTTTAGGAGGAAAAGCATCAAGTTGCTTAATCTAAACTCATTTGCATGGATGATACAGTGAAGCTCCAGATAATTATGTGGAATTAACCTGGCTAGTCTTTCGTTTTGCGTTGATTTAACTTCTTCCTCTAACTTGAGTTCAGAAGGGAAAAGAGAAACGATACCTAATTTTTTAGTAGAACATTAAATTTAGGACAAAAAAAGGGCAGAGTTTCCCCTTTCATCTCTCTTGTAGCTTTTGACAACTCTGGTGTGTTTAAAATTTTCTGTCTTCTCCTTTTTGACCTCTCTCCTTCGCTTGTCGCTGTTGATCCCGCCTCCCCTTTCTCTTGGCATTTCTAATTCTTTTCCTCCTGTTTGACCTCTGCCTTATCTCCTTTGCTGGCTCATCATCCAGCCCTTCTTAAACTGTGGCTTGCAACCCCATATGGGGTTGGGAAAAATTTGGCAATAGTAAGAGGTTTCTGACCACTCAACGACCAAAAATTAATTCAGAATCAAATGGGTAATGAACCTGAGGTGTTTCTGGCAGCATTTGCTTGTGTTGCATCACACAAGTCCACTGTAGCCTTGGTTCTGAGCACAAAGCATGTGCACTGCAAAGTCTAGGCCATGAAACACCAACTAATGCTGCTGAAATTGGAAAAGGGGTGGAAGAAGTTTAAGCAGCCCTGATCTGCACCACAGCCCTGTCTGAGGTCGTTCCCTGTGGCTCTGTTCTGATCTGTCTCCTCTTTCAGTTCTCTTTCACTTGATGGCAGGTAGGTGGCACAGTAGAGAGAGCACTGTCTTCATGAGTTCAAATTGGCCTCAGATTTCACTAGGTGTGGGCAAGTGATTTTACCTTGTTTGCCTCAGTTCCTTTTCTGTCAAAGGAACTGCAGAAGGAATGGCAAACCATTCCAGTATCTTTGCCAAGAAAACTCCAGATGGGGTCATGGAGAGTCCAGTGTGACTGAAACAACATCAACATTATCATCATCGTTTGGTGGCCTCATCAGTTCCCCAGAGTTTAATGATCCCTTCTGTACAGATAATTCCCAGATCCAGCCCCAGCCTCTCCTCAGAGCGCCACATCACCAGCTGTCTCTTGACTATTTCAAACTCCATGTCCTGGAGACATCTTACTCAGCATGTTCCAAAAGGAGCTCATCTGTCCCTCATCTTTCTCATCAGATGTCCCTATTTCTCTCCAGGGCACCCCTGTTCTTTCAGTGTCCCAGGCTTGTAATCAGTCATCCCACTTATTTATTCACTTAGTTGTCCTACCTTTCTATGCTACCTCCATTGCCCTTGCAGCGATCCATTTCTTTGTACTCAGTACCATCTGACTTCAGTTCTATAACCTCGTACCACCTATAACCACCTATAACCTAAAACCTCTTGCTGTTTTCAGGGGCTTCCTAATTTGCCTCCCTGCCCCAAGTCTCTCCCTGCTCCTTCCACATAGCTACCAAAGTGATTTTCCTTAAGTGCAGATCTGACTTTGTCAACAACCCTTCTACTCAGTAAAAGTCTATGGCTCCCTATTTCCTCTGGAAATATAAACAAATATAAACTCTTCTGGCTCTTAAAGCCTTGACCTCAAACTTGACCTCAGCAGCTTTTCTACATTTTCTCCCTTTGGGTCAAAGTGGCTTTCTATTCCTGGAACATGGCACTGTCTGTCCCTCCTGCCTAAAATTCACTCTTTCCTCACCTAAGCCTTTCTTATTCTCCCTAGTTACTAGTGTCCTTACTCCCTACTGACTACCTTATATTTTAATCATCTTGTATTTATTCTGTATATGCTTACATATGTATATCTAGATGTTTTCTCTTTTGATAACATGTAAACTCCTTCAGAATAATGAGTTCACTCTTTGTATTTGTAACCCCCTGCCTAGCACAGTACCTGGTTTTTAGTGCTTGCTTGTGTGATTAAAATCCACTGGCATTATAGTTGTGACTATACTAATGCATGGCTATCTTAGGTGATAAACTGCTAGTGAGAGGCAGTAATGAAAAACAGAGATTAGTTTATTTGTGTGGATTCTGCCATTTAAAAACCTTGTTTCTATTTTTATATACAGTACAATCACTCTAACCCCTATTTCTTTTTTCTTTTCTTTTTTTTTGTTAGGCGGTGGGGTTGAGTGACTTGCCCAGGGTCACACAGCTAGGAAGTATTATGTGACTGAGTGGATCTGAACTCAGGTCTTCCTGACTCCAGGGCCGGTGTTCTATACGTTGCACCACATAGCTCCCCTTAAACTTAACCCTATTTCTTAGAGAAACAGGTTTTGGGAAGTTCCTGATTCAAAGAACTAGTAACTGTTCAGTTACATTAAATCAGTGTTTAAACTTGGTATTCGCCTAATTAACTTTATAAGAATTTCTGACTCTAAAATAATCATTGTAAAAATAGCCAGCATTTTTGTAGTGTTTTAAGGTTTGCTAGGCAGCTAGGTGGTACAGTGGATAGAGTGCTGGGCCTGGAGTCAGGAAGACCTGAGGTCAGATATGGCTTCAGACACTTACTAGCCGTGCGACCCTGGCAAGTCACTTTACCTTGTTTGTCTCAGTTGCCTCATCTTTCAAATGGTCTGGAGAACAGGGTCAGACACGACTGGAAACGACTAACCATCAGAATTAAAATTTTCAAAGTACTTTAAAAAATATCGTCTTGTTTGCTCCTCATCACCAGCCTGTGAAGTTCATGCTATTGCTGAAGAAATGGAGGATGAGAGGTGGGTAACACAGCTGGTAAGTGTCTGAGGGTAGAATTTGAACTCCAGTTCTTCCTGACGGCCCAGCTTTCTGTGCCATGTAGCTGCTTAAAAGACTGGGAAGACCTTTGTATAAAGCGTTCCTTAAGCAGTCCAGTTCTTTTATTGTATAGAAGTCTACTTTCCAGGCTAAGGAAGATGATAGTTCCCTGTCCTGAGATCAGACCTCACATGGAGAATAGTGTTCACTTCTGACTACTATTTTTCACCTTGACAAGCTGGAGTATTTAGAGGGTAGCTGATGTGATAAAAATGGATCTAGAAACCATTTCATATTGATTAGTTCAGGGGAGACAAAGGGTTCTAGTAGAAGGAGTACCAGAAGATGTGAGTTCAAGTTCTGACTGTTGCTTACTAGCCATATAATCCTGGACAAATCCATTTACTTCTCTGAGCCTTTGTAAAATCGAGATACTACTTCAGTCAATAAACATTTGTTAAAACTGCTACTGTGTGTCAGACACTGTGCTAAGTAAGCATTGAGGATACAAAAAGGGGCAAAAGATAGTCTCTGCACTCATGTCTTTATAGAGCAAGCTTTATATAGGATAAATAGGAGATGATTAACAAAGGGAAATTAAGATGAGGTGGGGAAGGTTTCCTGTAAAAGATGAGAGTTTAGTTGGAACTTAAAGGAACTACCTACTTCAGCTACTACCTACCTTATTTTTTGAATTCAGCCTATGATTTCATTGCTATAGGGAGCTCCAGATGAGGCAACTACCTTTGCCAAAGCAGTCTGTTGAGCAATTTGCGGTTGTAGTGCCTAGGGCACTGAGAGGTTAAATGGCTTTCTCAGGGGTCTTAGTCATTGTGTATCAAACAAGACATGAAACCTCTGGTCATACTGGCTCTTAAGCTGGCTTTCTTTCCTGTGTGCCTCTCACGAACCTTAATTCAGCAAGCACTTACAAGCACCTACTATAGGCCAGGCGTTGGGCCTGGGATTGCAGAGGCAGGTATGGAACTGCTGTTCATGCTCTGGCAACTTATGTTTTGAGGGAGAGCAAGGAGAGGGGAGACAACTTGAACACAGATGAGATGATACAAAGTAATCCTTTTTTGGGGTGGGGGGAGCACCAAGAGAAAGAGGGGAGGAAAGAAGATTCTCAGCGGCGATCAGTAGAGACTGTGAGTGGATGACATTTGCTGAGCCTCAAATGGTGATCAGGGGATTCTGGGAAGGGGAGATGAGGAGGGAGACTATTCATCACATGTATGGGGATCATCCAGCCTTTGCAAAAGCAGAGTGATGGAAGGTTGGCTTCTTTTGTTTGGGGGAAAAGGTCAGTTTTGGCTGCATTTAGGACATGGTTATTGAGTAGAAAGAGCTGTGTCAGCTCTCCAGCGCTGTCTGTGGTTGGTGTCATTGCTTGAAGGAGCCAGAGAGATTTAGTCAGTAGTCAGCAAGCATTGGTTCAGTGCTTCCGGTGTCCTGGACGGTGCTTAGCTTGAAGGAAATGGAACTTAAAGGGGCATGGCTGCTGCCTTCAGACACTGTATGATTTAAATATGTATTATTTCATATACATTCTTGGGTTGTTTTTGTTCTGAACCTAATCACCCCAGCAAAGGTGTTTCTGTATACATATACATAGCAGAACACAAAAGAGAAGATTCCTTGTGACACTGAGTCTCTTCTCTGACTTACATTGGGAGGCCTGGTATGTGAATGGGGGGCTTAGATTTATTTTACTTGGTTCCTTGGAGCAAAATTGGATCAGAGAAGTTATCAGGAGACAGATTTCAGTTTAAAATTATAGAGTCATGTCGTGTGCCACCCCCCCCCCCAGACACTTGGGAGAATTTTGTCACAGGTACAGAAGTTATGGCTCTGCTGTTCACTTGCCTGATTAATCACAGGCCTAAAGGGGCTCCCCCCATGCAGCTTCTGTTAGACATAAAAAAGTGGCGATTTGGCTCTCTGAATTCTAAAGTTTTGTGACTCTGTTAGAGGTCATTGGGTTAAATTGACAAAGGTCCATCTGGGGTTTCGAATAGAAAAAATACACAGAAAAAACCCAACAACTGCCGGTTCAAGGTCTCCTTCATTTTTGTTAAAATACAATTTAATTGGAGCATGTAGTGAATTCTTTCTTAGCTGATAGGCAAAACTTTTAACGCTCAAAATATTAATTACAGTCTGATGCTTTTTTTAAGTGATTTTATGGCATATAGATGGCAAGTATGAAATTATAGTATTTAAATATTCCTGTTGTTTTTATATTAATTGAGATGGAAAAGCATTTAAAGGCTTACTGTGTTCCCACTGTGCTAAATGATAGATAACAATAGAAAAGCAGTTAGGATAGCTAGGTGGCACAGTGGATCAAATGCCAGGCCAGGCCTGGAGTCAGGAAGACTCATCTTCTGAGTTCATATCTGGCCTCAGACACTTACTAGCTGTGTCACCCTGGGCAAGTCACTTCACCCTGTTTACTTTAGTTTCTTCATCTGTAAAATGAGCTGGAGAAGGAAGTGGCAAGCCACTCCAGTATCTTTACCAAGAAAAGCCCCAAATGAGGTCACAAAGAGTTGGACATGACAGAAAACAACTAAACAACGAGGAGAGCAGCAAGGAAACAAAACAGTGCTTGCTCTTAAGGAATTCAGATTTTAATTAGGGGAGACAGCCCAGCTGCAGGAACTCAGAGGCCAGCCAGTCCACTGGTCCTTGGTGTGCTGAACAACTCAGCCAATAGCAGTTGTCAGGGGGCCAGAGGGCAAAGTGGCAGAGCACGTGAGACTTAGTAATAAAGCTAAAATATGTATATAATGATAGCTTGTGTTTATACGATACACTCTATATGATACTTGACAGTTTAACACACAGCTATTTTCTTGCCTGTGATATTGTAAATGAGAGAATGCCAGAATTATCGTCCCCATTTCACAGATTAGGAAACTGAAGTTTAGGTTAAATGCTTTACCCAAGTTCCTATAGATAGTAAATGGTATATTTAGGACTTGAAATTGGGCCTTTTGACTCCCAGTCAGGTTCTTTTTTTCATTATATTCTGCTGCTTTTTTATTGTGTCATGTTATATTCTGAATTTGTGATTGGAAATTGTCCTGATCTCATACTGAGTGCAGGTTGCAGAATTCTCTTATGCCCAGTGGTCTTGTTGGAGTTTTTTTGGGTAAAATTTATTAGCAAAAGCAGCATGATACTGGGGAAATTACAGTATCGTAGGGGACCTGGGTTCTAGCTTTGCCACTAACTGACTGTGTATGTTCAAGTCACTACTTCTCTAATTTTTAGTTTCTTCAGTTGTAAGAATGAGATAATTGGGCTAGATATCACTGAGTTCTCTTTCAGCTACAACTCCCAAGGTTTTATGCTTTTGTGAATTGAGTTAGGAACTTAACTTTGAGGCTTTGCTCATTACTTCCCTTATATTTACCTACTTCTAAACGGAATGTTATGAACATCAAGAAATTGTAAAGAAAATTTTAATTAAGAAACTAAATATTGGCAGAACATTGTTATTCTGTTACAGTTCCTTAAAGATGATGCTTCATTTTCCTTATTCTGGTTACCCTGGAACCAAACACTTTTTTTTGTGTTGTTTTGTTCTGTCTTGTTTTTTATTTCGAGGCAGTTGGCATTAAGTGACTTGCTCAGGGTCACACAGCTAGTAAGTGTCAAGTGTCTGAGGTCACATTTGAACTCAGGTCCTGCTGATCCTTCTGACTAGGGCTGGTTCTCTATTCACTGCACCCCGTGCCCCCAACCCCCAAGCACTTTTTAGCCTTTTTAAGTCATCATGAAATTGATGGCAAGATTTTCTGAATTGATAGTATAGATTAGAAATAATTTTTTTTTACTCTGATTTGGATTTAATCTGATTGGATTTTTAAATCTGATCTGATTTTTAATGTATGGCATATGTATCTCCCCTACCATTTGGGGATAAGAAAAAGAAACTGGCACTGAATGAATTCAGTCGTGTCCCCAGGACCTGAACAGGGCTTATGTACAGACAGAAATGCCTGATTTGATCTTTTTTAACCTAGTGTGTCAGAGAGAGAAATGACACCCTTCTTAGGGGAGGGCTGGAAGCCCAGTCAAATAGTGGTACTTACCTCTCCTGTGGCTAGCAAGTTCCTACTTTCTAATACCTGTGATTGAGATGCCTCAGAAGCCATTCCAGTCTTTCTTCTCTGTCCCCCCCCCACTTCCCCCAAGCTGGCAAAAAAACCGAAAGAAGCAAACCCAGCCTATGTTCCCTGATTTCTTATCAACCCCTACCCTGTTCTGTCCTTCCCCATTATGTCCTCTGGAACAAACTTCCCTTGTCTTAGACTTCTTCCTTTCCAGTCCTTTTCATCTTCTTCCACTTGTAGAAATTTAATTCTTCTAGATGAACCTGAATCCAAATGTATGTCAAAATCAGGGCAGTAGTCATTCATCTCCATTTGGTTTTGTTTGTGTGGATGGACAGCCCAGACTTGTTCAAGTGATTACAGATCTCTTCTAGGTTGCTCTGTGATGTTCTGGGACTTGATGCAATCAGCACAACATCAGTTACAAACAGGAACATTGAGATGACCTCTCTTGCCACATGTAATCTTCAGCTTGGCCTCTGTACCAGATCTAAAGAGAATAAAAATGGGAAAAATAACTGGTTGAACCGACTATATGGAGAAGCGATCTGTGCTGGAGGGTGATATATTTGTAAGGGTGGTTAAGGGGCCTATATGCAAAGTATCTGAAGGAGGTGAAGATACCAAAAATGTAGAAAATACCTCAGACCTTTATGAATACTGCCCAGAAAGGCGACCAAAGAGAACATCAGTAACCACTGACCTATATGCTTACCTTCTCGTCTATACAGAGTATTTGAGAGTCATCTGCACGTGCACTGAGAGCATTTTTGAAGTATTAGTAGAGAGCAGGCAGAGTTTTGCAAAATGACGTTAAATAATAATAACGAACATTTATGTAGCATGTTAAGGTTTATGAGATAGGTGCTGTCATTGTCACCATTTTACAGATGAGGAAGCTGAGGTAGGCAGATGTTAAGTGACTTGCCCGAGATAATAGGTTTAGGAAGTGTTTAGAGGCAAGATTTGACCTTAAGTCTTCCTGACACCAGGGTTGGCCCTCTATCCATGCTGTCACTTAACTGCCTTAGGCAATTCTGTTCCCTGATTATTCTTGTTTGTTTAGATTGCCATGTGTCACCTCAAATGTTTTTATACACATTGGTCTTGTGGATTTCTTTGGGGTTGTAAGTTTAATAGTAGTATTATTGGGTCAAAGGGTTTCTAGTTTAGTAATTATTTTTCCTCTTTTTAAAAAAAATAATGAATTTAACAAATGTAAAAATGGACATTTCTATGTACATATAGAAAAAGAGTATTATACATGAAACTGCAGCTTATTATTATATGTGGCTTGCTTGTCTTTTTAAGTTCAACCTTTCTAGTAGCATTCAAAACTGTGCTACTTGGTGCTTCTTTCTGACTTTCCTTTTCTTAGTTTAGTTACTTTTTGTGACAGTTTATGTTTTAAATCCTGGCAGTATACATATGTTTCTGATAAGTCATTTCTTGTGTCAAGTATTATGTAAAATATTCATTTCAGCCATTTTTGGTGTATGTAAAGCTGAACATTATATACTTGAGGTTGATGATGACATAAAGATAATAAGGTAGAGTTTTAAGAAGTTTGCAGTCTAGTCATGGAGATAAGACCAGGCAAACAATGTGATTCTGATTGGGAGCATTGGGGAAGGTTTCCTGGAAGAGAAGTGGATTTGGAGTATCAACCACTGACAGATGGAAGGGTGACCTGAGCATAGTTGAATCAAGTCACATAATCAGAAAAAAGATTCCCAGTACAGAGAATAGTCTGGTTTAACTGCACAAGTCTTTCCTCACTCCAGTCCCTTTTCCTCTTGTTGGTCAAAGCAGTTTTTCTAAGAAGCAGATTTGGCCATGTTACCCATCTGCTGAATAAATTCCAGTGGCTCCCTGTCACTTCCAGGGTTAAATGCAAAATTCTCCTTTTGGCACTTAAAGCCTTTCATAGCCTAGCCGTCCTCCACCCCTGCCTCCAATCTTCTTATACCTTACACCCCACCCAAGACTTGCCTTTTGTAGATGAAGAAACAGATTGTAGAATTTATTGTAACTTGTTCAACAGATGATAAATTCTGCATTAAATTGTAGGATTTATTTGTTGAAAGTCATGCCAGACATAGGATTTGAACCCAAATCCTTTGATTCCAAATCTAGCATTCTTTCTACTCCTCTAAGCACCAGAAAAGAGCTAGATTTTAGAATAGAGATGAACCTGGAAGCCTCTGTGGAATGGATTGAATCATGACTGGGGCCTGGGAGATAATGCTAGGAGATTACTGCAGTATTCCAGTTGAGAAGTGTTTTGGGTCTTTTTCTGAGGCCTACTGCTGTGCACTGTCAGAATAACAGGAAATATTGAATTTATGACATTATTGTAGTATTCTAGCATTTTGCCTTGCTGGTGAGTAAGAAGTATGATGTTTAGCGTGTCCACATCATTAGGTAACCTTTTAAGAATGTATTGCAGTTTGTATTTACTACTATATTTGGAAGTTTTTATCACCACATAGTGATGTGAGGTTGGAAAGTGCTCTAGATTTTTCATTCTAAAATTTGTGGCTAGCACTATATGTGAATTATTTGGGCAAGATGAATATTTGGCTACTTGTGCTACAGGAAAGACCTTCAAATAAAAAGCTATAGTTCTTTTCCTTGAAGAGCTGACAAAAAGAGCTAATAATGGTCTAATTCTTCTAGTATTAAAACAGAACCAAAACTTTCTGTTGTTAAGGCTCCTCAGAGTCATTTCTTCCCCAGGCTAAAACATCTCCAGTTCTTTTAGTTGTTCCTCAGATAGCAGTGGTTATATACCTTCACTGTCTTGGTTTCTACCTTCTTGACGGTGTTTGTTGGTGTCACTTTTAATGTATATGTAACAAATACATGAGAGTAGGAGTCTTTCCAAGAGTGCTCTGAGTGAAGCACTAGTTTAGAATTTCAGAGATTTGCCTTCTGGTCCCAGCTTTGTCACCAGCTAGCTGTGTGACTTTGTATTCTTTAAATCAATTTATTTTGGTTTATCAACAATCACTTCCATAAGCTTTTGAGTTTTGAATTTTTCTCCCCCTCCTTCCCCACCTATAGGCTGTACCTATACATTCCTATTAAACATATTTTCACATTAGTAATGTAAGGAAGAATTAGAACCAATAGGAGGAACCACCAGAAAGGGTAAACAAAACACATCAGAAGAAAAAAAAATAGCAAATAGTCTGCTTCGATCTACATTCCAACTCCATAGTTCTTTCTCTGGATGTGGGTAGCATTTTCCATCGTGAGTCTTTTGGAGATGTCTTAGATCCTTGCATTGCTGAGAAGAGCTAGGTCTATCAAAGTCAGTCATCACACAATGTGGCTGTTACTGTGTACAACGGTCTCCTGGTTCTGCTCACTTCATTCGTCATCAGTCTCTACGAGTCTTTCCAGGTTTTACTGAAGTCCACTTGCTCGTCGTTTCTTACAGCACCATAGTATTCCATTCCATTCATATACCACAACTTGTTCAGTCATCCCCCAATTGATGGACATCCTCTCAATTTCCAATTCTTGGCTGCTGCAAGTATTTTTGTACATGTGGGTCCTTTTCCTGTTCGTGTGATCTCTTTGTGATACAGCCCCAGAAGTAGCTGTGTAACTTTGGATCAGCCACTTCTCTCTAGGCCGCAGTTTCCCCATGTGTGAAAAGAAGGAGTTCAGCCAGATGATCATGGGAATGCTAATGTCTTGCATTTATATGAGGCTTTTACATGCATTATTTCATATGATCTTGAGATTCCTTCTGAGAGTAGACACGAGAAAGATGCAAGACATTGAGCACAAAGTTTTTGGCATCAAGAAAGGTGGAGGGGAGGATAATGTGGACAATAAAATAAGAAATCAAATTTTTCTATATTACTTTTATAATTAACCAGAATGAGAACAAGTAGAGAGAGTACTCTAGTCAGCCAACATAGATCAGAAGTTTTGGGTAAATATTGTTAATATTGGGTGAATATTCCAGCTTTTCAGGTAAACTGTGGCCCGCTGGTAGTCTGCAGACTAATCTTTTGTAGTGAGGCTTACAGAACTTCCAGCCTCGGGATAGGACATCTTTAGTACTTTAAAATATCTATAGTTTTGCTTCAGATATAGATGGCAGTTCCTTTGTAATGGTCTTAGCACTTGTTGTGAGCGCTGCTGCCCAGCAGTGACAGCTTTTACTCTCGGTAACTTCCAAGGCCCCTGCAGTGGTTGTGCGGGAGAACCTTTTGCTCTTGCTGTATCTTCATACAGAACCTAGTAGTGTACAAGGGTCTCTGGGTGGTCTCTGGTCCCCCTCACAGTGGAAGCTGACTTTCCTAGTATTCTTGACTCATTTTTGTGGTGGAAGAAATTATTTATGGAAAGTTTTCATTTGATTTCTGGATTGTTATTTAGTCATTTAGCAGAAATTTTATGTTTTTGCTGGAGTGACTTTGTGGGAACTAGGTGTTCCGCCCCTTGACCTAAAATTCATTTTGAGGCTTGTTACATTTTACTCCTTTCCTTCCTTGTACTTTATGATCCAACCACTGGTCTACTTGTTCTTTCTCAGACGTGACACTGTATCTCCTGTTCCTGGAATGCTCTTTCGCCCTACCTGCATTTTAGTTTACCTTGATTTTTTCAAGATTCAGCTGAAATCCTGGATGATTTCAGAAAAATGTAGAAAGACTTACACAAACTGATGCAAAGTGAATTGAGCAGAACCAGGAGAACATTGTATACAGTAACAACAATATTGTCTGATGATCAGCTGTGAGTAACTTAGCTATTCTCAGCAATACAAAGCCAAGACAGTTCCAAAGGACTCATGATGAAAAATGCCTATCCACATTCAGAGAAAGGACTGATGGAGTTTGAATGCAGAATGAAGTGTACTATTTTTCACCTTACTTGTTTTTTTTTTGGGGGGGGTGAAGATGGTTTGCGTCTTCTTTCACAACATGACTGATATGGAAATATATTCTGCATGATTGAACATGTATAGTCTGTATCAAATTGCTTGCCTTCTCAGTGAGGTGGGGAGGGTAGGGAAGGAGGGAGAGAATTTGGAACTCATTGTTTTTACGTGTAATTGGGAGATGAAGAAAACGTTTTTAAAAAATAGTTCAGTTAGAAAAAGATTCAGTTAACATCTCACTTTTTTTACTTTCTTTTTAAAAAAATTTATTTATTTTTAGTTTTCAGCATTCACTTCCATAAGATTTTGAGTTCCACGTTTTCTTCTCATTTCTCCCCTCCCCCACCCCAAGATGGCATGCAGTTTGGTATAGGCTCTACATATACATTCATGTTGAACCTGTTTTCACATTAGTCATGTTGTAAAGAATTAGAACCAATGGGAGAAACCATGATAAAGAGAAAACAAATGAAAAAAGGAAAAAAAAAGAGCGAGCAAATAATATGCTTCAATCTGCATTCAGACTCCATAGTTCTTTTTTTGGGTGTGGATAGCCTTTTCCATCATGAGTCCTTTGGAGTTGTCTTTGATCCTTGCATTGCTGAAAAGGGCTAAGTCTGTCAAAGTTAGTCATCGTACAACATGGCTGTTACTGTGTGCAACGTTCTCCTGGTTCTGCTCACTTCACTCACCATCAGTCCGTACAACTCTTTCCAGGTTTTTCTGTATGTGTGGGTCCTTTTCCCGTTCTTACGATCTCTTTGGGATACAGATCTAGAAGTGCTATTGCTAGGTCAAAGAGTGTGTACATTTTTATAGCCCTTTGGGCATAGTTCCAAATTGCTCTCCAAAATGGTTGGATCAGTTCACAACTCCACCAACAATGCATTAGTATTCTAATTTTCCCACATCTCCAACATTTATCATTTGTCCTGTTTTATCATACTAGCCAATCTGATAGGTGTGGTGTGGTACCTCAGAGTTGTTTTGATTTGCATTTCTCTGATCAATAGTGATTTAGAGCGCTTTTTCATATGACTATAGATAGCCTTAATTTCTTCCTCTGAAAACTGACCATGTGTCAGTTGGGGAATGACTTGTATTCTTATAAATTTGACTCAGTTCTCTGTATATTCAAATGTCACTTTCAGCAAGATATCTTTCCCTCTCCACCCAGTTGCTATTGCCTTCCTTTCTGAGATTACCTTGCCTCTATTGTTTCTATATCATGTACTCAGTTATCTTCTTGTCCTATTAGAATGTGAGGGTAGGGACTATGTTTTCCTTTTTTTGCATCCTTTATTCATAGCACAGTACCTGGCATTTAGCGAAGATTTGATAAATGCTTGTTGAATGACTGCCTGGATAGATAGATCTGGAAATCGAGCCAGGAACCCTACAGAAGCTCTGTTAGGTAGCTCTGTTAGCCTGTATCATCTTGAATTTGTAGTCTTTGGGAGAAAGGCTCCTCCCTTTTTGGAGGTATGTCTGCTTTCTCTTTGAGTGACCTAGTAATGCCACTGGGAGGCTTGAGAATAATGTGTGTGATGTTCTTTGTACTCTTTCAATTACCGTAGCGTTTCTTGCCTTCTTGGGAGGTACCTTCTTTGTAAATGGATGTTGATGATTTTCCCTCTTATTGATAAAGATAATCCGTGTTGTAGGAGAACACAGGATCAGATTGTTTTAGTTCTAAGTAGTAGCCCCACCTCTGATAGTAACTATTCTATAGCTTGGATTTCTTCCTTTGAAAAATTCCTGTTCATATCCTTTGGCCATTTGTCTACTGGAGAATGGCTCTTGTTCTTATAAATTCCTGACCCTGGACTCTCTTCCTCTTCAGCCACACCTTTTATTTTCCTTAAATCTGCTTCAAGATTTAGCTCAAATCTTACCTTTTGCAGGAGATCTTTCCTTCTTTACCCAGCTGCTGTTGCCTTCCCCTGAGATTACTTCCCTTATGTATCTTGGAAATGATACTTTTATTAGAGAGACTTGCTGCAAAAATGTTTCCTAGTTAGTTATAATTGTTTTTAGTGAGGCAGTCTGGGTTAAGTGACTTGCTCAGGGTCACACAGCCAGTAAGTGTTAAGTGTGTGAGGCCAGATTTGAAGTCGGGTCCTCCTGACTCTAGGACCAGAGCTCTATCCACTGTGCCACCTAGCTGCCTCTTCCTAGTTAATTATTTACCTTTTTTAGGTTTGACTGAATTGGTTTTGTTTGTCGAAAAAACTTACAATTTTATCTAACCAAAATTGTCCACTTTGTATCCTTTATGATCTTCTCTCTTCCTTGTTTGGTTATAAACTGTTCCCTATTCAAAAGTTCCTGAAAAGTAATTTCTTCTTTCATCTTCCGCTTTGTTTGTGAGATTCCATATGAGCATGTGGAACTGTTTGTGCTTGACCTGTGGCAGAGCTGTCTGAGCTCATATTGTTCTGTCAGCCACAGTCAGACACACTATACCTTTACCTCAGCAGAGTGATGATCCTCTTCAAGCACAAAGGACAATATCCAACCACCTTTTATCTCCGAAGTCACTGTCATTTGCTGCTTATCTTGGCATATGGTGTGAGATGCTAGTCTGCGCTTCATTTCTGCCAGACTATTCTAGTTTTTCCAATAATTTTATCAAAATACTGGGACCTTCAGTTCCTGGAGCCTTTGGGTTTGTCGAACACTATGTTGCTAGATTTGTTTGGTTTTGTGTGCCATATACCTAATATGTTCCTGAACTGACTAATCTCTCAAGTTTTTAACACTGCTAAATAGTTTGGATGAGTCTTGCTTTGTAGTATAGTTTGAGACCTGGTACTGCTAGGCTCCCTTTCTTTTCTTTTCTTTTTTTTTTTCCCTTCATCTTTTCCTGCTTAAGATTCTTGCCCTTTTTGTCCCTCTAGATGAATTTTGTTATTATTTTTTTCTAGCTCTATTAAGTAATACTTGGTAGTTTGATATGGTACGGAATACTTAATTTAGGTAGTATTGCCATTTTTATCATATTGGTTTAGTCTTCCATGAGCAATTAATATTTTTCCAATTATTTTTCAATTAAAATTTTTTTTTTAATTTTTAGGCAGTTGGGGTTTTGTGGCTTGCCCAGGGTCGCACAGCTAGTAAGTGTCAAATGCTTGGTCTGAGGCTGGATTTGAACTCAGGTCCCCCTGACATCAGGGACAGTACTCCATCCACTGCGCCTCCTAGCTGCCCTTATTTCTCCAATTATTAGGCCTATCCATTTCTTTTTTTTAAAATTAATTTATTTTGATTTATCAACAATCACTTCCATATGCTTTTGAGTTTAAAATTTTTCTCCCCCTTCCTCCCCACCATCCTTCCCAAGATGGCACACAATCTGATATAGGCTATACATTTACATTCCTATTAAACATACTTTCACATTAGTGATGTTGTAAGTAAGAATTAGAACCAATAGGAGGAACCACCAGAATATCTGTTTCTGTAAAGAATATTTTGTGGTTATATTAATGTAATTTCATCTGCCAGTAATTTTCTGTGTAGTCTTGGGCAAGTCATTTCTCTGGGTTTTAAATTTCCCTATTCAGTTCAATTTAGTAAACATTTATCAAGTGCTTGATATATGCCAAACAGTATTTAGTACTTGGGTGAAGGCCATTATAGTCATTGATATCAAAGGAGGGGTCAGATGAAATTGAACTCAAAAATTATTTAATAAATATCTAATATGAACCAAGGAACTGTTGAAGAAACAGGATAGAATTAAACATCTAATTTAAATATTAATAAAATTAATAAATAAGCCCTGCGCAGCCTTGAGGTGTTTATGTTGTAAGGAGAGGTTTACAACATGTTGAGAAATAAGTATATTAAAAAGTAGTATGAGGAGAGAGTATTCGCAGTTGGTCAGCAGAAAAGGCGACAACTGAATTGAACCTCAAAGGATGATGGGGATTCTGAAAGGCAGATGTGAGGAGGCCTGTGGGACACCTTGTGCAATTCTCTGATGACGGAAGATGGAATGTTCTCAGAACAGATAATAGTTCAGTTTGGCTGGAACATTGAGTGTGGGAATGGAATTAATGTGAAATGAAGTTGGAAAGGTAGTTGGGAGCTAAATTTTGGAGATCCATCGATGCCAGGCTGAGGAATTTGTATTTTAATTTACAGGGATCAATTGAAAGAGTTAGAGCAAGGTGTGGCACGGTCAGACTTGTACTTCAGGAAGAGTGTTTTGGTACCTGTGGGGAGGATTAATTAGAGAGTAGAGAGATTGGAAGTTGGGAGTCCGATTAAGACTTTATTCAATACCTTTGGGACATTCAAGTAGACATGTCCAGTAGGCATTTCATCACATGGGAGAGACTACAGGAGAACAGTTAGGTCTGGATATGTGGATTTGGCTGTCATCTGCATCAAGATAATTGAGCCCATTGGAGCAGATGACATTCCCCAGAAGGTTTAGAGAGAGAAGAAAAGAGGTCCATGGTTGGTTACAAGAGTTAAATAGTGGTGAAGTAAAGGTGAGTGAGATAGAGCAGTCAGGCAGGTATAAGAGCAAGAGAGAAGGCAATATCACAAACACTGAGTAAGAGAGATTCAGAATGGGGGCAGCTGGGTAGCGTAGTAGACAGAGCATTGATCCTCGGAGTTCAAACCCAGCCTCAGACACATAATACTTACTAGCTGTGTGACCCTGGGCAAGTTACTTAACCCCGATTGCTTCACCCAAAAAAAAATCAGGAGAGAGAATGGGTGTATATGGGAGGAGAGGAGAAAAGAAGTTGGTTAAAAGCTTCAGAGAAATCAACAAGGTTAAGATAGTTGGGAGTGTTGGAGAGAGCAGTTTTATAAAGTAGATATATTTGAAATGTGTTTTGGGAGAGATCTCTGACATATTACACACACACACACACACACACACACACACACACACACACACACACACACACACACACACACACACACACACCCCAAGGTCCTTTTCAGTTTTGATATCATGCAGTAGCAGATTAAAGTTAATTAACAATGCAGGGACAAGTATGTAATTTGAACCTCAGGTTCAACTGTTCTTCTATACTTTTTGGGCTTGGTTCTTCCAAGGCCCAGATTCTAGCTCTGCAGCTTGCTCCTTGACTTTGTTTTCTTCAGAGACATTTAGGAATGGAGGCAAGTTCTTGCTTTGTAGGCTGACTTATCCCAGTATCTTCTTATAACTAAACAGTTTTTCAGACAGTGTGATTTAAAGGAATATTATAGTTTAAGAACAGGTTAATCTGGGATTTTTCAGAATTTTTTTCCCTCTTGTGAAAAGTAGGACATGATTCTTTTTATCTTCACTCTTAGCATCATTCTAACATCTAGTTTCTAGCATAATTCCCACTAGTTCTCCTGAATCCCTAGTCCAGGGCTCTTCCCATTCTTGCATGTTTCTGTTTTATGTCACACATTTAAAGCACCAACAAATTGTGATGTTCCCAGAAAAATCAATCCAGTATTCACTAATTCCAGTAGTGACTGAATTTGCCAAAATGTGGAAAACACAGTATTCATTTTTCTGTGGTGCCTCTGAGATATGTAGTACAAGGATTACTGCCCCCATTTTAAAGATGAGGAAAACTGAGGCTTGAAGAGCCTAGTGACTAGCCTAAGCTCATATAGCTAATAGGTATTTAGGGTAAGAATTTTATTTTACTTTTAGCTGTGACTTCAGCACTTTCAAGTATGTCACGTTGCCTCTCTTTCTGTTGTCAGTGCTTGTGATCCTTTAAGAACTTCGTGAAAAAGTGGGTAAATCTGTGAACTACAGTCATCTTTTACCATAAGAATAGGGGTTTTATAAGTACATTAGCAAAATGCATCACTGATGTTGACTTTGGTGAGTTTCCTCAGTGGGCTAGCTTTTTGTGTGGAGTACCACTGAACTTAAAAGCAGTAAAAAGAACCTGTGCTGGAGCTCAGACTTTGTTTGCTTAAATTTACAGCTGAACTGAACCAGCAACAACTCTGGTGAAGCAGTAAAAGTGAGTTGGACTGCTTGGTAAAAGGGATATTGTATAAGGAAGGAATGAAATGAATGAGAACTTGGGGTTTAAAGGTGAAGACTACATCTCTTCTATAGCTGACTGTCATACACTGACATGGATCTAGTTTTTTCTCTCTGATCTTGGAGAAAGCAGTTATTTCTGAGAGCAGCATCAAAGATAACTAACTCTCAATTAAAGACCAGATAGGTTTACCCTTTACACATTCATTTAGCCATAATGGACTAAAGAATAATACCAGCTCGTGTTTCTAGGACAATTCAGGGTTTTTATAAAGTACTTTGTTGAAGAAACTCTGTGGGCTACCTTTCTGTCTCCTCATACACATGGTAGATACTTAAAAATTGCACAATCAGTGAATCTTGAGAGATTACTGAAGAGTTCAAAAACTCAAGATTTAAAGCTTGAAAGGATCACTTAGTCTTACTCCCTCATTTTATATTGTTTTTAATTTAATTTTTTATTTGTTTTAGTTTTCAGCATTCACTTCTATAAGATTTTGAGTTCTAAATTTTGTCCCCCTCCCTCTGGCCCCTCCTCCCCAAGATGACGTGCAATCTGATATAAGCTATACATGTACAATCATATTAAACATATTTCTACATTAGTCATGTTGTAAAGAAGAATTAGAACCAAAGGGAAAAACTGTGAGATAGAAGAAACAAACAAAGAGGAAGTAGTATGCTTTGATCTGCATTCAGACTCCATAGTTCTTTCTCTGGATGTGGATAGCTTTTTCCATCATGAGTCTTTTGGAATTGTCTTAGATCCTTGTATTGCTGAGAAGAATTAAGTCTATCAACATCGGTCATCACACAGTGTTGCTTTTACTGGGTGCAGTGTTCTCCTGGTTCTGCTCACTTCACTCAGCATCAGTCCACCCAAGTCTTTCCAGGTTTTTCTGAAGTCCACCTGCTCATCATTTGTTATAGCACAGTAGTATTCCATCACATTCATATACCACAACTTGTTCGGCCATTCCCCAGTTGATGGGCATTCCCTCAATTTCCAATCCTTTGCCACCACAAAAAGAGCTGCTATAAGTATTTTTGTACATGTGGGTCCTGTTCCCATTTGTATGATCTCTTTGGTATTGCTGGGTCAAAGGGTATACACAGTTATATAGCCCGTTGGGCGTAGTTCCAAATAGCTCTCCAGAATGATTGGACCACTTCACAAGTCCACCAGCAGTGCATTAGTGTTCCAGTTTTCCCACGTCTTCTCCAGCATTTATCATTTCCTGTTTGTTGTGTTAGCCAATCTGGTAGGTGTGATGTGGTACTTCAGAGTTGTTTTGATTTGCATTTCTCTAAATAATAGTTATTTAGAGCATTTTTTCATATGACAATAGATAGCTTCCTCTGAAAACTGCCTGTTCATATTCTTTGACCATTTATCAATTGAGGAATGACTTGTATTCTTAAAGATTTGACTCAGTTCTCTATGTATTTTAGAAATGAGGCCTTTATCAGAGACACTGGTGTAAAAATTGTTTTGCAGCTTTCTGCTTCCCTTCTAATCTTGGTTGCATTGGCTTTGTTTGCACAAAAACTTTTAAATTTAATGTAATCAAAATTATTCATTTTGCATTTTATGATGTTCTTCATCTCTTGTCTGGTCATAAATTTTTCTCTTCACTGTAGATCTGAAAGGTAAACTATTCTTTGCTCTGCTATTTGACCTTATCTTGGTATATGGTGTAAGATGTCTCCCCTCTCCCTCGAATTTTAAAGAAGGAAGCTGAGGTCCAGAGGGATTCATGAGTGCTCCACTGTCACACAGGCAATTCTAGAGCTGAAATTCTAACTCATGTCCTCTGTCTTTAAATCTTGTTTGTTTTATATTATACTGTGATGCTTCTTTATATCCTTTTCATGTGGAAGCTGATGAATGTTTTTAGATGTCAAGTAATTGTTGAGTTTTGCATGTCTCTTCTATTACCCCTACTCTTGATGTGCAAGTGTTGGCATGTTTTTGCATGGTACCTGTGTACTGCAGAAACTGCCCTGTCACATGTAATTATAGTTCAGTACACAAAGGAAGCCAGATGGTAGTTAGTGACTTTGTAATCTTCCCCACCAAAATGCAGAAAGGAAAATATAGTGATGACAAGGAAGAAGAAAATGAAACTCTGTGGGAATTTTTGTGACTATTTAATATTTGATGATTGTGGAATGAGTGATTCTTTTGGGTTCTTGGAGAACTCACAGCATCTGAGTTAGATGGGCCCCAGAGGACATCTGCTCAACTCCATTTGAAATGGTGAAGCATTCCTGTCTAATGCTCAAGCATTGTCATTTTGACCTCTTGCTCAACATTGTTGCTTTTTGACTCAAGGCTTGCTCTGGGTGTCTTGAGACAGCTGTGGAAAATGGTGAGAAACCATGATGATTTTAGGTAGCTCAGATTTTAAGTGGGCTTGAGGGATGTGTGTGCACATATGGTGTGTACTACTAGCAAAATAACAGAAATTTAAGATAAGGATATTAAAATGTAGTTGCTAAAATGTAGTAGTAAAATGTAGCATTATTTAATTTTTTGACAGATAAAGTGAGTTTATCCAAATGAGGACATCCGTTTCAGCATGTTAACTATCAACATAAGAAGTTGTAAATATTTATACTATGATTTATTTTACTTAATTATCTCTCCTATAAGTTAAACTTTATGGGGCTGAATAGTCAAATTTCGTGGTACACAGTTGTTTCTAAAGAACTCATTTGGGTACCTGAATTTACAAATCTTTATTTTCTGAATGCAATAAAGGATATATATCAGAGATTAAATGAGAATCAAGAAAAAAACTGTAAAATGTTGAAAAGAGAGCTTGATCCAAATGTGGATTGTGTGGCTTCAGAGCTATGCAAGGTTTAAAAGATGTTTTATAATTTGCTTCTTTTCTTGAAATACCTTTTTATCTGAATTGAAATTATTTAAAGGTATGCATGATTGTAGTGAAGATCAGGTCTTACAAACCCTGAGAAAGGGACTGATGAGATTTCAGAGTTGAGTCTTCGATCTTTTCCAAAAACAGTTAAGCTAAAGAAACACTTTCCAGAATAATAATAGAATTAACTAATTTAGTACTAGAAATTATTTCAGACTCAATATCTGCCCTGTGATCATAAGAAATATTTTTTCATAAGAGGTTTGAAAGGATTGAGATCATTTTTTTTTTAAGTGAGGCAATTGGGGTTAAGTGACTTGCCCAAAGTTACACAGCTAGGAAGTATTATGTGTCTGAGGCTGGATTTGAACTCAGGTTCTCCTGGCTCCAGGGCCAGTGCTGTATCCACTGCACCACCTAGCTGCCCCCATCATTTTTTTTTTAAAATGAAAATTACTGTTGATTTATTCCTTCATTACCATGTAAATGTACATTTAGTTATTAGTTTTTTCCCCCTCCTACAGTCTATTTTTATATGTAGATTTTGGTATTCTTATGTTGTTAACGGTGACAGCGTGGTAATGTAGACAGACCAGATTTGAGATATGTAGCTATAAATCACCACAGAGGACTGGTCTTGTGGTGAAATCAGTGGATGTATAACCTTGGGAATGAACATGTGTAACTTGAATTGCGTTCTAGTTCTATAGAGTTGGATAACCTTGGGAAAAGCCACCTTTCTTTCCTGGGTCTTAATTTTCCTCATCAACACAATGAAGGGTTTTATAAAACTATGTGGTTTCTTTTTTGTTTTTCATTTTTCTGTTCCTTTGGTTTTATTTTTGTAGGGGACTATGAATGAGGAATCTTCCCTGTCAATACAGATCTTAAGAGGTTCTGCAGATTATAGTTTGAAAGAAGTTGCCCTGGACACTGAAAGATTGGCTAGGTGTATTTTAAAATCTTTTAAGGTTTTGTTATTTTCACGGGGTATGAGGAGGACTCTTGTCTGCACAGCTTCATTTTAGGTTTCTTGAGCCTCACATTGTGTCTTTTGCTTCTTTGTGGATCTCTTGCAGTGTGTATTGCAGTCCTGAGCACTTCAGAGGCAGTCATTAACTTGTTCCATAGAGAACACATATGCATTGAACTCCAAAACCACCTGATCCAGACAGTCTATATATATGTATGGAGATAGAATCACAGGCAGGTAGGACAGCTTTGGAAGTTGAAGGTTGAATTTACACTTCTTCGTCTCTCAAGCCTAAGATCAAGCGTATACTTGAAAAGCAAGATCTGCATGATAGAGATGAGCAGTTTTAGGTATAATTCCCTCCCTGTTCTACAGTATATGTGGAAGCACTCATTTTATAAAATGTTTGGTGTTTCTTAAGTTCTAAATAAAAAAAAACTTAAAAAACCCAAAAAACAATGAGTGTGAGAATTAGGGATTTGGGGTGATGAGGGCTTATAACAAGATGTTGTCAGTATCAGAGGAAATAAAGAGGAATATCTGAGAGATGCTACAAAGGTGAAATCAGCAGGACTTGGCAATGGCTTGGATATGGGAGCTGGGGTGGTGAGAGGTAGTGAGGAATCCGGGATAACTCCTGAGTTATGAGTCTAGGTGCCTGGGAGGATGCCCTGAACAATAATAGGGAAGTTTGGAAGAAGGGAGAGTTGGGGGGGTGGTAATGAGTTCAGTTTTGTACATGTCAGGTTTAAAATGTTTATGGTACATCCAGTTCAAGATGTCTGATAGGAATTTGGCAGTGCAAGACTGTAGGTCAGTAGAGAAGTAGAGAAGGCTAAGTAGATTTCAGAGTCATCAGCAGCCAGATGATGATTAAATGCATGAAATGATGTAAAGAGAAAAGAGAAGAGTATGCAGGATAGAGCTTGTGGGACAACTATGGTTAACACAGATGACCTGGATAGAGATCCATCAAAGGAGACTGAGAAGGAATGGTTAAATATGTAGGAGGAGAACCAGGATAGGGTAGTGTCCTGAAAACCTAGAGAGTAGTGAGTATCAAAGAGGAGAAGCAGATCTTCAGTGTCAGGTACTTCAGAGAGGTCAAGAAGGTTACTGATTACTTTAGAAAGGGTAATTTCAGTTGAATGATGACGTTGGAAGCCTGGTTGTAGAGAGTTAAGAAGAGAGGGAAAGGAGAGGAAATAGAGGCATCTGTTGAATACTGTAGTTTTAGCCACAAAAGGCAGGAGAGATATTGAATTGTAGTTAGTGGGGATAGATGATCAAGTGAGGGTTTTATGAGGTGGGGGCACAAAGACGTGTTTATAGGCAGTAGGGAAGCAGCCAGTAGATAGGAAGAGATTGAAGATTAGTGAAAAACGAGGATGAGAGAGGAAGCAATCTGCTGAAGAGTATAGGATGGTGTGTAATCACGTACATGTAGAGAGAGTTGCCTTGTCAAAGAGAATGGCCACCCCATCATGTGAAATAGATGAAGGAGGAAATGGTGGCAGAAGGGATCTGAGTGATACGAGATGAGAAAGAGAGAAGAGGGAGCTCTCAGCCAATGGCCTCATTTTTTTCATTGGAATATGAGGCAGAGTTCTTAGCTGAGAGGGTGGGGAATTGGGGAAGCTGTCAGATTTGAGGAAGGATGAAAAGGTTTGGAAAAGCCACTGTGGTGAATGGGATGAATTAATTAAGGAAGTGTAAAAGAATTGCTTTGCAGCAATGGGGGCCCAGTTAAGGTTATGTAACAATTCTTAGTGGATCCAGTCAACATGGCTTTGTGATTTTCTCCACCTTCCTTCAACAGCACATAGGTCCCACCGAGACTGAAACATGTCAAAGTATAAGATCCTTGGTGTGATAAGAGGCTGGGACTTGAGAAGAAGACTGTATAGAGTTGTTCTAGCTTAGCAAGGGTTCAAGATGGGGAAAGAAGAAGCCTTGCTAATGCAGGAGTGATGGCCTGGAAGAGAACTGAGGGGTCAGGGAATTAGAGGTCATTGATAATGTGGACAAAGAATGGGGTTTGATTTTGGAAGGTGCCGTGCCAATGGATAGTGATAAGATAAGGGTATTTTAGATTTCATGAACCTGGAAATACCTTCTCCCTTTGCCTCTTAGTATTCTAAAGTTTTCAATGTTCATAGCAAATACCTTCTACGTGAAGCTTTTTCTTATCTATTCAGTTACTAGTGCCTTTCCCTACAAATTACGTTGTATCTACCTTATTAAAAATATACTTCTGCCTTATTTGTGTGTGTTATCTTCCCATGCTTGATTTTAAGCTTCTTGAGGGCAGGGATTGTTATGCTTTTGTTTTTCTTTTCTCTGTATCTAGTGCAGTGCCTGGCACATAGTAGGCACTTAATGAGTGCTTTTGGATTGATTGCTTTGTTTTTCTTGTATACTGAAGCAAAACCTTTACCTGTCTGTCTTAAGGAATTATTTTCAAACTAGTTGTTATACGTAAAAAAATATAACTTCAAAAAAGTGTAATAATAGGCTAAGTTATAATTTGCTTCTTCTTGTATCACCTACAATAGCAGAATTGCTTGGCCTACTGTCAGAATGTTTTGAGTTTTTTTGGTTGACCTTATAGCTCCTATGGATGGAATTGTGATTACTTGATATAATATTCAGCATAATTCATGAGTTCTTGCAGCAGGATAATATTCCGTTACATTCATGTACCACATTTTGTTTCGCCATGCACCTGTTGATGGACATCTACTTTGGTTTCAAATAGGAAATTGTTTTCTAAGTAATTCATCTTTTCTAGTTTGTGAATGCTTGGTTACTCGTTGGGGCAGATAGGTGGCTCATTGGATAGAGTGCCTGACCTGGAGTGAGGAAGACCCCTCTTCCTGAGTTCAAATCCATCCTCAGACATTTATTAACAGTGCGACCTTTAGTAAGTCACTTAACCTTGTTTGCCTCAGTTTCCTCATCTGTCAAATGAGCTGGAGAAGGATATGGCAAACCACTCCAGTATCTCTGCCAAGAAAACCCCAAATGTGGTCATGGAGAGTCGGATAGAACTGAAAAATGACCCAACAACAAGAGTTGCATGTTTATTCTATTGAGCCACTCTTCTCTATTTATAACTAACATCAAATGGTTTTAATGACTATTGCTTTGTAATACAGTTTGAGGTCTGGAAGTTTTTTCCTACAGTAGGCCTAAATTTGCTTCTTTGTGACTTCTACCCCTCATACCTCACTCTACGCAGACTTCGTTAAATTCCTCTTCCTTCTTTATAACACTTAATATAATTGAAGATAGCTGTCACATACTCTCTAAGTTATCTCTTGAGCTTAAACATCCCTAGTTCCATCAACTAATCTTTATATTGCGTGTTCCCAAGGTCCTTCAGTATTCTGATTAATCTTTAAATTGCATGTTTCCAAGGCCTTTCAGTATTCTGGTTGCTTTCCTTTGGGTATTTTCTGATTTATCAATGTCCTTGTCAAAATGTGGTACCTAGACTATGTAAAATATTTCAGATGTCATTGGACCGTAGTAGAACGGATCACCTTTCTAGGCCTGAACACTAAGTTTTTCATAATGTAACCCAAGATTGCTCTAGCTTTTTTTTTTTTTTGGCAGTTGGGGTTAATTGACTTGCCTAGGGTCACACAGCTAGTAAGTGTCAGGTGTTTGGTCTGAGGCCGGATTTGAACTCAGGTCCTCCTGATTTCAGGGCCGGTGCTCTATCCAGTGCACCACCTAGCTGCCCCTTTAGCTTTTGTGACTACCATACCACACCATTGACCTACACTTATCCTTGGATGTTTTTCAGGGAAGCTGCTTTCTAGCCATGCTTCCCTTGTCTTATATTTCTAAGTTGATTTTTAAAAAGCCCATGTGTAGGATTTTATACTTTTTCCTGTTATATTTATTTACATATGTGTGTATATGTATATATTTTTATTGATATCTTTAGTTTTTATATCACTAGTATTTCCCATTGTAGTCTTTCTCTTCTCCCCTTCCAATCATCCCTTATAACAAATAATTAAAAAAAAAAAACAATTCACCAAACCAGTCAACTCATGGAAAAAAAAATCTAATGTTACATGTTAGGGAAGATAGCTAGCAGGCTCGTCTTCTTTGTTTTGCTTTTTGGTGAGGCATTTGGAGTTAAGTGACTTGCCCAGGGTCACACAGCTACAGCGTGTGGATTTGAACTCAGGTCCTCCTGACTCCAAGGCCACAGCTCTATCTGCTGTGTCACCTGGCTGCCCCACAGGCTCTTCTTCTTTTGGAGGTCTTCACGCAGAGGGCGGAAGATCACTTTGTTAGAGAGAGGATTCCTTTTAGGTGTGAGTTGCTCTGGATTGTTGTATCCAAGCTTTATTCATTCTCCCACTGATGGACATCTACTTTATGTTTAGTTCTTTGTTATGACCAAGATTTTGATGGAACTACACGACTGGAACTAATTTATGGAATTTACCACTAGGTAATGTCAGCTATAATAATTATCAGGATTTCAACAGCATATAATAAGGGCTTTATTTTTATCACTGACCTTCTTGTGCTATATTTTGAGAAGTGAAATATTGGGAGCGAAGGGTGTCTGGTCATTTGAGGCAGTTTCCAGAATGGTTGTAGCAGTTCACTGCCCCACCCTCACCACATCAGTGGGGCAGCCCTCCAACATCGACTATTGTCATCTTCTGTTGGTTTTGGCAAATTGCTGGCTGTGATTTTCATTGTTTTGACTGATGTTTCTTGGATGTAGTATGTAATAGTTTGAGCATTTTCTTTTGAGAACTGTTTGTCCGTTGTGGAATGGCTTAATTTTATATATTTATCTTAGTTCCACATGTAACTTAGAGATTAATCCCTTATCAGAGAGATTTGGTGCAAAATAACATTTTGTATGCTAGTTTAATTGGTTTTGCTTATATCAAATCTGTTTGTTAGGATCAAGTGAAGTAAAAAAAGTTCTTTGCAAACTTTAAAGTTGTATATAAATGTTAGCTATTATTTATGCAAAAGGTTTTCAATTTCATATAATTAAAATAATGTTTTATCCTTCAAAAGCATCACTATCTCTTGTTGGGTTAAGAATCCTTCTAGCCATAACTATAAAAAATATTTGATTTAATTCTTACCTAATTTTTTTATGATGTGATTTTGCATAAATATTTTGAGTTTATTGGGACAAAAAGTGCTTTAAGATGTTGCTTTGAACCTGATTTCTGCCAAACCGTTCCCTACTTTTCTCAGTCATTTTTGTCGAATGGAACTCTGTTCCTCAAGTAATTTATGTCTGTTCTTGGATTTATTGAACCCTGGGTTATGTTATTCTATATTTAACCAATACAAAGTGTTTTTGATGATTACTGCTTTGTAATATGATTTGAAGCTTGGAAATGCATTCCCCCTTAATTCCTACTTTTTTGATTATTTCCCTTGAGATTCTAAACCTTTCGTTTCATCAAATATTCTTTGTCTAGTTTTGCAAACTGTCCTTTTGATAGTTTGGTATAACACTAAATCTGTAAATTAAATTTATAGTATCTTAATTTGTGTTATATTGACCTGCCCCAAACATGAGCAATGAATATCCCTCCAAATATTTAAGTTTTTCTTCTTTTAAAAAAAAAGTTTCTTAGGGCAGCTTGGTGGCACGGTGGATGGAGCACCAGCCCTGGAATCAGGAGGACCCTGGTTCCAATCCAGCCTCAGACACATAACACTCACTAGCTGTGTGACTCTGGGCAGGTCATGTAACCCCAATTGCCTCACCCCCCAAAAAAAAGGAATGTTTTGCAAATTTTATTTTTATAAGCCTTTAATAGTATGACTTGGTAGATCAGATGAGATTTCCCTTTGTATTTCCTCCTGGATTTTGTTATTGCTACATAGAAATACTGTTGATTTTGTAGGAGCTTATATTTTAAAGGGTCACGGGGAAGAATACAACACATAGGAAGAGATAGAGCCTGTGCGTGGTGGCAGAGTCAATGGCAAGGTCCTGGTCTGGTTGGACAGGATGTGAAACGTCATCTGGGACGAACTAGTTGGAGAAGATTGTGAGTCCCTCAAGTGTGCTTGGTTTTTAAAAAAATATGATAATGAAAAGACCATGGGATAGGAAACCTAATGTAGTGAGTGGATGGAGAGTCTCTCCTCAGAGCCAGGCGTCTTGCCCTGACACGAACTCTGTGACCCCATTTACCTCTCTGTACCCTGGGCAACTCTCAAGAAGATGGTAGCAGATTAGTGGTCGATTTGCATTGGTAAAGAATTTCCTTTTCAAGGGGCAGCTAGGTGGCACAGTGGATAGAGTACTGGCCCTGAAGTCAGGAGGACCTGAGTTCAAATGTGACCTCAGACCAAACACTTGTCACTTACTAGCTGTGTGACCCTGGGCAAGTCACTTAACCCCAATTGCCTAAAAAAAAAAACCCAAAAACCCATAAAGAATTTCCTTTCTGGGAATTTCCTCCCTCTACCACGAAGTCAGCAAATGAGCTTTCTGCAAATCACCTCTTTTTCATAGCTTCTGTATTTTCACCTTGTAAAATGAAGGTGTAGAGTTTGTGTTCTGTGCGTTCACATCTTCTGCTTTGTTCTTGTTAAAATACAGCGACTGTGGAGCTATTTTAGATTGAGCACATTGTCCATGTTTGTCTGAAAGATGATGTATATACACATTTTTCGCATGTGTATTATGTTTGAACATTCAGGGAACGTGAGTTCTTTTAGCCTTTCAGACTTGCTTTAACGCTCTTTCTTTCTTTCTTTCTTTCTTCCTTCCTTCCTTTCTTTCTTTCTTTCTTTCTTTCTTTCTTTCTTTCTTTCTTTCTTTCTTTCTTTCTTTCTTTCTTTCTTTCTTTCTTTCCTTCTTTCTTTCTCTCCTTCCTTCCTTCCTTCCTTCCTTCCTTCCTTCCTTCCTTCCTTCCTTCCTTCCTTCCTTCCTTCCTTCCTTCCTTCCTTCGCAACGGGGTTACATGACTTGCCCAGGGTCACACAGCTAATAAGTGTTATGTGTCTCAGTTCGGATTTGAACTCAGGCTGTCCTGAATCCAGGGTTGGTGCTCTATCCACTGCGCAACCTAGCTGCCCCTTTAACACATTTTCTTACTCTGATTTATACTACAGTATTTTGTTCAATCACAGTGGTATTATGATGAGATTCACAATGAAATCCTATCTTGGGAAATGTTGCTTTTAGTTTAGCATCATGATCTGAGCTATGAGTATTAGAGTTCTTTATGTGACCAAACTTGAAACAAAGTAGCAAAAAATTTTATTGATTAAGGTTGCTTCCCCTCCCAAGGGCTAAGTTTTTACCTTTGTAGAATATGTGGTTTGGGCTTATCATTACCTTTTTATTTATTTTTTAAAATTCAGTTTTATTTTATTTTCAGTTCCAGATTCCCTCCCTCTTTTCATCCCTCCCCCACCTGTTGAGAAGGCAAGAGATAGACCACCTGTTATACATATGAAGTCATTGAAAATATATTTCTGCAGTAGCTATCTGAGGTTTTTTTAGCTTATATGATTCTGCAAAACCACTGAGCCTTGAAGGTAATAGGGGCTTCATAAATTTATGTGGAATTGAATTGACCATAGTACCTTATTCGAGGGAAAAATAATTGTCAAGTGCTTTTCAGTTATTCATTTACTTTTCAAGTATGTGATTTTTACCTAGAATCTGAAAGAGCACAATACAAATACTTTCCACAGTTTAAGTGCCCTTGTGTCAAACTTTCCAGTAAATAAATAAAGGAATTCTTGAAACATGTTTCTCAATCATTTGTGCTTACTGGAATAGAGAGGAAAGTTGCCAGGAAGTCTCCAACCATTGCTTTTTTAAGGGCTTAAAACTCCTTCCTCCTTTTGTAGACTAGCTTTCTTAAAAAATTGGTGTTAGCTTCATGAATTATAAAGTCAGTTGTAATAGCTTTTTAGTCCCTCTTGGAATTTCTATTGCTCTCTAGCTATTTCATGTTCATGGGTGGGTGCACTTAGGTAAGTCATGTCGTTTCTTTGAGTCCTCTTTCTTAATCTATAAGCAGGAAGTGGAATGGATTAATCAAGCTTTTATTAAGTTCCTACTCTGCAGTCTTGCCCCAAAGGAGTTAGGTGATGTCTAATGTCACTTTCAAATCTGACATTCCATTTTCTCAGGTTCCTCCCATCTTTGACGTATCTGCTTTGGGGGACCTTCCAGCTCTGACATTCTGTGCTCTAAAAATAACTGTCCTGTAGCTTTCCTTAGAATATGGATCCAGTGGTGACATAATAAACCATATCATTCAGTAGAGAAGTAGCTTAAGATTTCTTCAAACTAGAGGGGTTTGTAGTTAGCATTTTTTCCTTTTTTTTAAATTTTGTATAAATTTATTTATTTTTAGTTTTCAATATTCACTTCCACAAGTTTTTCAGTTCCAAATTTCTCACCCTCCCCCCACCCCAAGATGGCATGCATTCTGAATACCCCTTCCCCTGGTCTGCCTTCTCTTCTATCTCTCCCCCCTCCCTTCTCTTAACCCCTTCCCCTTCTATTTTCCTGTAGAGCAGGATAGACTTCTGTACCCCATTTCCTGTATTTCTTATTTCCCAGTTGCATGTGAAAACATTTTTCTTAAAACATGTGTTTTTAAAACTTTGAGTTCCAAATTTTCTCCCTTCCTCCCTCCCCACCTACCCTCATTGAAAAGGCAAGCAACTCAATATAGGTTGTACATGTGCAGTTATGCAAAACACTTCCTTAGTAGACATGTTGTGAAAAACTAACTCTATTTCCCTTAATCCTATCCTGCCCTCCCATTTATTCTATTCTTTCTTTTGACCCTGTCCCTCCTCAGAAGTATTTGCTTCTGATTACCCTCTTTCCCAATCTGCCCTCCTCTCTATCACCCCCTGCTCTCTTGTCCCCTTCTCCCCCTATTTTCCTTAGGGTAAGACAGATTTCCATACCCAATTGAATGTGTATGTTATTCTCTCCTTAAGCCAAATCCTATGAGAATAAGATTCCCTCATTCCCTCTCACTTTCCCCTGTTTTCCCTCCACTGTGAGAGACTTTTCTTTTCTGTTTTTTTTGTGAGATAATTTACCCCATTCTACCTCTCCCTTTCTTCTTCTCCGAGTATCATCCTCTCTCATCCCTTAATTTTATTCTCCAGATATGACCCCTTAATCTTCAACTCACCCTGTGCCCTCTATCTATCTATCTATACATATACATTTTTTTCCTTCAACTACCCTAATACTGACAAAGTTCTCATGAGTTACAAATACCATCTTTCCATGCAGGAATGTAAACAGTTCAGCCTTAATAAGTCTCTTATGATTTCTCTTTCCTGTTTACCTCTTCATGTTCCACTGGAGTCCTGTATTTGAAAGTCAAATTTTCTGTTTAGCTCTGGTCTTTTCATCAGGAATGCTTGAAAGTCCTCTATTTCACTGAATGACCATTTTTTCCCCTGAAGGATTATACTCAGTTTTGCTGGGTAGGTGATTCTTGGTTGTAATCCTATCTCCTTTGCCCTCGGAATATTATATTCCATGCCCTGTGGTCCTTTAATGTAGAAGCTGCTAAATCTTGTGTTATCCTGATTGTGTTTCCACAGTACTTGAATTGTTTCCTTCTGGCAGCTTGTAATATTTTCTCCTTGACCTGGGAACTCTGGAATTTGGCTACAATATTCCTAGGAGTTTTCCTTTGGGGATCTCTTTCAGGAGGAGATCTGTGGATTCTTTCAATTTCTATTTTGCCCTCTGGTTCTAAATATCAGGGCAGTTTTCCTTGATAATTTCTTGAAAGATGATGTCTAGGCTCTTTTTTTGATCATGGCTTTCAGATAGTCCAATAATTTTTAAATTCTCTCTCCTGGATCTATTTTCCAGGTCAGTTGTTTTTCCAATGAGATATTTCACATTGTTTTCTAATTTTTCATTCTTTTGGATTTGTTTTACAGTGTCTTGATTTCTCATAAAGTCACTCTTCCAATTGCTCTATTCTAATTTTTAAGGAAGTATTTTCTTCAGTAATCTTTTGGACTTCCTTTTCCATTTGGCCAATTTTTCTTTTTAGGGCATTTTTCTCCTCATTGGCTTTTTGGACCTCTTTTGCCATTTGGGTTAGGCTGTTTTTTAAGGTGTTATTTTCTTCAGTATTTTTTTGGGTCTCCTTTAGCAAGCTGTTGACTTGTTTTTCATGATTTTCTTGCATCACTCTCATTTCTCTTCCCAGTTTTTCCTCTACTTCCCTTACTTGCTTCTCAAAATCCCTTTTGAGCTCTTCCAAGGCCTGGGACTGATTCATATTTTTCTTGGAGGCTTTGGATGTAGGAGCTTTGATTTTGTTGTCTTCTTCTGGTTGTATATTTTGGTCTTCTTTTTCACCAAAGTAAGATAATATAGTCTGACTCTTTTTGCACTGCTTGCTCATGATCCTGGCCAATTACTTGAGTTTTAAACTCTTTGTTAAGGTAAGAGTCTGCTTCCAATGTGGAGAATGTACTGTCCCAAGCTTCAGGGGTTTGTGTAGCTGTTTTTAGAGATACTTGTAGGGACCTGTAAATTTTCAGTTCTTCCAAGGGGGTATGATAAGGGGCGAGGTGTTTACTCCTTTCCTGGCCTGTGACCACAAGTATTCCTTTCTGTCCCGTAACTGTGAGGAGGGGTTCCTCTCCACAGCCACTACAAGCTCCACCACCCCAGCGCTCCTCCTCACCCTAGCACTGCTGCCCAGAACTGTGGCCCAGATCCACACACGGGCAAAGAGATTACTGCCTGAGCACTGGCAAGGGAGATCCCTGCAGTCCCTCTCTGATCAGCCACACTGGCCCTCAGTCTGTGGGCCAGGAAGCAGGCCCCCCCCACCCCCGCCCCGACCACCGACAGAAACAGACTTTCCCCACTGAGCTTCTAAGTTGTCTCTGGCATTCGTGGATTGAGGAGTCTGGAAACCTCCACAGCAGCCCGCGATTCAGTCCTCTGAGGCCTGCTCCAGGTTTGCTGCGGCCTGCGCGCCCACGCTGCGCTGCGCTTCCAGCCCGGCGCGATACACCTTTCTGATCAATCATCCAGGTTGTCTTGGGCTGGAAATTTGTTTCACTCTGTCTTTTTGTGGGTTCTGCTGCTTCAGAATTTGTTCAGAGCCATTTTTTATGAGAATTTGGAGGGGTTTGGGGGAGAGCTGAAGCAAGTCACTGCTTTCACTCTGCCATCTTGGCTCCGCCCCAGCATTTTTTTTTTAATGAAACCTCTTTAACGGGCCTGGTGCTGTGCAAGACACAAACTAAGACTTCTTTCTTGCTGTATAAAAGAAAGGCGAGAATAAACAAACAATTGTAATGCATAGTAGAGCCTGAGGGGATAAAAAGATATAAACAAAATGGTTTATGAAATCTGAGGAATGAAAGATAAGTTCTGACTAGAGGGGTATGAGATGTCTTAGTGTCATAGATAATAATAGCTAGCATTTCTGTGGGGCAGCTAGTGACATTGTGAGTAGAGAGCTGGACCTTGAGTGAGGAAGACTCTCCTCTTCCTGAGTTCAAATCCGGCCTCACGCCCTGTTTGCTTCAGTTTCCTCAGTCTGTAAAATGAGCTAGAGAGGGAAATGGCAGACCACTCCAGTATCCTTGCCAAGAACACCCCAAATGGGGTCATTAAGAACTGGACGCGATTGAAATGACTCAACAACAATGACGACAGAGCATTTCTATAACACGTTAAGGTTTGTGAAGCTCTTAACCTGTGTTCTCAGTTGATTCTTACAGCAACTCTGGGAAGTAGTTGCTATTACCATCTCCATTTTACAGATGAGGAGACTGAGACAGAGAGTTGTTAAGTGACTTACCCAGGGACACCTAGTAAGTACTGAAGCAAGATTTGAATTCAGGTCCTCCTGACTCCAAATCCAAGACTATTTCCATTTTACCATGCTATCTCCATGCTTCATGTTTGAGGTGGCATTTGAGCTGGGCTTTAAAGGATTGGTAGGCTTTTAAATGGCAGCAGTGTGGGAGTTGGTCTCTAGTGGGACACACATACATGCGTGTACATTCAAAGGGAATCATGTTCAATATAGAGCAGAATGATGCTCAAAGTCATTACGTAGAATGTTCTAATCAGATGCTTCTTGAATATTCCAAGTATGTCTCTTTCGTAAATGCCTGTTGATTTTAAAGTTCTTGTCGACAAACTCTAAACATAGCATCAAAGTAAAAACATTTGTACTATGAACACCTCTTGGATGTATTCTGGAGTTGTCAGTAATGAGATCTTTTGGGGCAGAGAGTGTTAATAGGTGCCATTTCCCTTATACTGGCCCCTTGTTGGCTTTCATCACAAAGGATAATTCTTTTTGGACCGCAATGGCCAGCAGGTTTCCAGCCTATCCAAAGAAATAGTGGGAGGATTTCTGAAAGGGCACTTTCCTTTGGAGCTCCTCAGGAAGATCAGGCACATTCTAATAAAAGTCCATGTTAATTAAACACTAACCTGGCCAAAAGTCACTGGAAGACAGAGAGGAGAACTCCTCTCCATAAGTTTTGATGCATGTGGCCCCTTGAGTAGCTCTTAGGAAGAACTGGGTTCAGAACTAGCCCCTAACACTTGCTGACTGTGTGACCTGGGGCAAGTCATTTTAGGCTCTCTGAGCTTTACTTTCCTCATTTGTAAAACGAGGCATTTAGACTAATGGCCTTGAAGTGCCCTTCTGGCCCCAAATGTATGGTTCTGTCAGCCTGTGATGCTGTTAGTTAAAACAGAGGGATTTGTATCAGTTGCTCTTTGAGCCTCTTTTTAGTTCTAGTGTTCTGTGCCCTATATGAATAGCTTTAAATAATTCTTATGTGTTGCTTTAAGATTCACAAAAGTTTTTGGGTTTACGGTTTTAAGGTTACAGAGATTTTTAAGGTTTTCTCACTTTGGCCACCTGAAGGTACCTGGTGTGAGTACTGTTATGGGTGTTGAGGTTCCTTTTTAGCCTATGATTCTCAGTTGCCTTGGTGGTTGATCTCACTTGTGGAGAAACTGGGTCTTTGTGGGAGTTTTCTTTTTTCTTTACATCCTTTCCACTTGTAAGCTCTCTAAGCACTAATTAAATTCATAGCTCGCTGATGTTGTAAGCATTACACCTCCTTTATGGGTGGGGACCTAGGCACAAGGGTGAGGTGAGCTACTTTTAAATTTCTAGGTGTAGATAAAAGAGAAGTTGAAAGAGCCCTGGCCTCTGGATCACTGGGTTCTAATCCCATTTCTGCCTTTGACTGACTGGCTAGCTGACCTGGGATAGGCCCTTTCATCTCTTTAGGCCTCCATTTCCTTATTTGTAAAATGAAAGAGCTGGAATATATTATTTTAGTATTTTATTTTTTCCCAATTGTAAGTACAAACAATTAACATTTTAAAAAAAATTTGAGTTCCAAATTTTAACCTTTCCTCCCCCCGAAACAATTTGATATAGCTTACACATGTACAGTTATGCAAAACATATTTCCATATTAGTCATGTTGTGAAAGAAAACATAGATCAAAAACCCCATAAACAAGAAAAATAAAGTTTAAAAAAATAGGCTTCTATCTGCATTCAGATTCCATTAGTTCTTTCTGTGGAGGTGGGTAATATTTTTCATCATAAATCCTTTGGAATTGTTTTAGATCATTGTATTGCTGAAAATAGCTAAGTCATTCACAGTTGATGATAATTAGAATAATATGGCTGTTACTATGTATAGTGTTCTCCTGGTTCTGCTTACTTCACTTTATATCAGTTCATGTAAGTCATTCCAGGTTTTTCGGAGAGTAACAACTTGTTCAGCCATTCCTCAATTGACGGGCATCCCCTCAAATCCCAATTGTTTGCCACCACAGAAAGAGCTGCCATAAATATGTTTTGTACATATAAGTCTTTTTCCTTTTTTTTTTTTAAATCTCTTTGGGATATAGACCTAGTAGTGGTATTGCTAGTATGCACAGATTTGTAGCCTTTGGGGCATAGTTCCAAATTACTCTCCAGAATGTTTGCATCTGTTCACAACTCCACCAACAATGCATTAGTGTTCCAGTATTCCGACATCTTCTCTAACATTTATCATTTTCCTTTTCTGTCATGTTAGCCAACCTGATAGGTGTGAGGTGGTACCTCAGAGTTGTTTTAAATTAAATTTGTTTAATCAGTAATGATTTAGAGCATTTTTTCCTGTGACTATGGATAGCTTTGATTTCTTCTGAAAACTGCCTGTTCATATCCTTTGATTAGTATTCTTACAGATTTGACTCCATTCTCTATATATTTGAGGAATGTCTTTATCAAAGAATCTTGCTGTAAATTTTTTTTCCACAGTTATGATTACTGTGTTCCTCCCGTTGTGTATTATCCCCTGCTTATCTTTCTTTTTACTTTCACTCTGTCCATCCTCAAAAGTGTTTTCCTTCTGACTACTGCCCCCTTCAACCTGCCCTCCCTTTCAGCTCTCCTCCCCTTTTTTATCCTCTTCCCCTCCTAATTTCCTGTAGGCTAAGATAGATTCCTATATCCAACTGAGTATGTGTTTTGGAGCCAGTTCCAATGAGTGTAAAGTTCACGCATTGTCTGCTACCCCACCTCCCTTCTTTCCCTCCACAGTAAAAGCTCTTTTGTAACCTCTTTTAGGTGAGATAATTTGCCATATTGCATCTCTCCCTTTTCCCAGTACATTCCTCTTTCTTATCCCTCAATTTTATTTTTTTAGATATTATTCCATCATATTTAACTTAAACCCATGCCCTTTATCTTATGCATACTCCTTCTAAATACCCTAATAATGACAAAGTTCTTAGGAGTTACAAGTATCTTCCCATGTAGGAAAGTAAACAGTTTAATCTTATTGAATCCCTTATGATTTCTCATTTCCTGTTTACCCTTTTGTGTTCTTCTTGAGTCTTGTCTTTAAAAGTTAGATTTTCTGTTTAGCTCTGGTCGGTTCATCAGGAATTCTTGAAAGTCCTCTATTTTATTAAATCTCCATTTTTCCCTGAAGGATTATACCCAGTTTTGCTGGGTCAGTGATTCTTGTTTGTAACCGTAGCTCCTCTGCCTTTAAAAATACCATATTCCAAGCCCTCCAATGCCTTAATAGAAGCTGCTAAATCTTGTGTGGTTCTGACTGTGGCTCCATGATATTTGAATTGTTTCTTTCTGGTTGCTTGCAGTATTTTCTACTTCACCTTGAAGTTCTGGAATTTGGCTGTAATATTTCTGGGAGTTTTAATTTTGGGATCCCTTTAGGAGGTGTTGGGTAAACTCTTTCAATTTCTATTTTACCCTCTGGTTCTAGGATATTGGGGCAATTTTTCTTAATAATTTCTTGAAATATAATGTCCAAGATCTTTTTTTGATAATGGCTTTCAGGTAACCCAGTAATTACTAAATTATCTTTCCCGTGTCTATTTTTTAGGTCAGTTGTTTTTTCCATGAGATACTTCACATTTTCTTCTATTTTTTTCATTCTTTTGGTTTTGTTTTATTGTTTCTTGATGTTTCACGAAGTTATTCGCTTCCATGTTACTAGTTCTAATTTTTAAGGAATTATTTTCTTTAGTGAGATTTTATATCTCCTTTTCCATTTGACTTAGTTCTAAGCTTTTGTTCTCTTCAGTGTATATTTGTGCCTTTATTTATTTGTGTGGTTGTTTGCTTACTTATTTACCTATTTATTTATTCATTCATTCATTCATTCATTCATTTATTCACTCGCTCATTCATTCATTCATTTGCCATTTGGCCTGTTCAATTTTTTTAAGGTGTTATTTTCTTCAGTATTTTTTGGTGGCTCCTTTACCAAGCTGTTGACTTTTTTTCCCATGACTTTCTTGCAACATTCTCATCCCCCTGCCTCCCACCGCCCCACAATCTTTTCTCTGCCTCTCTTATTTGATTTTTAAAATTCTTTTTGAGATCTTCCAGGAATTTTTTGGGGGGCTTGAGACCAACTCACATTTTTCTTTGAGGTTTTGGATGTAGCCATTTTGACTTTATTGTCTTCTCCTGGGTTTGTGTTTGATCTTCCCTGTCACCATAGTAACTTTCTGTAGTCAATTTCTTTTTTTGTTGTTTGCTTATTTAAAGGTAGCTAGGTGGAGCAGTGGATAGAATGAGGGACCTGGAGTCAGGAAAGCTCTTTTTTCTTGTGTTTCCATCTGGCCTTAGACACTTACTAGCTGTGTTACTCTGGGCAAGTTACAACTCTGTTTGCCTCAGTTTTCCCATCTGTAAAATGAACTGGAGAAAGAAATGGCAAATCACTCCAGTATCTTTGCCAAGAAAACCCCAGATAGGGCTACAGAGTCAGATATGACTGCAAAACGACTGAATAACAACTGCGAACATTTTCCCAGCCTATTTCTTGCCTTTCAACTTTATGTTAAAGTTGGGCTCTGCTCCTGGAGTGAAATGAGCACTGTTCTAAGCTTCAGGTTTTTTGTGCAGCTTTTTAAAAGAGCTGATTCTGGAGATCCAAACATTTTTAGTTTTGCCAAGGTGGTATGATATAAGAGAGGTGTGTTTACTACCCTCCTGGCCTGTGCTCTGGTTTGTGATTGACCGCAAACACTCTTTTCTGCCCTGGAGCTGTGATCAGGTTACCTTCTCCCCTGGGTCATGAGCTCTGGCGTTCTAGTGCTCCTCCTTACGCTGGACCTGTGACCTGGATTCACATGTGGGCCATGCAACTCCCTGCACCCAGAGCCAGCAACAAAATCCCTGTGATCTGCTTCTGACCAGTTGTCCAACCCTCTTACCTTCTATGGACTGAGAATTCCAAAAGCCACTGCTGCCAGTTCAGTTGCCCCCAACGCCTGCTTGCTGGCTTGAGCTCTACTCAGTGCAATAGACCTTTTCTACCCACCTTCCAAATTGTCTTGGGCTGGAAAATTGTTTCACTCTATCCTTTTTTTTCCCAGTTCTCCTACTCCAGAATTTGTTTTGAGGAGTTATTTTTAAGTTGTTTGGAGGAGAATTTGGGAGAGCTTGTTTCTGTGGCGTATTGACTCTGCCCCTGGACTAGATTATTGATAAGGTCCATCCTCCATGAAGAGAGGCAGCACTGATTGGGTAGACTTCCCTGACAGAATTGACCTTGACATTCTTACTTCCTTTCTTTGCCTTTAGGATTTGTGGCTGACCCTATTAGTTGCTTGGTCTTGTGTAGTTTTCGTGTTAAGTCCTCGTTTTTCTCACAATAATAATAGTTGACATTTTATATCTATCTCATTCCCTGTACCAGATGTTCAGACCTTCTCCTAAAACGTCCCATACCACTCCTCACTTCCACCTTTATAGCTGAAGACCTTACCTCATACTTTTCTGAGAGCTTTCATCTCCCCTTCTTTTCACCTCTTAACCTCTACTTTCCTCCTCCCCCACCCCACTTTCTGCATATGGTCTCTGATAAAGAAGTGACTTTTCTTGCCAGGGCTAACTGTTACCTGTACCCTTGATCCCATCCCCTGTTGGCTTTTTTTTTTCTTGGTGAGGCAATTAGGGTTAAGTGACTTGCCCAGAATCACACAGCTAGTGAGTGTCTCATGTCTGAGCTGGATTTGAACTCAGGTCCTCCTAACTCCAGGGCCTGTGCTGTATCCACTGCGCCACCTACCTGCCCCTCTTCTTGTATGTTTTGTTTTGTTTTGTTTTAGGTAGGCAATTAGGGTTAAGTCACTTGCCCAGGGTCACACAGCTAGTGAGTGTCTTATGTCTGAGTGGGATTTGAGCTCGGGTCCTCCTGATTCCAGGGGTGGTGTTCTGTTCACTGTGCCACCTAGCTGCCCCTTCCCTGGTGGCTGCTGCAGAAGAATGTCCCCACTATCATCTACCCATGCCCCCTTATAGCTTTCCTCTTTCTCTTCCTTCCCCTTTATCTTTTTCCCAGTACCTGACTTCCAAGTGCATCACTAGGCTGAAACTGCCGTTTGCAAAGTCAGAGGAGACAGTATGCTACAATAGAAAGCATGCTGGCTTTGGAGTTAAATGACATGTGTTCAGATCCTGCCTCTGTCATTTAATACCTCAGTAAGTCACTTAATTTCCCCTGGTCTCATGTTTTCAGCTATAAAATGACCACGATGACCTCTGAGGTCCCTTCCAGCTCTAAATCTGTGTTTCTGTGACCAGTAATCTCTTAATTGCCAGATCCGGTGGCCTTTTTTATTTTTGGCTGGGCAATGGGGTTAAGTGACTTACCCAGGGTCACACAGCTAGTGAGTGTTATGTGTCTGTGGCCGGATTTGAACTCAGGTCCTCCTGAATCCAGGGCTGCTGCTCTATCCACTGTGCCACTTAGCTTCCCCCCCCCCCCGGCCTTTTTAACACTATCCTTCTCCACTTGTCTTTTGCAGTTGATGTTGTCCACTCTCTCTCCCTGGATGCTTGCTCATTTGCTCTCTTTGTCTCACTGCTCCTTTAGGTGTCCTTGCTGGACCACCATCTCTAGCAGGCTCCCTGAGTTGTACCCCAGGCCCTATTCTTTGGACTCTGTGTTCTCTCATTAGTTCACATGGGTCTCATTATCTCTGTCCACACATCTCCCTGCTCTGTATTTCCAGTCCCACTCTCTCTCTCCTGAAAAATTGGAAGGAATTTCCAAAGAGGAAGAACATACCTCCTTTCAAGGCAGCTCTTTCCTTTGTGAACATTACATTTGTTAGGAAGTTTCTCTTGACGTCAAATCTCAATTGGCTTCTGTGCAGTAATACCCGTCATTCCTGGTGGGCCCTCTGCAACCAAGCCAAACAAATCTGATTCCTTCTCCACCTGAGAGTCCTTCAGATACTTGAAAACAATTATTGTGATCTCCCCTGAATGTTTTTTTCTCTAAGCTAAACAGCCTCAGGTTTTTCAGCTTGTCCTGATGTGACATCGACCTAAAGCCTTTCACAAAACATCCTGGAAACTCTCCGTCTTGTCAATGTGCCTCTTGTACATTTGTGCCCAGAACCGAGCCCCATATTGCAGGTGAGGGCTAAGGAAGGTAGAGTGTACATAGTGTCCTCTGTACCATCAGTGTCCTCTTCTTGGAAGCTGTGGCTGCCTTCGTGTAGCCCAAGTTTACATTAGCTTCTGAATTGACTATCATATCACACTGCTGACTGAGTGGTGAACTTGCAGGCCACTGAGCCCCCTGTATCTTTTTCAGGATAGCTGCTGCCTATCTATGTCTCTCTGTTTTACACTAGTGAAGTTGATTTTGTATACTCAAGTGTAAGACTTTACCTTTATCCCCATCGAATTCCATCTTCAGACCAATGCTCTAGCCTTTTAGACTCTTTTTGGATTTTAATTCTGCCATCCTTTGAGTCCCTCCCAACCTTTCGTCCTCAGAAAATTGGATGAGAATAGCATCTATGCCTTCATTCAAGCCATTTATTGAAATGGTATACAGGGCCAAGCGTAGATCCCTGGGACATCCCACTAGAGGCCTCTTGCTGTGTCTTTGAAGCATCTCAGTTTGTCGTTTGAGTACAGCCATCCAACCAATTCTGAATCCATCTGACTGTATAATTGATTAATCTTGACCTCCCCATCTTCTAATGTAGGTAAACTTTGACTGTAGCATGTCCCCAGTTCTGTTATCTACGGGTTTAGTAGAGGATATTGTTTAATACAGTGGAAGGACCACTGGCTTTGGAGTCAGAGGACTTGATATTTGCCTGTGTAACAGGACAAGCCACTTAAGTTCTTAACTTTTAGTTCCTTATCTGTAAAATGGGGAGATCAGGTTCCAATGGCTTATCACCACCAGGATCAAATATAGACTCTTTTGACATTTAAAATTCTTCAGAACCTCCTTCTCAGCCTACCTTTCAGGTGTGTACATTACTCTATCCTCAGTACACCTTTGGGCCAGACCAACTGGCCTTTGGGCTGTTCCTCACACCTGAGCTATTCCCCCCCCCCCCCCGGGTCGTCTTTTATTTCTTCACTTCTGAGAGGCATTAGGTGGTGAAGTGGAGAGAATGCTGGTCCTGGAGTCAGGAACACTGGAGTTCATATCTGGCTTCACATACTGTCTAGCTGAGTGACCCTTGGCAAGTCTTACTTGACTGCTGTTTGCCTCAGTTTCTTCAGCTGTAAAATGGAGATGATAATGCCACCTGCCTCTTAGATTATTTGTGAGGAGCAAATGAGACATTTGTAAAGTGCCTGGTACATAGTAAGCACTGTATAAATGCTAATTCTCTTCCCATACGTCTCTCAGATTGTCTAGTTATGTTACCTGTGGCTCAGCTCAAGTACCACCTTTTATATGATAAGCCTTTTCTATACCTTTCTCCCCAGTTGTTAGAACTCAAAGCTGCCCCCCCATGACACCTTGATTTTGTATCTCTCTTGTACCTTTTTGTCTTCCCCTGGTAAAGTATAGGATCCTGGAGGGCTGGCGTTATTTTCATTTTCCCTCAGGCCAGGTACCCAATTGTAGGCCCAGTCATGCTTCTTTGTAGGGTTTAAAAGTGCTTTGCATGATCTCATTTGAATCTTACCACTACCCTGTGAGGTAACTATTAATCCTCATTTAATGATAAGGAAACAGGCTTAAAGAATAGGTTACATTTTTACAAATGAGGAAACTAAGAGAGGAAAGGTAGCTAGTTCAAGGTTAAGCAGTTGAGTTAATTACTGGCAGAGAGGGAAATAGAATCTAGATTTCTCCTCTACATGGCTTACTTCTTCCCAAACCACTTTACCCAAGTTCTCTGGTTAGAGACAAATGCAGATGTGTAAGATGTTAGAAAATTAATTGGATTTCTGAATTCAATACTCAGTTCATATGAGGGTTTTTCAGAAGCTTATTATATGCTTTAATTTTAGGAACTTTTGTTCTTTCCTCCTTTTGGCTTAGAGTCAAACTAGGGAGGCCCAATCATTGTTTTCTCAAGTACTCTCAAGAGAAGAGTATCAGCTCTAGGGGGTGTTTCCCCTGGAAGTATGGATTCCGTACACAGTACATGCTGACACCATGACCAGATACTGGCAAGCCTTTTTATGAGCAGTGTGTTGTGGTATGTCATGGTGTGATACTCTGGGGAACAGTGATCTTGCTTGCAGAGTGTGTAAGATGCACCCATTTGTCACTGCCATAGAGCCTGGCTTTGCGGGAGTGCAATTCAGTATGGAGAAGAAAGCCAGTATGTCTCAGGCTTATGGCTATGTGGAATCCTGCCAGATGGCAGTACCAAGAGTGGATTGGTTACAGAGGGACAAGCAAGGAGAGTGATAGTTATGATTGCATTGTCTCATGTGTGTGCTTGCACACAGGGTACAGTGATGAACCAGCAGGTTTGAACTAGCTCTTTGTGAATTCCTTCCCCCCACCCCTTTTTTTGTTGTTGTTAAAAAGGTTTCTCCTTTTACGCTTGTGCCTGTGGGGGTGATTCAGATAGGAGGAGGGTATTGTGCTTCTGTTTTAATTTTCAGATGTTTAGGGTCTGAAATTAAGCTCTAAGACAACATGTGGGGCTGTAGCAGAGATCATATACCCAAGGAGTATGTTTTAATAAAATAATAAATTAATAAATAATTTGACTTTGTGTTGATAGTAACAGTTTCTTCATCTTTAAAATAAGAGGGTTGGAGGGCAGCTAGGTGGTGCAGTGGATAGAGCACTGGCCCTGGAGTCAGAAGGACCCAAGTTCAACTCTGGCCTCAGACACACAACCCTTACCAGCTGCGTGACTCTGCAAGTCACTTAACCCCAATTGTCCCCCCCTCCAAAAAGAAAAAAAAGAATAAAATAAGGGGGTTGGATTAGTTCTAATTGTTCTTTACATCATGATTAATGGGAAAATATACTTAATATGAATGTATGGGGGCAGCTAGGTGGCGCAGTGGATAGAGCACCGGCCCTGAAGTCAGGAGGACCTGAGTTCAAATCCAGCTTCGCACCAAACACTTGACATGTACTAGCTGTGTGACCTTGGGCAAGTCACTTAACCCCGATTGCCTCGCTTAAAAAAAAAAAGTACAGCCTATGTTAGATTGCATGCCGTTTGGAGGGAGGGGAAGGAGAGGCAGGGGAAGATAATTTAAAACTCAATATCTTATGGAAGTGAATATTGAAAACTAAAAATAAATAAATTATTTTAAAAAGACCCAAAGAACAAAATGAGGGGATTGGAATAGGTAATTTCTTTTTGAAAATCAGTTTTTTAAATATCTTTCATTTTTCTGTGAGCTAAATCTGTTACCCCTTCCTCCTTCCCCCTTCCAGAGTGTAGCAAATTCATCGTAGTGCTTTATGGTCACACAATACTTTCCATGACTTTGATCTGCACAGCCACTTTTAAGATAGGCTATATAAGAATTATACTCATTTTACAAATGAGGAAACCAGAATTCAGAAAGCTAAAATGTGACTTGGCCAAGGCCTCATAACCAGTAAGTGGCAGGGCAGGTTCCTCCTCAGGCTCCACTGCCGAATCTCCCGTCAGTTCACTTCTCTTTTTCTCAAACCAGGCTGATGTTACAACTCTTGGAGGGTTACAGATACACTGCATGCAGCTCATAGAGGTCTTGCCCAGTATTATACAAAGGTTGTTGGAGGAGTTGGTATAGAAAGAGTTCTCCTGCTTCCTAGTGTGGCCGATGTAAAATTACTTTAATTGCAAGTAAGAGTTTTAGAAGATTATAGGATAGAAAAAAGTTACTTTTGGATTTATGATGACAACATAGATTTACACAAATTAAAAAATGTTTGCTTAGGTATCTGTTTTTGTTACTGCAGAAGATGTACTTCTAACCTGCTGCTATGGGGAGGGGTCATTAAATGTGCATGTGTGATTGTACATGTTGGTCTGTTGCTAAAATGAGTGTCCAGCTTCAGCCTTGAACTCAGGACCCCCTACAGTAGCCTTTGTTGTGAGTGAACAGAGGATTTTCGTGTAGCTGTAGAAAGCTGAGCTACATGGAGGCTGGGTTAGGGCTTAATTGCTGTGAACATTTGAGCACTGAAGTAGTTATTTAAAGGAGCTATGATTTTGTTGTTGTGGACCTTAGTACTCATGAGTTTCTGTGTCTGAACAAACCACCATCCAGTGGCTTCTCAGGTTTTCATTACTTTCTGGATGCTGCCAGATGAGAAACCTCTAAATAAGTAAAGTGTAACTTCAGTGAGCTAATTTAATTCTTTTATTTCCCTTTATAGCTGACAGCCCAGAATGTGAATATTTCGAGGAATAATCGTTTGGAAAGGACTTTAAAGGTCATCTAGTTCATTCCCTGATTTTAAAATGAGGAAACCAGACACTTGCCTAGACTTGCCTTACTGGCACAGGTAAAAGTGGTTGAGTTGGAATTTGAATTCAAGTCTTCTGACTCCAAATCCATTGCTTTTCCTACGATACCACATCAGCCTTTTGTTTGCTTGGATTGAGTAAACAAAACTAAATCCTTGAAGTTTGTAATACCAATCTTTGATTTTGAACAATGATATTATTCTGAATGACATCCCCTTAGTTATCCTAGGATAAAATCATTTTAGTTCAAGAACATACTTATTTTAATTTCTATTATTTCTAAAGTAAAATATCCTTCCCTTACTTCTGTAATAAAGCTTAACAGTAACAAAATTACATTTATGTAGAGTATTTTAGTGTTTAGTATTACAAAGCACTTTCATGGTTTAGTGGAATGAACGCTCATCTGGGAGTCAAAAGACTTGGAGTTCTAGCCTGAGCTCTCTAGGTACTAGCTATTTGTGCAACATTTAGGAAGCTGGCAAGTTTATCCTCTCTTGGTCTGAGTTTCCTCAATTGTAAAGCAAACACGAAGACCTTAAAGTGATACTGATAAACGTACTAACTTCTATTCTGTGCCTGGGTGATTTCTAAGGGCTGTATTCTAAAGTCTGGGTTGGCAAAGTGCTCATTCCCCTCTTTACTTCTTTAAAACACCCCACACACACACTCCCCCCCCCCCCCCCCATGAATATCATTTATAGTTTGACTCTCCCTCCCTCATTCCCAATAGTGAAAAACAGTTAAGCAAAACCCATGAGCATTGCTACTGAATCTGACAGTGTATACAGAATTACACAGCCATTCTTTATTCTACAGAGGGGAGACAGGTATGTTTTTTCATCTGTTCTCCTGGACCAAGATTACCGAAAGAGTCTGACTAGCTTTCATTATAGTTTTCATTTACATGACAGTCATTGTATATCTTGTTTTTCTGGTTCTGTTTACTTCACCCTGATTTTTCCCATGCTTCTCTGAATTCCTCATAGCTCATATTTCCTCAGATACAGTCTAACTACTTTAACAAATACAGGCCATCTTTCTCATAAGCTTCCATCCTATTTGACTTATAAGAGAATTTCAATCACAAGCAACTTCAGACATTGCGTATTACAATCGTTCTTTAAGTCCTGTGTAAAGTGGGCATAATGGATCTTTTATTGATGCAACAAGCATTTATTAAGCACCTGTAGTTTGCTAGGCATTAGGTGCTGGTATCCAAAGACAGAAATGGGGAGCAATTACTATAAATACCAATAGCCCATGATTTAGTTAAGCAGAATAGGCAAGTGTCAGCAAGAACTTTGATATTTTTCCAAAATGAATCATTGTATCATGTATAAAAAAACCAATGATAGTAGAATAATGATTTAATAATTTTGAAGGAAGCTAGTGATTCTAAGAAGTAGAAGAGAGGATACAATGTAGATTCAATTTTGTGAGGAAGTTCATAATAATTTTGATAACAATGATTCCCAAAGCTATATTTCCAGTTTTGTTCTTTCTCACCAAATGCCTTCAGTGTCAGACTGAACATTTTATAAATGGCTCCCATTTAACATGTCTAAAACAGAACTCTTTCTCTCCTCCGTCCTCACAAACCCACCACTCTTCCTGATTTTTTTCAGGCCTACCATCATGTTCCTAGTCACTTAAGTTCACAACCTCCAAGTTATCCTTTCTCTACTCTTCACTTTTCACCTCCTGTAGCCTACAAGTTGCCACATCTCACTAATTCTACCTGCATAAAATTTCTGGAATATATCTCCTAAGTGGTACAATAGATAGAGTGCTATACCTGGAGTCAGGAAGACTCAGTTCAAATCTGGCACTAGCTAGGTAATCTTGGGCAAGTCATTTCTCTTTGACTCAGTTTCCTCAGTTGTAAAATGAGAATAATAATAGTTATCCTACCTCACAGAATTGTTGTGAGGATAAAATGAGCTAATATTTGTAAAAGTGTTTAGTATAGTACCTGACACATAGTAGGTACTCTATAAAGGTTAGCTATTTATTATTAATATTTATTGCCTACAAAACCAGCAGCCCAAGTCAATCCCTCATCACTTCTGACTTGGACTACTATAACAAACTGACTGGTATCTTTGCCAGTCTTTTCCTCCGTACATCTGAATAAGTGACATTTCCAAAGTACTAGAAGACTAATGTCATTTCATTGCTCAAAAAGCTTGAGGTGGGGGAGGGAAGAGAGCAAAGGAAGAGCTATAGTGGTTCCCTTTTGATGCTAGGATAAATAAAAATACCCGTTTGGCATTTGAAGCCATGCCCAGTCTGTCTCTGGCCTACCTTCCGAGGTATGCTACCCCAAAGGTTTTGTAATTAAACTAGTAACACAATACTGCTTCCCCCATCTCCTCCCAACACACACACAGGTGCGCGCACGCACACACACACACACACACACACACACACACACACACACACACACACAGAAACCTTTTAACAAAAAACAGCAAAGAATTCATGGACTCTGTTATCCAGCCAAACTGGTTTACTCACTGCTCTTTACACAGAGCGTTCTTATCTTCCATTTCTGTGCCTTTGAAAAGCTGTCCCTCATTCGGAAATGCACCCCTCCTCCTCTCCACTGTCTCAAGGATGGCCTCCTACAAGAGACCTTTCCTGACCTTTCGCCTAGTTGCTAGTATCTCTCTTGTCATGCCCCCATTACTTTGTATTTACTTATTTGTGTACACATTTCCTCCAGTAGAATTTAAGCTCCTTGAGGTCAAGAATTGTTTACTTGGTCTTTGTATCCCCACACTCCCTTGGAAATATGCCAGTGGATTTTCACAGCAACTAAAATACTACTTCCTTCAGCAGTGCTGAGCACAACCTGATTCATGCTGGTCCAACCTGGACAACTCCTGGCCATGTCATTTCTTAAAGTCTGGCAAGGTTGTTTCCTCATGTTGTCTTTACATTGTGTAGATCTGGAGGTTATCCTTCCCTATTGGTAGGGAACCAACCAGTCTTTTTTTTTTTTTTTTGGTGAGGCAGTCAAGGTTAAGTGACTTGCTCAGGGTTACATAGCTAGTAAGTGTCAAGTGTCTGAGGCTGGATTTGAACTCAGGTCTTCCCGACTCCAGAGCTGGTGCTCCATCCACTGTACCACCTAGTTGCCCCCATCTATTTTTCTGAAGACATCTTGCAACACTCTTCTTTGTAATTCCTTGTTTGTTGTTCCTTAAAGGAACTGTGGCAGTAAGGTACCTCTTTTTGTATTGAGTGTGAACTTAGTTTTGAATTGAACATTTTAGAATCTCTAGAGTGACAGTGAAAAGGAATGAATTCTAGACTACAAAACCGTTAGAGCTGAAGTGCACCTCAGCAGTCTCTCTGTGAGAGTAGCCCCCCGTTTTGCTAATGAGAAAATGGACCATTTAATTTACTCAGAGTTAAAGAAGAGACTCAGAAGACTGAGGCAAGAATTTAGGCTTCTTGACTTCATGTTTAATACTCTTCCCAGAGAAGCGCCCTCATTGACAAGCAGGACTCAAATCAGCACCTTTTGACTCTTGGTTTGATGCCCTTAGCTTCTTTTAGAAGAAGCAGGCCTACAGATGTTCTTAGACCCCACAGTGAGCTCTTAGACCACAGTGAGCTCTACTATTTGTCTAGTAGAAGAATAACTTCCCTGTCCTTGGGAAAGTCGATGGCCTCAGAGGGTGCTCAGTCTAAAAGACTCCCTTCCCAAGCTGCACTACTATGGCTCTTCATAGGCTGTTTCTTTTTCGCTATTGCCCTGCTAATTCCACTCTCTGTCTTCCATCTCCTCTCTGCTTCTCTTCTTTCTTGTGTTTCCTGGCACATTTTCACTCTCCCATGCCACTTGGCTTTTCCTGGAAAAACCAAGGACTTGTTTTTGGTGTTTTATGGTTTACAATTCTTCCCCCAAAACATGGATTAGATAGGTATTGCAAATATTTCTGTCCCCACTTTCTGCATGAGGAAACTGAGGCTTTGAGGAAAGATAAGGCTTAGCTCTGATATCTAGTAACAGGATCATGGGATTTAGCAGTAAAAAGTACCAAGAGAACATGTAATCTAATCCAGTCATCTCACAGAGGAGAAAACAGAGACTCAGAGATGTGGTGGATTGCCCAAGATCACATATGTACCAAGTAGCAGAGCTGAGATTCCAGTACCGGCTCAGGGCTTTTTCCATTACACCATCCTGCTTACAAATTGTGCAACCTTGGGCTAGTACACTTCCCTTTTCTGGGCCTTAGTTTCTTTTCTGTAAAATGAACAAGACGTTCCATCCTCACTCTTTGTGTTTGTACTGGCTGCCCCCTGTCTGGAATATTCTCCCTTCTTGTCTCTACTTCCTGACTTCTCTGGCTTCTTTCAGACCTCAGCTAAACTCCCCTTTTCTTCCAGAAGCCTTTGCCAGCCCCTCTTAATGTCAGGGCCTTCTCTGGAAGTTGATTACTTCCAGTTTGCTCTCAGTACCTCTTGTTTGTGCAGTTGTTTGCATGTTGTTTCCCCACTAGAAGGTGGGCTCCTTGGAGGCATGGACCGTTTTTTGCCTTTGTTTGTATCCCTTGCCTGGAACACAGTGTCTGGAGCATACTAAGTGCTTAATAAATGCTTGTTGACTCACTTACTGAAGGGACTGCATTTAGATCATCTCTGTAATCCCTTCTAGTTAGGATTTTCTGTGACCCAACATGGTTGGTTCTGACCTTAAGTCCATTAGTCTTTCTGATACACCATGCTGCTTGAGTATTTTTGGGCAGAACATGTTTTCCTTTACAGGGGTGAAGTAGTCTGCTGAAGCTATATAGGGTTTTATCTCTGGATCTGTGACTAGAATTGGCAGTACAGATGTCTTTATTGCTGAATGCCCAAGGTGCAGCATTTAGGTTCTAGGGAGCCTGAGATTTATAAGCTAGTGTACAGGCACAGTTTGTATACATTTATCTTTGTAATGTAATTGTACTTGAATTTGGGTATGCCTGGTGTTGGAGCAGTTATCAGTAGTTTAAGAGCATGGCTTTATTACTTTCTTTGAAGATCTGACTCAGGTCCCCCATTATGTTCCATCTTTCCTTTGTGTCTGCTCTATGCTTAGAGTTCAACATCTGCTGCTATGCTACTACTGTTGTTTTATCTCTAACCTTGCTATGTTCTTGGTTCATGCCTTCTCCATGCTGAAGACAATATAAGTAAATAGTAGAACTGGGCAAACTGAACCACTCTGTGTCTCCCAAACACACCCTATATGTTTCTCCCTCAATGCTTTTACTAACTCCCTTGTTCCTAAAATGTTCTTCCCATTTTCACTTGGATTCTTCACCCATTCTTTTGCCCAAAGGAAATGCCACCTTCTTCATGAAGGTTTTCGTGAGTAAAAAAACAAAAAACAACAAAATCAAAAAACTTTTCACCTTAAACTTCATATATGCTTTGTTTTGCCCACTTAATTACACTTAGCCATAACGCTGATATCAGAGTTATTTTTGCATGTATCACACTCACAGATGGTAAAGGGAGGGGGTCTTGCCTTAATTTTTTATCTTTGCTGGTACATAGCACAGTACTGTTTACTGTTGGTGCTCAATAAGGATTATTAAATGGACTTGAAATAGAGCCTGAAGTTATGAATAGTGTGGTATAGTGTCAAGAACCCTGGGCTTAGAGTCAGGAGAATTTGGTCTATAAAGTACAGGGCTTGGACTCTAAGACTTTTGAAGGTCCCTTTCTGGCTAACTACCAACACTTGTTAATGATATCCTAACACCCTTGGCAAGTCACTTTCTTTCTCTGGGCCTCAGTTTCCTCATCTGTAAAGTGCAAATATCTATACTGTCCTGCTTCAGTTGGTTGTGAAGAAAGCCTTTTGTAAACTGGAAAACACCATAGAAATGAGGAGTTATTATAAATGCCAGTAAACTATGATTTAGTTAGCAGGGCAGGTAGTTGCCAAGTAGGAATTTTGATATTTTCCCGGAACTAATCATGTTGTCATGTATATAAACACATATAATAATAGAATAGTGATTTAATACTTCTGTTGTTAGATATGGAGATCCAATATTATCTTCTGCCATGTGTCGTGTAATTATTAGTGATTCAGAAGAAAAACTTGGTTCTTAAATAATGAGTCATCATGATTACCTCATAGTAAGTCTGCTATGCAAGTTCAGAATCTCACTGGGCTGCTTAAACAACTTGTTGAAATAGTCTTTTTCTTTAAGAATTCAATTTCTGATCTAGAAAGTTAAATAAAAGAATTTTAGAGCTGGAAACAACTTAGTTAAATAAAGGAACTAAGGCTCAGAGGAGCAAAATGATTTGCCTCAAAGCGTGTATGTTAGGTAATAAAAAATAAACAGCTTTCTTAACATGTCACAGGTCTCTTAAGCAGAGTTAAAGGTGTAATTACAGTGTTAAAGCTTAAAAAAATCAGGTAAAATCTCACTAAAATGGTATTTATTCCTGATGTAACATTAATCAGTCTTAAAATTTCTGCATACTTTTACTAATGCATATTTCCCCCTCTTTCTTGTAGGAATCTGTTGCTTTGAGACCATCCATCCGATTTCAGGGAAGCCAAGGGGTAAGCTCTTTTTTTATTTGGGTAAAAAGAGAGAATTTAAATATATAATTCCTCTCCCAAAGTAAGAATTCCCTTCTGTAGCATCTCTGATAAGTGATCATCCAGCAGCTTTGAAAGCTACAAGTTGATCTTATTATATACTTAAAAACAAAAGCAAGCTATGTATAACAGAAACCTGTGGTTCCATTTCATGTACAATCCGTCTTTTTCTGTTCTCCTGTGTCTGTGCAGGTGCCCATTCTATTTGGTGTTTAAGTTCAGAGTTAAAAATAAAAGCTAAAAAAACAAAACAAGTATATTTCCAGCCTCTGCTTGAACACTTTCAGTGACAAGATAGGTTGTCCCCTATCTAGTGTGTCCTTTTTTTGTTAGTTGTAAATGTTATGTTAGGAAGTTCTTGAAATCATGTGCCCACCTGGCCCTAACTGCTCAACCCGTAGATCTTCGTTAGGTCTGTCCTGTGGAGCCATGAATTGAATAATTCCCATCTAACATCACTACCCTTTAGATATCTAAGCACAGATAGATGTGTGTGTGTGCCTTGAGTTTCCTCCATCCCACTAACTGTCCCTTGCTTCTCCTTCAGCCTTTCCTTGTGTCATTGTTTCCAGATCTCTTACCTTCTCCTGGTGCCTTCCTTGCTGTGTTCCGTTTTGCATGGGCCAGTGGCGAAGCCAGAGACCTGGGTTTGGATCCAGGCTGTGTCATTTAACTAACTGTGTGACTTCACCTAATCTGACCCCCAGTTTCTTCATCTGTAATTTGGTTCAAATCTGTTAAGGGACTATTGCTTGTATGTAAGGCATTGCACTAGGCTCTGGAAAATGAAGGTGATGATAATGTCACTGTCTCCCACATCAGATTTATGAAGCATTTTATAGATTATCACCTTTGATCCTAGTACCAGCCTTAAAAAGTATTATTTGTATAAAACATTATATGTCAAATTATGCCGCTCAAACTAACTCTGGGCAAATAACTTAATCTCTCTGTGTTTTCAGTTTTCTCATTTGTAAAATGAAAATAATCGCTGGGGTACCTATTTTTTGAGGGTGGTTGTGAAGATGGAGAAGAAGGAAGGGAACAAGCATTTTACATAGTGCCAGGCACTCTGCTGGGAACTTTATAAATGATCTTATTTGATCTTCATGATAACCCTTTGAGGGTAGGTGCTGTTATTATATCCTTTTTACAGTTGAAGAGAATGAGGCAAACAGAAGTGAAGTGTCTTACCCAGGGTCCCACAGCTACCAAGTGTCTGAGGCCAGATTTGAATCCAGCTCTTCCTGACTCCAGGCCTAGTGCTCTACTCACTGTACCCTCTAGCTTCCCCAAGATTACAAGAGATCATGTATTTAAAGTACATTTAGAAGCCTTCAGCTTCTACTTGCTCCTGTTGTCATTCCCAGTTTATAAATGAGGAAGCAGGCCCAGAAAAGTGAAATGACTCACCTCAGAATGCCCAGTGAATCAAATGTGTGAGCTGAGACTTTCAGCCCCAAGTGCAGGCAGGGCTCTTCGTTGTGGCCTCCCAATGCTTTAATCACCAGTGACCTCAGTTTACATAGAATGTTAACAGCAGATCAAGGAGTGGAAAGCTTAGCAAATGACCAGTGATGAGTAATTATCTAGACAGTGGTGCCAATAGAAGAGAAACAGAAAGAAAATTGATCTTCTTAGTCTCTGAGAGCAAGGGGAAGACTGAAGGTAGCAGTTGTGGCCCCCTCTCCAGTGCCATCAGTGAGAACTCATCAGCCTCGTGCTGCTTTGGGGTTAGGCGTTACAGAGGACAAGCCTTCAGCTGTGCCTGAGTGACACGGGAGCTTGTGGAGCACCTGCATCTAAAGAAGTTGTCATGTAGACCACAGAGGCCCCCCAGGCAGTGGAGTGTGTGTGGGACAGGTACTGACAGGTGAAAGGGACTTGCCATACGATAATACTGAAAGACTTTTGATTGCCTCTATGATTGTACAAATAGCACTTTAATGCATTTTAACAGTGTCATTTATATCGTCGGATAGCCCCCAGAAAATGTTTTAAAATATCATTGGGATCCTGCTTGAAGAGGAGTAAAATAACGTATTTCAAAAAGACTGCTTTGCGTTTTATACTAATATTGAATCAAAAAATTCTGCAATTAGAGGGGACTTTAACACAGCATTTCAGAGGAAGATGGGACCTGAGGTAGCCATGTTAGCCCAACAATTTCACTTTTGCAGATAAAAAAACTGAGGCCCAGTAAGGGTGAAATACCCTGTTTAGGTGCACAAAGAAGCAGGGCTTGGACTAGAGCTTAGATCTCCTAGTCAGGGCCCTTTCTTATATACTCCCATACTGTACTCCCTTTCCCATATATTCCCATGCTATGTGGTATGTTTTATTAACTACCTTGTTGTTTTTCTGGAATTCTCTAGCCCTGACTGGCACTGGGAAAGAAGTGTAACTCTTCTTGATGCTCTTTCAGATAACGTCTTCTATAGTAATAAAAATTTTCTCCATCCCTAAGCTTTGTCAGTCTGGCATTCATATGAACACCAGTACCAGAATCAGCATCTCAAAATTGAGAGAGCTCAAGAATATTTAGTACAACTCCCTCCCCAGTGCTTAGAGCTTTTCTCCAGCATCCTCAATAGGGGTCATTTAGCCTTTGCTTGAAGACCTTCAAATAAGATAAGCAATGAGCTGTCTCAGAATTTGGATAACATAAAATTAAAACTTTTTACACAAAATCAGTGTAGCTAAAATTAGAATAAAAGCAAGTAAATGGGAGGAAAATCTTTGCAGCAGGTTTGTCTGATAAAGGTTTTATTTCTGAAATATTTAGGGAGCTAGAGCCATTCCCCAACTGATAAATGGTCAAATGTCAGTTTTCGGAGGAAAAAAATCCAAGCTATCAATAGTGATATGAAAAAAAAAATTGCTCTTAATCACTAATAATTAGAGAAATGCACATTAATGTAGTTCCAGGGTACCACCTCACATCCATCAGATTGGCAGAGTTGACCAAAAAAAGGAAAATGAAAAATGATGGAGGGCCTATAGGAAAACAGGCACAATTGGTCCAGCCATTCTGGAAAACAATTGGGAGCTATGCTCCAAAAGCTATTAAACTGTGCCTACCCTTTGACCCTGCTACTAGGTCATTACCCTCAAAGAGATCAAAGAAAAGGATACATATATACAAAAATATTTATGGCAGCTTTTTTTGTGGTGGCAAAGAATTGAGAATTGAGAGGCTGCCCATCATTTGGGGAATAGCTGAGTAAGTTGTGGCAAATGAAAGCAATACCATTGTACTGTAAGAAATGATGGAAAGGATGGTTTCAGAGAATCCTGGAAAGACTTGTATGAACTGATGTAGAGTGAGGTCAGCAGAACCAGGAAAACAATTTCTACACTAATAATAATATTGTAAAGACAACCAACTTTGAAAGAGTTAGGAACTCTGATCAGCATAATGACCCACCTCAGTTCCAAAGGACTTGTGATGAAACATGCTACCCATCTCCAGATAGAGGTCAGGGTATTTTTGGGGACATGGCCAATGTAGGTATTTGTTTTGCTTGACTATACACATTTGTAGTGGGCTTTGTTTTTCTTGCTTTCTCAGTAAGGGGAGGGGGAGATGGAAGGGACAGATTTCAGAACAAAAAAAGAAGGTAAAATTGGATGGTTGGAGGAGGGGAAAAAAAAAAAAAGGAAATTGACCATCTCATGAAGCAGCCTATCCTGCTGTTGTGTCTCTAGGGAGGAGTTCTTCTTCTTTCTTCTTCTTCTTCTTCTTCTTCTTCTTCTTCTTCTTCTTCTTCTTCTTCGTCCTCTTCCTCTTCCTCTTCCTCTTCCTCTTCCTCTTCCTCTTCCTCTTCCTGTCACACATCTACTAAGTGTGAAGTGTTTGGTCTGAGGCGGGATTTGAACTCAGGTCCTCCTGACTTCAGGGCTGGTGCTCTATCTAGCTGCCCCTAGGGAGTTCTTTATTGACCTGCACTCTGCCTTCCTATATCTTGCACCCGTTTGTCCAGATTTTTCTTTCTGAGCCACATATAACATGACTTCCCTCTTTTTCATGACAGTTCTTCTGATATTTGAAGGTGGCTATCATTTTTTTCTCAAGGCACGTTTTTCTAGGCTACCCATCACCATTTCTTTCAACCTCTTCTTATGATGTCAGTCAATAAATATTTATTAAGCTCCAGGTGCCAGGCACTGTGCTAAGCACTGGGGATACAAAAAGAGGCAAGGAACAGTCCCTGCTCTCAAGGAGCTCACAATCTGATGGGGGAAGCAACATGCAAACAAGTATATACACAACAAGGTACGGACAGGATAAATAGGAAATAGATAACAGAGGGAAGGCACTAGCGTGGAGGGGTTGGGAAGGCTTTTAGTTGGGACCTAAAGGAAGCCCAGGAAAGTAGTAGGCAGAAATGAGGAGAGAGAGTATTCCAGGCATGACCAACAGCTAAAGCAAATGTCCAAGACATGATTTAGAATCTCCCTTCTCTATCCTTGTCACCCATGGCGAGCCTTTTCCATGTCTCATGGAATTACAGAATTTTAGGACCTGATGGGATCTTAGTGATAAAGACTAGTCCTGTCTTTTTAAGGATGAGAAGTGTGAAACATGGAGAAATTGTGTCATGACAAAAGTCTTGCTTCTAATACTTTTAGCATTAAAAAACAATTAAATTAAAAAATTTCTATACTCTTATGTTTCAGTAAAGTGTCTCTTCATAGCTTGGACATAATTTGAAGTTTGCTCACTGCTCTGTCATTTCTGGTCAGAGTAACATAAGATGTGGCATTTAAAGCAATGCTAAAGCAAACCAGTTTTTTTTCTTAGCACCATAAAATTATATTGCCTGTGCTTACTGTAGAAGACAGGGACTCTTAACAGTATGTGAGCCTCTGGGAGGGAAAGCACAGTGCCTGGCACATGCTAAACACTTAATAAATGCTTGTTGACGTTTTGATTTGAAGATATTTTCATGTTATAGAATGACAATGGACACTTAAATGATGTCAGAGGAAATTATAAATATTTGATTTATGAAAATAATGCGGTTATCCATTAAATACAATGGACACGCGGTATGACCCTGGACAGGTCACAACTTCTGTCTCGTTTTCCCCATCTCTCGTATGGGGATAACAGCACCTCCCTCACTGGGTTGTTGTTAGGATTAAATGAGATAATATTTGTAAAGCACTTTGTAGACCTGACAGCATTATATAAAAGCTAGCTGTCATCGCTGTTATTAGTAATGATAAGCAACTAGGTGGTGCACTGGATGGAGATCAGGGCTGAGAGTCAAGAAGACCTGAATTCAAACCCAGCCTTAGACATTTAATAGTTGTGTGATCTTAGGCACATCCCTTAACCTCTGTCTGCCTCAGTTTGTGCATCTGAAATGGGAATAATAATAATAGCTTCTGCCTCAGAGTTGTGAGGAAGACATGAGATGTTTATGAAGTGTTTAGTACAGTGCTTGGCACATAGTAGGCACTATATAAGTGCTGACTACTATTATGTTTGTTATTTTTGTTATTGTTGTTGTTTTTTAAAGGTTCTAAGATGATCTGTGGGTCAAACATTAGTGAAGGCAGTCTATTTTTCTTCCTCCTAGACCAGGGGTGGGCGACCTGTGGCCTTGAGGCCACATGTGGCCCTCCAGGTCCTCAAGTGCAGCCCTTTGACTGAATCCAAACTTTACAGAATTAATCCCCCCCTTAATAAAAAGATTTGTTCACGGAATGGAGGATGGCCAGAAATGGGAGACAGAATGTCTTTTGTGAAGAATAGCAAGGAAGCCACTGTTATTGGATTGCAGAGCGTACAGATACAGGAGAGGTGGAGCAGGGGAGGGAAGGATGTTGTGAAGAATTTTGAATGCCAAGTAGAGGATTTTATATTTGATTCTGGAGATAATAGGGAGCCACTGGAGTTTACAGAGTAGGGAATGGCATGGTCAGATGTGCTCTTTAGGAAAAATCACTGATGGCATAGTAGAGGATAGTGAAAGATGGACTAGAGTAGGGAGAGACTTGTGGCAGGGAGACCAACTAGCAGGCTACTGCACTAATTGGGGCTTGAGGAGATGAGGGCTTGTACCAGGGTGATGGCAGTGTCAGAGGAGAGAAGGGAAAGTCTTGGCAACAGATGGGATATGGGGTCTGGAAAAGAGCAAAGAGTTAAGAATGGCACCTAGGTTTCAAGCCTGGGTGACTTGGGAGATGATGGTTTTCTTAACATTAATAGGGAAATTTGGAAGGGGGTAAGGTGTGGAGGAAAAGATAATGTGTTCAGTCTTGGACATGTTATGTGTAAGATATCTATAGGACATCCACTTTGAGATGTCTAATAGGCAGTTAGGGAACCAAATCTAAAAGTCAGCAGAGAGGTTAGGGCTGGATAACTTGATCTGAAAATCATCAGCATCTAGATGATAATTCAAACCATGGGAGCTGATGAGATCACCAAGATAAAATACAGGGAGAAGAAAAAAGAGGATCCAGGACAGAGCTCTGGGAAAACTCATGGTTAGTGGATGTGACCTGAATGAAGATCCAACAAAGGACACTGAGGAGTGGTCCAATAGGCAGGATAGGGTATTGTCCTGAAAACTTAGAGAGAAGAGAGCAGGGGTGGGGAGCCTGTGGCCTCGAGGCCACCGGCAGCCCTCTAGTTCCTCAAATGAGCCCTTTGACTGAATCCAAACTTTGCAGAGCAAGTCCTTTTAATGAAAGGGCACTTTTATTAAGTTATTAATAAAGTTATTAAATTATTTAAATTAAATAAAATATTGATTAGGTTTTTAAAGTATTGTTTATAAAAATAAAATTTTACAGAACAATTTGGACTGTAAAATTTGGACTCAGTCGAAAAACTGCACCCAAGCATCTAGAAGGCTGCATGTGGCCTCGAGGCAACAGGCTCCCCACCCCTGGAAGAGAGAATTCAGGGAGTAGTGGGTGATCCCTCAATTCCAGATGAGACAGGAAGAATGAGGATTGAAAAAATGGCCATTAGACCTGGCACTTAGATTATTGGTAACTTTGGAGAGAGCAATTTCAGTTCAGCAATGAGGTTGGAAGCCAGACTATAGAGAATTAAAAAGAATGAGAGGAAAGGAAGTAGAGGCAGCTGTTGCATATGGTGTTCTCAGGGAGTTTAGCCACAGAAGGGAGAAGAGATATGGGATGATATGGGGATGTATGGATCAAGTGAGGGTTTTTGAGAGTGGGGGGGAGACATGTTTGTAGGTAGTAGGGAAGTAGCCAGTAGAAAAGGGGAGATTGAAGATAAGTGAGAAGGTAGGGATGATGGAGGGTACAGTCTGCTGGAGAAGAAAGGATGGAATGGGATCACTTGTACAGGTAAGAGGGGTTTGCCTTAGTGAGAAGGACTATTTCTTCATGTGAGACAGGTAAAGGAGGAGATGGTGGCAGAAAGCATCTGGGCAATGTGAGATGAGGAGAGAAGAGGAAGCTTTTAGTGAATAGCCTAAATTTTTTTCATTGGAATATGAAGCAAAGTTCCTTGCTGAGAGGGTCAGGGGTAGGGGAAGCCATGAAAGGTTGGAGGGAGGGGTAGAGAGGTTTGGAAGAACCACTGTGTTGAGTGGGATGAGGTAATTGGGGAAGTGTAAAAAGATGACCTTGCAGCAGTGAGGGCCCAGTTCAGGCTATGCAACATAAATTTGTAGTGGACTCAGCATAATTTTATGATTTCTTGAATCCCTTACCTTAACCCTTATGGCCCATCTTGTCTTGCTAAACCTCAGTCTTGGATAACTCCCATCTGCTGCCTTTGATCTAATATATGTACTACTGAATGAACCTGGAGAAAAAAGAGGACAGTCTAGAGTTGACTTGGTTCACCAAGGGGTCAAGATGAAGGGATGCTGGTATACCTAGTATAGGATTGTTGGCCTGGAAAGGACTTGATGGATAGGTTGAAGGATTGGAGGTCACTGGTTGATGAGGAACAGTTTGTGGTTGCAAGGGAAAGGTGGAATAAGAGTAGATTGTGATCTCATAAGGGAATTTCAGAGTTCATGACCACGGACATGGTACATTTGTGAGTGATGGCAAGATCAGTGGTGTTACCATTATGGTGGAGGTGGAGGGCAGGTGTAAGCCATAAGTAAATTGAGGAGATGTGAGGGGAGTGTCAGGGTGGATGTGGAAGTTTCCTAGTATGAGGGCAGGGGCTGGACAAAGAGCTTGTGAGCTCAACGCCAGGAGACGACTTCTAGCCCTCACTGTGCCGTTGTCTTTGTGGCAAGTCGTTGAACTAGCGTTTGGAGCCAAGCTTTCCTAATTATATGGTCAGGAGCAGTGTAAGACTGCTAAAACGTGACTCTGACCTCGTTCCTGCTTTCACAATGCTTATAGATTATTAGGGGAGAGAAGACATGTACTAATAACACAAGGCAGAATGTGATAATGAAGGAAGAGAAATAAAAGTTTTTCGGGAGTTCAAAGGAGAGAGAAATTATTTCAGTCTGTGAGTGATGTAGGGAAGAAAAGTGGCATCTGAGCTGGCTAATTCATGGACAGGAGTAGCTGGATTGGAAAATGAACAGTTATAGTCAACAAGCATTTATTAAATGTTTGCTGTGTGTCAGGCACCATACATTTGTATTTGGGAATACAAATACCAGTAGAAAGGGAAACAGCCCCTGCCTGCAAGGAGTTTACGTTCTTATGAGGAAAGAACACTAGGGTAGTGTGGCTTGAGGGACATGGTAAAGTCCTAAGTGAGAGCCCAGAGAGGACTGGAATGTGGCGGGCCTGGGAGCCTCCTTAAATGCTCCACCATTGCGAGGCTGTAGTGAGCTTCCAGGTCTGCTGTGGAGACAGAGAGAGCAGCATCACCATAGGAATTAACAAAGGACAAAGGATAGCAGGTAGTGAGATCAGTTCTCCTGGAGGGCTTCTGGCAGAGCATCAGTTAACATGATATGTGTCAAATGATATGAAAATCTTTGTGGTCCTTCAGGGTCTTCTTAAATCCCAGCCCTTTAACCAGCTGTATTGTGGAGAAAGCATCCCTCCTCTGGGAGGGGTTATAAGGAAGGAGAGCTGAGGTCCTTTCCAGCTGCAAGTCTCTGATAGTATATTCTGCCTGGAATTGAGGAAAGGCTGCAAAGGTAGGAAGGGGCCAGATGGTGGAGGGATTTCTGATGCCTAGGAAACAAGGGCTGGTAAAGGTTTCTGAGTCACATGATTTAATCTAAAAGTAGTGAATTTCAAAAGAAATCTGCATAATATTATTTAAGGGCTTCATTGTGTAGTTGGTTAGGGAAAAAATTGGAGAGAGGAGAAAAAACTTTACTGTCCAGCCAGTAGAAGTGCTTTTTGTAGAAGTGCTTGAAGTCAGGCACCTCCTAACCCAGAGTAAAACTCTTGGTTTCATGTCCATTTGCCTGGCAAAAGGGTTTTGAAAGATCAGCTGCAGTTTTAAGATCTTACTCCCCTCAGATGTGAGTTCGCTTTGTGGGGTCTAAATTGACCCACACAAGTTTTGGAATTACTTTATAGGTGAATCAGTCCTGAGAAGCCAAGGACATCTGGCATTTTGAGCCCCTGATGCCTCATACCTCAAAAAGAAGAGAAAGATTGGGCTGCCCCACCCCCTACTGAAACTTGTTCTTTATAAAACACACAAGTTTTTCATTTGAGGCTTTTCCACCTGTGCTGACTGAAAGTCCCTAACAGTGTCCAGAGTGCAGTATTTCTGTATGTGTAAAAGATGGCGTCGGCTGCAAACTACACGCTTGCTGCCTGTTTTTGTATGGCCCGTGAGCTAAGAGTGGTTTTTACAGTTTAAAATGAAAATTGACTGTATTTTAAAAATATAAAAAAGTCAGTATTTGATCCTCAGGTCACAGGAGGAAGTAGCACTGGACTCCTGAGTTCTGGAATATTGGACAAGCCAGGTTTGGATAGCTAGGTGGTACAGTGGGCAGAGTATTGTTAGATTTGAAGTCAAAAGGGTTGAGTTCAAGTATGGCCTCAGACCATCTGTGTGATGCTAGGCAAGTCACTTCTTCTGTCTGCCTGTGTTTCCTCATCTGACGATCGGGAGTAATAACAGCTTCTGTCTCCAAGGTTGTTGTGAGGATCAAAAAGGGTAATATTTGTAAAGTGCTTTGTAAACTTTAAAGCACTAAATCAGTGCTAGCCATTATTAAGTCACTTTCTCACTCTGAGCTTCAGTTTCCTCATTTATCAAGTGGAGATAATACCTGCCTCATCTCCTTCACTGGACACTAGGTGCAAGAGGACTGACTTGTGTTCTTATCCAGACATTATCAGTGTTTAGCTTTGTGACCTTTGAGGCTTCAGTACTTTCATTTGTACAGAGAAGGGTAATAACGAATGATTATTGTTTGGATTAATAACTCATTTACATAGTGCATTGCAGTTTTATAAAGGTCAGACTTGGTAAATCAGGGTCTTGATCCCAAGTCATGATATATGTGAAAGTGCCTTAACATTAACTGATAATAGCAGCTCACATTACACTTTAATAATAGTGATAGTTGTCATTTATGTAACACTTTTAAGATTTACGTGCATCATCTCACTTAATATAATAACACTGTGATGTATTATAGCCCCCATTTTAGAACGAGGAGACTGAGGCCCAAAGTGGTTAAATGACTTGGCCTCAGCTTAGTGTCTGATGCAGAATTCTAACCTAGGCTTCTTCTCATCCCAAGTCCATTGCTTTTTCTAATACCTATGTAGCCTCCTAACAGAAGGTTTACAAAAGTGCTGTCCTCAGAACAACCCTGGGAGGTAGGTTGTGTTCAACTTTTACCTCCATTTTATTGATAATTGAGGCTAGACTCCAGAAATGACTGTCCAGGGCTGTTTGTGCTTTCCAGCTGAGGGAACAAAACACTGTTTGGGATTTACCCTTACCCTTAATTTTTTTCAGCCTCTTTAAATAATGCAAAATAAAGATACCATCTGTTTTTGCCTTCATATACCTTTGGTTAAGGAACACTAAAGGTATATAGTTAATCCTTTGTTTAAAAGGATTTACTTCAACCCTTACATTAAACATACCACCCCCTTCCCAATACAGTGTACTAGAGCTCTGAGGGACAGTTAGGTAATTTACTTGAATGCCTCCATTATACTGAAAATGAACTGAAATGGGCCCTTTGGAGAGGTAAGATGTAGTAGCCAGCATTACACAGCATAGTCCCTAGTTACAGCAACAATCTCCTGTATACACTGTCTCCAACAAGTCATCTTCTTTCCTCACAGTGAGGAGTGTTTGGACAGCTCTGATCATTAGGGAGTCCCTACTTGCTTTTGAGTTGAAATTTGTGCCCTTGCAACTTCCGCCCACGGCTTGGAGTTCTGTTTTCGGATCCATTTCCCCTGTGACAACTCCCTCCTTGAGTATTTGAAGACAACAGTAATGTGACCCTTAAGACTTTTCCAGTCTAAATGTAGTGATAGAATTCTGTAACTGAATCCGTACATTTTGCTGTGGTAAAGACTTAGTATCTTAGAATTTCGAATCAGAAGCCCTAGTACAAATCCTGGCTCCTGCTTTTTCTTAGCTATGTGGCCGTGGACAGCCTCCATTTCCTCTTCTGTCAAATGGGAATGAAGCTACTTGTGTGACCTTTCCCACTCGGGATGGTTGTGAGGAAAGTATTTTGAAAGTTGCATATCACCATAGAAATGGGAATTTGTTTAATTGGTATTAAAAAGATATGGTGTTTTATTTGCAGGTGGTAAAAAGAAAGAGGATCAGAGAGTATTTGAAAAAGTAGTTAATATGAGTGGTTTCAGGTTTACTCAGAAGTTACTTTTGATTTTTTCCCCAATTTTATGATTTCTTAGAATTTGCTTCCAGTTAATGTATTTAAGGTAATTATGAGTAAAAGTCAAACTAGAAACATGCCATGATTTTCTGAGCTTTTCATGAACCCTTGATTGGCAATGATTTTCAGAAACTTGAAACTCAGTCATCTGTGTAGTGTGTTTCGAATGACTTGTAATTGAGAACAAAAGTCACATCTGTAAATGGGTTATTTTAAGTCTGCTCTGGGTGGTTACATGTGTTCAGCGAGTAGTAGTATATCAACAGCAGGAGCTCTAGTGAAATACTTAGTACATAAATGAGGTAGGTACAGAATCTTAGCTTTTGGAGGAAAAAAATAGATTTAGGCTGTCTCGGAGCTAGAATGTAGAATACAGAGTGTCAAAATGGGAATTTCTTCCCCTATTTACAAAGATAAAGTGTCTTGCCCATTACGGGAAGTGAATGACGGAACTGAGTCTAGAACCCAAGTATCTTATGTCATCATAGGACAGTGTTCTTTGTTTTATAACCTGTTGCCTCCTAGCTCAAGTATGTTTTTTGATAACAGAACAGTTAAATTATTTGGTTTCAAGTCCACTTGATATCTAGTAAATGCTCTTTAGGTCAGTGTGTCATTAAAATGTAGGATTAAATTTATATGCACTCCTTTGGCTAGCTTTCTTTAAAAACAAACAAAATAAAACCAAAAAACCCCATCATCATTAAGATCCCAAATTAAAGCAGTATTGCTTTATTTACCTTGCTTTTAGGTAAGACAGGAAGAAGAAATTTTAGTGACCCTTTTCCCCTTAAGTGCAAGTGATTTTCTTAATTTGACCTTCTAAGAGACCTAGGAGTACAATGACAATTTTACAGTGGAAAGCCAGTAGCTAAAGAGAAGAGCAAACTCTCTTTCTCTGTCCCAGCCATCTTCCTTATAGTCTGGAATGTGCTAGACGTAATTACTTGTCAACAGCATCCCATATGGCCTTTCCATATCCAAGTCATCTTGCCCCTGAAACTGTCATCATTCATTAACCAAACATTTATTAAAGGCCTACTCTCTGCTAGGGTCTGAGAGAGATGTGAAAAGTAAGGAGAGGAATATAAGTATCTAAAAGGGGTGAGGAGAAGGAGGAACTTTGGGTGCTCTGAGATTTCAAAGGAAAGAGGAGTCCCTTTTGGCTGGGGAAAATAGAACAGGAAAAGATTCATGGAAGAGACAGCATGTGAGAAGGGCCTCAGAAAGTTTAGGTAGAATGTTAACAGATAAGGGAGTCCAAGCAAGGGTACAGGTAGGAGAACAGCCTAAGTAAAGAACACTGAAGTGGAGATCCAGGGGCCAACGTGGGAACTCATATAGGATTTCTCTTATGATCTTGGTAAAGCTTGATAGCTATTTGTACAAGAATTATGACAAAAAGAGAAATTTAAAGATTGATGAAAAATGAAATTACTCTCCTGTGAATTGAGTAATTTATTAATTCATAAGGTTAGGCAGTTAGTTGTTGTAGTGCATAAAGTGCTGGACTTAGAGTTAGGAAGAGTCAGATTTGAATTCTGACTCTGACACTTAACTGTCTGTTTGACGTTGGGCAAGTCAAGAAATGTCTCTCAGCTTCAGTTTCCTCATGTTTGAAATGGGGGTTGTTAGTAGCACCTACATCCCAGGGTCATTGTGAGGGTCAAATGGGACAATATGTGTAAAACAGTTTGCAAACCCTAAGGTGCTATATTATAAATGCTAGTTCTTCTTATCGTTATTAAGGTTGTTCTTGGCTTATGGTGATAATGATGATTTAACCAGTGGTTTTTGGTTAACCTAAGTAAAGGTCACACAGTGCCACTTTCCAAGTGACTGACACTTTTCCCCTTCCCTTTCCAAACAGCACATCACAATTCCCCGGCCTGGTTATCCAACAGAAGTACGAACTTTCACATTTTATCTTTCAAATATTGGCAGGGATAGCCCCCAAGGGAGCTTTGATTGCATCCAGCAATATGTGTCCAGGTGAGTGATATTATGGAATAATTAGCATTAATGCAAATATGCATCAACATGGTGTCACCTGTCCTTTTAAAAGTTGTGTCTCTGCCTACAGTTAAACTAAATTTTATTTTTAAAACATGTACCCCAGGATCATAGAATCATACAGCTGGAAGCAACTTTGAAACTCATAATATGGAATATCAGAGGTGGAAAGACCTTAAGACCTTCTAGTCCTCTCATTTTTACGGATGAAAAAATCGGGGCCCAGAGAGGGGAAATAAGTTCATTTGCCCAAAGCCAGGGGGTCAGTAGTATTGCTGGCACTAGAACCCAGGTTTCCCAGAGCTAGCTGGTCGGGTGTATGTAGTCAGGAATGTTTCCCAGTATGCTAGACTGAGGTAACATGCTGGAGAATGGCTTTAATAGGCTTTTTGGTGGTTGGATTACTGTTCTTCTATTTGAAATGAATTTGTAGAAGGGAGGCATTTGAGGGCAAGTGTCACCTTCCAGGAAATGATCGAGTCTTGGAGTTTCTTCACAGGTTTCCTGGCTTTCAGTTATTTGCTAATAAAGTAGAGTACTCAGTTTCTTATTTGTATTTCAGCAATGGAAATGTCCATCTGGACTGCCTGGGCAGTATACAGGACAAGATTACTGTGTGTGCCACTGATGATTCTTACCAAAAAGCCCGGCAAAGCATGGCCCAAGCTGAGGAGGAGACCCGCAGCCGCAGTGCCATTGTCATTAAACCAGGAGTTCGTTATATCGGTAAGGAGCATGGTTATCTGAGGGCTACATGTTGATTCATCAGATGTTAAATGTCTCCAAAATAAAGTTAAACTCCATAACCTGGCATCCCACACCACTTTGCCCAGCTCACCAGATAGTGAATGTTCTTGCCAAACTTTCTGGGTCCAGAACTTATTCCATACTTGCCCACCTCAGCAGGCAGGCTTTCACCCAGAATGCTCTCCTCCCCTCCATTTCAACATGTTGAAGTCCTTCCCTTCTTCCAAGATCCAGGTCACATGCCACTTCCTGGAAGCCTTTCCCTAATCACCCTTTATGAAAGAGACCTTTCCTTCTTGATTTCATGATGCACCATATTCATTTTATGCTCTTGATAATAATCTTAGAAGAATATATTTCTGTAGTCCTGTGAAGTTTACAAAGTCTTTCCTTATTTATAACAAGAGAGGTAGGTGATAGGTAGTACTATTATCCCAATTTTATTTATAAGGAAACCAAGATTTGTATAATTAACATTTTTCAATTTGTAGTTTTCATTTGTTTTCTGTGATGCAAGTCTTTGAATGGCAGGTGACCCTGATTCTGAAAGATTATGTCAGCAAACACAAGTTCTGGCAGCTCCTTCCAACCTGGGATGGCTAGTCAGTAGATTTCTGTTGCAATCATAATACAAGGAGAAGGTAGTAGAGACAAAGGGTCATTTTTTTTGATACAACGAATGAAGAGGAATTACGATTTTTGTCAGTGGGGGACTACTCATGCTGATGAAATTACAGCTTCTGGTAGTACATATTCTGTTGCATAGTAAACAAAGGTAAATTATGTACAACCCTTACTGTTAAGGACTTAACTTTCTAGTAGCTGAAATAAAACATTTATAGAGCTTGATAAAGATTAAACTGTGCTTAATGTATAAGAATAATAAAAGGCTATGAGATCAGGTGATAAAGAGAATAAACAGCTAGGAATGTCAGGGAAGAATCATGGGGGGAAAGTAGGCTTCAAATGTTTCATAGAAAGTCTTAGAACAGGGAATTCCAGGTACAAGGGCAGGATGTCCAGAAAGGGTGAGTCAGGTTTTGCTTACTGTAATGCGCTTTAACTTTAACAGTGGAGTGGTATGACAGAAGCTAGCAAGGGAGGATAGAGTCAAATCAGAGAGAGTCTTGAATACTAGGCTCCAACATGGTCAGTGCTAGAGCACCATTGAAAGGTTTTGAGTGGAGGCACTGTGGTCGGAGCTGCACTGTGTAGTGCTTGTGGTAGAAAATTGATTTGGTGGCAGTGAAGGATGGATTGGAGGGAAGAGAAATAGAGGCAAAGGTGGGTTAGGAAGCTATTATAGTTGTCCAAACAAAGGTGTATACAGCAGGTGTTTGTGGGAATAGAGAGTAGAGGAGGGAAGGAATACTAGAGGTGGCGTGCTAGTAATTACTTCTTAGGCGTAGTTTTCTGAACATTTTTTCCCAAACATCCTTTTTTCCAACATTTGAGTGTACGCTATTGTGCTAAGCTATGGGTGGTGACAAATATTTTACAGAGAGGTGCCTTCCTTAAGGAGCTAGCTGAAGATCTTTGTCCAAATACATGGTGCAGCAGATTCTGTAGGAATTCAAAAGGGAAAGATGCTCACTAGACTGTCCTGGTTAGGGAGGCTTTGTAGAGTTCATGAATTTAGCTTGGTTGTGAAGGGAGGGGGATATAGGACTTGCAGGGTTAGGCGTGGACTAGCCTAGCAGAGAGGGTGGATGTGAGGTTATTGACATGACCACTGGATGTGGAGTCAGAGGGCCCAAGTGAAGAGAAGCTCATCCCTTCTGCTCTCTGTGTGCCCTTGAGCTCTCTGGGCCTTGTTTACCTCATCTGTAAAATGGCAGAATTTGACAAGAAGGCCTTTAGGGTCCTTTCCAGTATTCAGCTGAGGAAGTTGTGATCCCAGTGCCCTCTGAGAAGATGCTTGCATTGCTTCTCTGCTGCAGCTTTGTGGCGGCCACCTGCACTTGCCCTGCTGCATCAGCCCAACTTGCTCGTCCCCTGCTCTGATTCTGCTGGGTCCATAACTCTTCCAGTTTTCTTGAGGCACTTCATGAAATATTGAAAATGACATTTTCACTTATTTGAATTATTGGGGGTGGGGAATGTAGCATACAGAGGTATAGAGGCAAAACTATATAGTAGGAGGAGCTGAAGTCCTAATGTTAACTACTTAAAAACTTTGTTGCCTTGGACAAATCATCTCTCTCGCAGGTCTCAACTTCATCTGTAGCAGTCAGTCAGCAGGCATTTATTAAATGTCCACTTGAGACATACAAATGAGACCACAGAGAGATACATATGAGTGTACACACATGCATGCACATACATACACTCATGGCCACAGAATAAGTATAAAGAGAATAAATCTGAAGAATTTCAGATTTGAAATGAAAGGTAGTTTGAGAGGTAGCAGTTAAGGTGGGTCAGGAAAAGCTTCATGTAGTAGGTGGTACTTGAGCCTCATGTATAAGGAAGAGAGGAATTCTGTTAGGTGGAGATGAGGAGTACATTCCAGTCATGGGGAATGGCTAATGCCAAATCATAGAACCAGGAAATAGAGTGTGGTACCATGAGAAAGTGACATGGTCATCCTCAAAAATCCCTTTGACATTAGTGTGGGGGGGTGGGGCAGAGTCAAGATGGCATAGTAAAAGCAGTGACTTGGTTGAACTCTTCCTCAGACCCCTCCAAATACTTGTAAAAAATGGCTCTAAACAAAGTCTAGAGCAGCAGAACCCACAAAAGGACAGAGTGAAACAAATTTCCAGCCCAAGACAACCAGAGGTCTGTCGTGCTAGGCTGGGAGAGAAATGCAGTTCATTTTGGGCAAGCAGGCAAAGACCAGGCCTCAATGAACCTGAAGCAGGCCCTAGGGGACTGAATCACGGGCAGCTGTGGTGGTTTCCAGACTTCTCAGCCCACAAACACCAAACACAACCTAAAAGGAAAACTGTAGGAAAACTCTGTGACTGCGGTGAGAGAGAAGCTTGTCCTAGCCCCAGTCCTGGCGTGCCCCAGGGCGGCGACTGCTTCTAGAGCTTCTGGCCCACAGACTGAGGGGGAATTGAGTGGCTGATCAGAGGGGGCTTGCAGGGATCTCTTTGTTGGTACTGAGGCAGGATTCTCTTGCTTTGCCCATGCTTAGATCGGGGTCATAATTCTGGGGGCCATCCTGGAGCAAGGAGGAGTGCTGGCATGGTGGAGCTTGTAGTGGTGGTGTTGAGGAAATCCTCCTCACAGTTCCAAGGCAGAAAAGAGTGCTTGTGGTCACTCATAGACCAGAATACAGGCCAGGAAAGGAGTAAACACCTCACCCTTGATCATACCACCTTAGAAGAACTGAAGACTTACAGGTCCCTAGAAGTATCTCTGAAAACAGCTGCACAAAACCACCCAAGCTTGGGACAGTACATTCTCCACACTGGAAGCAGACCCCTACCTTAACAAAGAGTTTAAAACTCAAGTAATTGGCTGAGATCATGAGCAAACTGCAAAAAAAAATTCAGACCATAGACTCTTTCTTTGGTAACAAAGAAGATCAAAACATACAACCAGAAGAAGACAACAAAGTCAAAGCTCCTACATCCAAAGCCTCCAAGATATCAGTGTGTAGAATAGACTAGAGACTTGAGTCAAAGAGACTAATTAGGAGGCCTTTGCAATCATCTCAAGACCAAGGTGGTGGATGTTGGAATAGAGAGAAGAGGTCGTGTTTGGGATATGTTGTGGAGATAGAAACAGCAAGATTTGCCAGCTGATTGAGTACGGAGGGGATGAAGAAATATGAGGTGTCAAGGATGACACTGAGAGACTGGGAGAGTGATGATGCCTTTGACAGGAATAGGGAAGATTAGAAGAAATGGGTTTGGTGGGGGGAGGGAAGAGAACGTTTTGGACATGTTGACTTTGAGTTGATTCTGGAACTTACCCTTTGAAATGTCCAGTAGACAATTGGTAAACTAGTGCTGAATATATAGATTTATGACATTTGAGGAAAGGCCATTTTATTTGGCAATTAAGAGTTACCTTTGGAGAAAGTTTTGATTGAGTGAAGTCTCAAGCCAGATTGCAAAGGGTTGAGGAGTAAGAGGAGGAAGTGGAAGCAGTGAGTTTTGGCAGCTTTTCTAGAAGTTTGACGAAGAGAGAAGAGATAGAGAACAGGAGTTTGAAGGGATAGTTGAGTCTGATGAAATTTTTTCTAAGATGAAGGACACTTAGACGTTTTTGAAGGCAGTAGGGAAACAAGCAGTAGATGAGAGGTTGAAAACGAGAGAAGAATGGGATGATTTGGGTTGAAATATGTTAGAGAAGATGGGAAAAAGGAGACCTGTAGAGAGGTTGGCTGTGGCAAGGAGAAGGGCCACCTCCTTGTCAGAGACTAGGGGAAAAGAGGCAAAGGCAGGGGATGACATCAGGGGTTTGGAGATGAAGAAAAGGGGAAAATAAGGAGCTTATGTTCAGAGACCTCAGTTTTCTCAGACTTCAGAAGAAGGTGAGAGCATCATTTGAGAGGGGGAAAGTGTGGTTGTGGGAGATTGCAGGAGAGAAGCAAAGTGGACTTGCACCAGTTCTGCTCAGCAGCATCTGAATAGGAGTGGAGGAGTCAGATGGAGGGTTAGAGCCAGAGCTGAGGTTTGGTGAGGAATTTGAGAAGAGGTAACAGTGTAGAGCTGAACTGGCAACTCTGAAGTCAAGAGTAGAGAGGAAGGGAAGGGAAGTCAGAGCAAGGGTAGTGACTGGAGGAATTAGAAGTTTCAATGAGGGCAAAGGGGTTTAAGAGGGTGAGACATAGGGAGAAATGGAATGATAGGAAGAGGTTATGGTCAGATAGATGAAGGGTGGAATTTTTAATTAGGTAAGTGGAATTTACTTACTGTGTAATGAGGAGGACCAGTGTGTGACCATCCCTGTGGATGGCTTAAGTGGAGTAAAGGACTAGGTTATTAGGTTTAAGGAAATGGAAAAATTGGGAGGTTAGGGAGTTTGAAGGTACATCAACATGGATGTTGGAAGTCCTTAGTAAAAGGGAAGACATTGAACTAGGTGCTGAACTCCTCAGAAAACATAAATAAAATACTTATAAAATGGGTATAAATAGGCTCCACCTGCATGCCTCCTAAGACTCATAGGGAGATTAAATGAGAGAATGGTATGAACCTTCATTATAACCCAGGGGGAAAAGAACCAAACCTTTATAAAGCACATAATAATGTTTCAGGCACTTTGCTAAGCGCTTTACAAATATCTCACTTGAACCTAACAACCCCCCTTTAAGGCAGCTGTTGTCATGTTCCCCATTTTGTAGTTGAGAAGCCTGAGGCAGACAGAGGTTAAGTGACTTGCTCAAGGCCACACAGCTAGTAAATATCTAAGTCCAGATTTGAACTGGGGTTTTCCTGATTCCAGACCCAGCATTCTATCCATTGTACCACTGGTTGCCCCTAAGATGTAAACCGATAAAGACACCATTTAAACGTGCATTATCTATTTTAGCTGATATCAGAAGAAGAGCTCTGGGGATTCCAGTATATTATTCAAAGAGGAAAGTAAATTAGAAAAGAGGCAGAAATGACACTCATGGCCTTAGATGTCTATTGTGTAAAGTCTGGATAATGAACGAAGTGAACTTGGGATCTGAGTACATGGAGGTGAAGGGAACTGATATTCCCAAACTAGAAAGTATCAGTCAGGCTATGAGCCCAGGTCTTCTGACTCCAGGTGTGGCAGTTTACTGGAGGATCAGATTAGTTAGACACACTGGAGTAGTCCTGTGTGTCAGAAAGATTGATGCTATGGTGGGAATCCGTGAAATCTGAGGGAAGAAGCATTCTAGAGAGCATTTAGATGAGTGTGAATGGAAGGGATCAGCTCCTTAAGCCTGGGAATGCTCAGGCACAGAGGCTTTATGACCACTTGTTAGGATTATCGAATCTTGGAGTTGGAAAGGGTCCCAGAGGTCATAGCCAGTAAAACCCTTTGGTAGTGGGAGCTATCTCCTGCAACATCCCTGACAAGTGGTCATTGAACCTCAGTTTAAATCAGTCAGTCAATAAGCATTTATTCAGCTCTTGAAATGTGTGAGGGATGCCCTGTGCTAAGATCTGAGAATACACAGATCTCTAGTAATGAGGAAATTGTAACTTTCTAACTCTTCCACTTTTGAACAACCAAAATTAGTAGGAAGTTTTTTCTTATACCAGGCCAAATTTTTTTGCAGTTCAGTGTTGCCCACTGCTTCTAGGGTCAAGGAATCAGGTCTTAAATCCTCGTCCACATGATTCAGATTTAGATTCTTGAGGGAGGTTTGAGACTCCCTTGCCATATTGGTTATACCCTTCTTTGGATATGCTGCAGCATGTTAATGTCCAACTTAAAATATGGCCCTAGTGCATTCTGCAATACTCCAGATGTTATTTGATCAGGACAGAGTGCATATGGTAAGACCACATGCTCCTTCTAATGCTTTTAACACTGCTGGCTGATCTATCACACCAGTGACTCGTGTCAGCTTTGTAGTTCATTAAAACCAATGGGTCTTTTTCAAATGTTACCCTTTTGATAGTTACATTTACCCCATCCTATTTGTGTAGTTGATTTTTTTGTACCCAAGTTTTTAATACTTATGGCTGTTGTATTTTATCTCATTGAATTTGGCTCACTGTTCTAGCCTGTCATATTCTTTTTGGATCGAGTTCTGTCATCCAGCATGTTAGTTATTCCTCACATCTTATTCTTAATCTCCATTTGAGAATTATGCCAACCACATTGTCATCTGACCACTGGGCAGCTACTTTCGTGGATTCATCATTGTAGAGACTCCCTCCACTGGTACAGAATGTGACTTTTTTTTTTCTTTTTGCCTTTTTCTGGTGAGGCAGTCATGGTTAAGTGACATATCCAGGATCACACAGCTAGTAAGCGTCAAATGTCTAGGGCCACATTTGAGCTTAGGTCCTCCTGACTCCAAGGCCGGAGCTCTGTCCACTGCGCCATCTAGCTGCACCCTAGAATGTGCCTTTTCTCCTTCTTAACTGGTCCTTTAGGCAGGAGTTGGACTACATAACCATGAAGGTACTTAGTAATTTTAAAAAACATTTCTGTTGATCTATTTTATATTTAATCTCATCTTCATTTCCAAATGTATCTCTCCCCATCGTATCTCTCCCATTCAGAGACATCCCTTATAACAAAGAATATAAAAGAAGGGAGGGAAAAAGCATTTCAGCAAAACTAACCTGTGCGTCACCAAACTTCAGCATTGTCCGTGCTGGTCCCGCTCCAGAGTCTCCATCACAAAGAAAGGAGAGAGGCCCACTGTCTCCTCCCTTTTTGGTGGAGCCATGCTGGGTCGTTATAATTACAGAGCACCTCAGGGGTGTTGCTGCTGTTCTTTGCACTGATGCTGCTGTGGTCGTGTGTATTGTTTTACTAGTCCTGCTTCTCCATATTCTTTGTATTCATTGTCACAGGAATGTTCTGTTGCATTCATGCAGTCCCTTCTGATTCTGATATTGTCAGATTTGTTTATTATGGAGGGCTAGTGTATTAGAGTGGAAAGAATGCTGGGCTGGGAGTCCATCTTTCACTCCTTAATAGTGCTCAGAGAGGTTTCATTTTAGTTGAGAAACATCTGTTTACTGCTTTGGTTTAAATTATGTCTGTCTCAGAAGAGGCAAACTTTATCTACCTTTTTTGAACAAGAAGGTAGAGCAAAGGAAGGAGGGGCCAGAAATCAATAGCCTCCAGAACAGTGGGCCCTTTTCCCAGCCCCATATCTTTAGGGACTTTTCAGATGTCAAGAAGAAAAACGTTTAACCGGGAAGGTCAAGTATCTCAGATGTTTATAAGCCAGCTGGTTTTTCTTCTCCCCAGTCACATGACCCATATATATTTCCTTTCCTCCCAAAGGCCATGATGAACAGAGTGGTGAGTTGCTAAATGTGAAACTGACCCTGGCTTATTGTTTTGTAAGCCAAACAGTGGAAGCTGAGAAGTCAGATAGTAATCAGGAAGGAAATGCATTGATTTCCTGTATGCTGGAAACTTTTTTGCTGTGTTGCTGTTTTGTGTTTAGAAAATGTGTCAATAAATTGGCAGAATTGTGAGAGAAAAGAGGCTTCAGAAAGTAGGGGTGAAGGTATTAATTTAGAATAAAACATTTCTAGAGCACTTCAAAGTTTATAAAGTACTTTTGCTCCATGAGAATTTCATGGGGTAGACAGGTATTATTGTCCCCCTTTTACTGAAAAAGAAACTGAAATGTAAGTGACTTGCCCAGGGTCACGTGAATAGTAAGCATCATATCAAGGATTCACACCCAAGTCTCCTGGTTCCAAATTATTCTACTTGACTGTGTGCAAAAAAACCATAATGAAATAGTGAAGAAAGTCCTGAGCTAAGGAGTCTTGAAGACCTGGGCTCACATCCATCCTGTGATAGTGGCTTTATGACCAGGGAAGGAAGGAATAAGCATTTATTAAGCAGCTGGTATGTGCCAAGCCTTGTGCGAAGCACTTGACAGACATTTGATGGGCAAGTCACTTAACGTCTCTGAGCCTTCATTTCCTCATTTATAAAATGGAGGGAATCCCTGTAGTATCTCTCGCAGGGTTGCTGTGAGTCTCAGGCATGATAACGTATTTAAAGCCTTTCCAAACCTCAAAAGGCCGTGGAAATGGGATAGAGGAGGATGGGGAGCTATCTTTTTGGAAATTCCCCCTACTGATAGACATCAGCAACTTGCCTGAAACTTACTCTGTCTCTTCAGTCTTTCCCTAACTACTTGCATCCTGCTATCTACAAACATGTCTATGTATCCTCCATCCTTAAAAACCCTTTACTTGTACCTGCCCCTCACATGATCCTATCATTCCCACCTGACATATCTGTCCTTCCCTTCTTGTCTACACTAGATGCCTCCACTTCCTTGCCTCTCACCCTCTTCTGAACTCTCTACTGTCTGCCTTCTGACCTCATCATTTAGCTGATACTGCCCTCTCCACAATTACCAGTGATCTCTTAGTTGATAAATCTCATTTTCTTCTGCTGCATCCTTTTTTATCTTTCTGCAGCATTTCACACTGTTGATCACCTTGTCTGCTCTGTAAGCTTTTGTGACACTGCTGTCTTCTGATTTTCTTTCTAAATGTCATTTCCTCAGTCACCTTTTCTGATTCTTCATCCAGACTCATGCCCACTAACTGGGGGTATCCTCCAAGGTTCTGTCATGGACCCTCTTGTCCTTTTGCTTAGTGATCTTATCACCATGAGTTCGGTTATTATCTCTCTGCAGATGATTCCTTGTCTTATCTATCATGCCCTACTCTTAGTTGGAGCTTCAGTTCCATATCAATACCACCTTTTTGACATCTCAAGCTGAAAGTCCTATAGGCACCTGAAACTCAACACGTCTCTTGTCAATAAACCTTTTTTTGTCTTTTTTTAAAAAATTTTATTGATTTATTTTGATTTATCAACAGTCACTTCTATGTGCTTTTGAGTTGAAAATTTTTCTCCCCCTTCCTCCCCCCCCCTCCCCAAGACGGCGCACAATCTGATATAGGCTTTACATTTACATACCCATTAAACATATTTTCACATTAGTGAAGTTGTAAGTAAAAATTAAAACCAACAGGAGGAACCATCAGAAAGATGAAACAAAATTCAACAGAAGGTAAAAATAAGTGATAGTGATTCAACTTCCATAGTTCTTTCTTTGGATGTGGACAGCATTTTCCATCCCGAGGCCTCTGGAGATGTCTTAGATCCTTGTAATGCTGAGAAGGGTTCAGTTTAACAATATTAGTCATCATATAACGTGGCTGTTATTGTGTACGAAGTCCTCTTCGTTCCACTCACTTCACTCAGCATCAGACCATATAAGTCTTTCCAGGTTTTTCTGAAGTCATCCTGTTCATCATTTCTTATAGCACAATAGTATTCCATTCCATTCATATACCACAACTTACTCAGCCACTCCCCAATTGATGGGCATCCTCTCAATTTCCAATTCTTTGCCACCACAAAAAGAGCTGCTGTGAATATTTTTGTACATGTGGGTCCTTTTCCCATTTGTTTGATCTCTTTGGGATATAGCCCTAGAAGTGCTTCAATAAGCACTTATTAAGTGTCTGCTATGTGCCAGGCACTGTGGATATAAGAAAGGCAAAAATACATTTACTTCCCTCTAGAAGCTCACATTCTAAAAGGAGACACATGGTGAAAAAAAATTGTGCACATATATACTACATATATATATATATACATATATATACACATGTATATACATATATATATACACACACACACATATACACACACACATATATGTATATACATGATATATAAAATATACGTTGTAAATGAAAGATAATCTCACAGGGAAGAAGGGACTAGCAATTAAGGGATGGGTAGTAGGACTAGGAAAGACTTCCTATAGAAAGGAGTGTTTAAAGTGAATCTTTATCCAAAACAGCACAACTGATTTTCTTTCCCACCAAATTCTTCCTCCTGAATTTCCCTGTGTCTGACACTACCATCCTCCCATTTACCCAAGCTCAGAATGTTGGTGTCATCCTCCTCACTCAAACTTACCCCACATATCTAGTTAGTGGCTAAATCTGTCTCCATCTGGCTCACAGTCTTTCTGGTTTACCTTCCTTTCTCACCACTTATACAACCACAACCCCGGTTTAGGCCCTGAACTGTTATAGTAGTCTTCTAACTGCTCTCCTGGCCTTGAGTTCCTCCTCACACCAGACCATCCTTCTCACTCAGCTGCCAGAGTGATTTTCCTAAAACACAGATCTGCTCATGTCACCTTCTGCTCTCTGAACTTGAGGGACTCCCCACTATTCCAGATCAACTATGAACTCTTCTGTTGGATATTTAAAGGTCTTTGTCACCTAGCCCCTTCCTGCCTTTCCAGGGTCAATTTTTGTGCATATAATTTTTATACATGATAGTCCATCTTCCCAACTCCATGCCCTTGGCACTGGCTGTCCCCCATTCTTGGAACACTCTTCCTCCTCACTTCCATCCCTCTGTTTCCCTGGCTTCTCCACAAGACAAAGCTCAAGTGCCCCCTTCTTGAGGAGGCCCTTCCCTGGGCCCCCAGCAGCTGGTGCCTACATCTTCATCTAGTCGGTGGATATGCTTCTAGTTATTTTTGTGTTAGTCTCCATTAGGCTGTGACTTCTTTGGAAGCAACAACTGTTTTTGCTTTTCCTTTTATCGTCAGCACATAGACCAGTACCTGGACCGTAGGAAGGGCTGAGGATTGCTTGTTTGCTGTCCAGGGTACCACTGTCCTCCCAGTCCCACAGGTGCACAGCACCTTCTTACTCTGACTCACTTTGTAGATCCAGTTTGTTGTCACCAGATCTTACAGTGACTCTTCTAGAGTTGCCTGGGGCCCTAAGAAGTTGAATAACTTGCCCAAAGTCATCCACCTCATTATGTGTCAAAGATAGGATTTTAACCCAAGCCCTCCTGACCCAAGGGTGGCCCTTAACCACTATGTAGCTGTTGTCATGCTACCTCTAGAATGACAAGACTTTCTAAGATCCCTTCTTTTCCCATAGACTTGCAGTGTCTTAGTGTTGAAAGAAATCTTAGAAATCATTGAATCCATTTTGTTACGTGATTCTTCTGTGCTTACTGCTAGAAACTGAGTGTGACAGTGTGTGAAAGAAGACTTTTTGGGGTATTAATGAAAAAGAGTTAAGTAGATCAACTAAAACGGGAAACTTCTGGGCCTGAAAAAGGAGAAAATAATGGGATTTTTTTTCTTAGTCACAAAAGTGTAAAGGTTACAATTCTCAACTTCCCTTTTTCAGAACTAACCAACAAACTGAGAAAAGCCTTGGCCCAGCACATCTCCATGGTGCGTGTGATTAATGGGAGAGTCCACACAGGGCAGCGCGGGGTGTTCTTAGGGTTTGGCTGGCGCTTCTTGCTGCAGCCAGTCTTGTTTACAGACATGGAGTTTTCTCCAGGACCTGTAGTGAGAGGGGAAGAAAACAGCTCGGGAAGGAGCCTCGGGAAGCCAGGGACCTCCTGAGGGAAGACTGCTGAACTTTGGGAAGATCCAGGGACAGCCTGTCTGATGTCCTTTGGGAGCTTAAAACCCAGGATGTTTGCAGGGATGTGCATGGATTTGTCCTGCCCTAAGAGAGCATCAAAGCAGGGGACTCCCGGGAAGAACAGGCCCTCTGAAATGCAGATGGTGGACTGCTCTTCACCTAGTATTAATGAGTTGCCTGGATGACTTGCTGTCTGAATCATACGTGGGTCAAGATGACAAAGGGGATTTACATTTATCTGGTGCTTTTAAAGATTACAGTGTGTTTTCCTTTCATCTCACAGAAACACGGGTTCTCAAGCGTTGGAAGGGACCTCAACAGCTATCTAATTGACCCCACATATGAAAGGAATCCCTGCTACAGATAACCTACATGACCAGTGGCTGTCCCCTCAGGGAGGGGAAGCCTACTTCGTTTGGGGACACCTCTGAATGTCAGGAAGTCCTTCTTGACATCAAGCCTAATTTGGCCTATTTGCAACTTTTACCATCAGCTCTGGAGCCAAACAGAAGCAGTCGAATCACTTTCCACATGACAGCCTTTCAAATCCTTGATCATTGCTGTCACATCTCTCTTGAAATTTCTCTTTTCTAGTAGTCAGTCAGTAAGCATTTAGGAAATGTCTAGTAAGTGCCAGGCACTGTGCTAAATGCTGGGAATTAAAAAGAAGCAAAAGATAGTCCCTGCCCTTGAGGAGTCTAAAATCTAATGGGGGAGATGATGCAAACAAGATATATACCAGATAAATAGGAAATAATCAACAAAAGGAAGGCAAACGCTCTACCTACCCAGTTCTTTCAGCTCATCTTCTGTGACCTGGACTCAGGGTCCTTCAACACCGTGATTTCCCTCCTTCGGACACCCTCTAGTTGATCAAGGTCCTTCTCACATGGTGGTGGTGATTCTTTTTTAAATTTTTTTTAATTTTTAGGCAGTTAGGGTTAAGTGACTTGCCCAGGGTCACACAGCTGGTAAGTGTCAAGCGTTTGGTCTGAGGCTGGATTTGAACTCAGGTCCTTGTGACTTCAGGGCCGGTGCTCTATCCACTGCGCCACCTAGCTGCCCCTCACATGGTGATTCTTCAAACCAGAGACAGTGCCCACGGTCTTCCAGTGCTTCTTTGGACCTTCTAGGTTTTTAAGAGAGACTAGGATCTGACTTCAGTGATGGGAAGATTTAAAAGAAATAAATGTGGAATTATTGCCAAGCTTCCGGGCCTTTAGTCTCCTTAGCTGAACTTAGACCCTCCTCACCTGATCTGGGAAGCACTTAGTGTTTGTCATGTGTGCTGATTCTCCTTTCCCTGGTAATTTACCAGTGTCTGTAATCTGTGTCCCTTACTAAGTTCCTCCAGGGACTGTGTCTTAGTTATCATTGCCTCTCCTGTGGCAGCCTCAAGCACTGGACTCTGCCCACAGACGTGGAAGATTTATCGAGGAGCAGAGGAGCAGCTTGACAACAGGCTGCACTCCCGGCGCCAGAATGCTGGCTCTTTGTACTCGAATGGAATCTGCCAGTTGTATGAAAATGTTTCTAGGCATGTTGGAGTTGTCACAGAGACCACTTAGCGGTTCTTCTCCTTCCTTCCTTCCTCGTTGTCACCAGACTGCCAAGGATGGGGGCTGGAAATTTCTCTTACCACTTTTCGAACTCAAATTCTATAAGGGACCTTTGGGGAAAGAAGTCAAGTCATAAAGTGATCTAATACAGGCGTCCCAGAATTTTTGGGGAGCAAATTCACATGATTCTAGGGGAGCTTCATGTATGGTTTTTATATGTTCATCTGAAAAAGAAAAGATACATTTGAAAGAAAATAGGTAAGAAAGAACAAGGACTTTTGGACTTCAAAAGAAAATTCTGAGGTCACCTTGCCCAACCTCTGGGTTTTACAGATAAGGAAACCAAGGTTCAGAAGTGCTAAAAGCCTTGCCTAAGGTCAGAAAGGAAGTTAAGGTGGTGGATAGAGCCATAGGCCTGGAGTCTAGAAGAGCCGAGTTCAAATGTAGTCTCAAACACTTATAGGCTCTGGGCAAGTCACTTAACCTCTGTTTGTCTCAGTTTTTTCAGCCATAAAGTGGTGATAATAACAGTACCTCCTTCGCAAGGTTGTTGTGAAGATCAAATGAGATATCTGTAAAGTACTTAGCACAGTGTGTGGAAAATAATGGGCACTTAATAAATGCTTATTTCCTGCCCTTCTCTCTTAGTGATATCCAGGGTGGTCAAGACCATGGATCTTCTGATATCTAGGCCAGTGTTCTTTCCACTGCATTCTACTGCCTCCTTACTTAAGTAGGATTGTTCATAACATCATAGTCAATTGTTTAAATTTAAAATGGCCCTCACTTCAGAAACCACAATTCTGTTTAAACTGCGTTGGTCTTCATATTAACTAGTGAGGTGGAAGAAATCAGACCTGCCTAATCCCCATTGTTCTGAGTAGAGCGACATCTGTGGAAGCAGCAGTCTGGCTGAAATCAGCAGCTGGGGAACTTGGGAAGCCCTTGAGGCTTCCTAGCAGCAAGTCACCTGGAACCGTTCTGGCACTTTCATTTACTCCTCTTTTTTCCTGAAAGAAACACAACTCATCCCATAGGACAGGTGTAAAGCTGTTAAGTGAAGGTGGGGTGGGGCAGCAATCTCTGCTCTTAATAGTTACTGGAAATTTCACCTCGTTCCATTCAACAAACACTGATCACTGTGTGTAATTTAGAGTGTTTGGCACCAAGGGAGGGAGAGAGAGGGGATTAAAAGAGCTCAGGCGTTGCTCTCCTTAAGTTCACATGTGGAAGTGACTAGGAGGCAGTTTAGACTTTCAGTTCTTGAGGGGACTCCAGATTGCCCTGAGGTCAGATGTGGGAGAGATCACTTCCTGTTGGGAGATGCAGAAAATTCCTCCATTAGGGAGGAATTGGAAAGAGGATGAGGGAAGACATGGATGGAGCTTGGAAACCGATGGGATGTTTTGGTTTGTTAAGTAGTCCAAAATGATTGGGTTGTGGAGGCAACTAGGTGGTGCAGTGGCTATATCTCTGGGCTTGGGGTTAGGGAGAACTGAGCTCAAATTCAGCTTCAGATACTTAATTGTGTGACCCTATATGTGTCACTTAACTTCTGCCTGCTTCAGTTTCCTCATCCATAAAGTGGGAATAATAGCACCTATCTCACAGGGTGGTTGTGAAGACCAGCTCCGTTAACATATGTCAGGGTGTTTTGTGAACCTTAGAAGTGCTCTATAAATGCTATTACTATCATAGAACACAGTGGGAAGTAGTGTGAGATAAGGTGGAAAATGTTAGGGTGAGTGGTGTGTTTCGGCTACATGTGTTGCTGATAGGTGTGTGAGGAATTTCAGATGATGTCTCTCTCTGCTAACACCATTTCTGTGTCTTTTCTGAATGATGAAAACTATGGTATTTTTCCGGGTGATCAAAACATCAGAGTTTAGCGCTAATCGCCTCTTCTTCCCTCAACTCGTAGACTCATGAGGTTCAGAGTTGGGAGGAACTTTAGATCAGCTGACCCAGCTCCTCTACATTAATGATGAGAAAATCTGCACTAGTAGTAAAATAGCATTGTTGTTTGAACCCACGTCACCTGACCTCAAAGGCAGTGTTCTTTCAACAACCCACAAATGCCACTGAATTTAACTGAGTTTAATCTCATTTTAGGCAAAAAGGTTCAGTTCCGGAAGCCAGCCCCGGCCGCTGCAGACACTGTTCCCTCAAGGAAGCGCTCAACGCCAATCAATGTTGCCAATGCCATCAAGAAGAGCAGTAGTGGGATTTCTCAGCAACCCTTCAGAGACAGGGTCATTCATTTACTGGCACTTAAGCCTTACAGGAAACCCGAGCTGATCCTGAGGTTGCAAAAGGATGGCCTTTTGCAGCAGGACAAGGACGTGCTGGACAGCCTCTTGCAGCAGGTGTGTGTTGTGTGGAGCAGGTCTGTCCAGTCTGTGGACGGCTGTGGTATCGCCTGACCTCTCTGCAAATGGCCCGGCTGGCCAGGTCTCACCCTTTCACGTGACTGGGATGACAAATGAGTCTCTGGTTACAGTTAGTGTCGGCAGGAACGTTGTAGCTGGGATGGGATAGGGATGGTGGAACAGACTTTTCTCAGCGTTTGATCTCTGAGATTTATAACTCACTTGGAACAGATTTAAGAAGTCAGTTCACGTCTCTTTGGATTCATTGGGATCAGTATGAAGCAGGCTGGGTGGTGATTCTCTTATAGCATACCAACCAGACTTTTGTCGTATGTCCAGAATGCTTGTTAATGCCCACAGTTAGGGGGAAAGGCCGTGTGACGATCAGGGCTGCTCCCTAGTTTGACTGTTAAGTACAGTGAACGGACTGGCTCCTGGCTTGGGGCCTGATTTTTAAGGGCGCGTGCCCCCCCCCCATAATGAGAAGAGCAGCGTCTGGGCTGTGTGTTGTAGAGTGGTGTTCGTCCCACGTTGTATCTCCTCTCTTGGCCATTGCAGTTGAGGGCGGTGCTGGTTGTTCCGGCTTCCTCCTCTTCCCTTCGACAGGATGTCCAGTTGTTGAAGTTCCCGGAACTTCAGTTTGCACTTGATGTGCACCGTTGTTGTTTCCATTCTGTGCTTCCCTTACAAAACCTCAGCTCTTACAAAGGAGAGCGCTTCTGTCAGCATCTTTCTGTCATTTCCAGTTGCCTTGTTGACTGCTCTGTGCACACATCATTCCGTTGAGAATCTGGGGGACTGAGAGGCTGAAGCGATCTGTGACCACACATACAGAATGTGAAAGAGACAGAATTTGAACCCAGGTCCTTCTTCTTCTTGTGGCCTTTAAGAGACAGCCCAGGACAATATAAAGAGCATGGGTTCCCCAGTCACAAGATGTGGGCCCAAACCCTGCCGCTTATGCTTTATTACCTGAACTGTTTTGGGCCTCAGCTTCCTCACCTATAAAATGCAGCAGTTATACTAGTTGATAGCTTCAGTGGTTCTTGCCAGCCCTCAGTTTGTGGTCCCAGAAGGCTCTTGAGAGTCGGGAGTCACTTGCCACTTATTTTGATATTGGTTCTATAGAAGTATGGCAAGGAAGGTGAAAGGGTGTTGGGTCTGGAATCAGAGGACCTGAGTTCAAATGTTACCTCCGCTGGACTCTGGGGTTCCTTTTAGTTCCAAACACTTGTCATGCTGCTGCTGCTGATGTGGTGGTGGAATCCAGAAATAAAGAAGACACACTCCCTCATCTGATGGGTATGATACATAATACTAATTAAATCACTCTGATGTGAGATAGAATCTTAAGTAGACAAGAGAAAGAGAGACAAAGTGCTGTTGGAGCTCTAATGTCTGGCATGGGGAGGAGGGAAGAATGGCAAGGGTGGATCTGTAAGGAGGGAGGAGCAGTGGGAGAAGGGGTAATGAGGCTCCTGTCACTGAGGAAGGGAGGAGCCTGTTATGAGCAGGAATAGAGACAACATGGTAGGGGGGTGAGAAAGGGAAGAAAGGCAAATGTTACCTATCATGGAGGGCAGTGACGCGTGTGCGCACACACACACACACACCCCACCCCCCTACCACCCCACCCCCTGCCTACTATACCATACTTTTTATCTGTTAATAGAAAATAATCTTTTAGCTAATTGGGCTTTAGTTGGTGAAATAAGTCATCATTTAAAAAAAATTATGTTTTTATTTGGAACTTAAACACCAAATAAAATAATTTCTTAATTTTTTTTGGCAACTTTATTGCAAGCCCCTTTCTCTCATTTCTCACCCCAAAATTTAAAAAGAAAAAGCCTTGTAACATGTCTGGTGAAGCAAAACAAATCTAGCATTGGCTCAGGCTCATTTTGTATCTTATGAAGTATTCTTAAAATAAGAATTTAGTTGTTTAAGAATTGAAGATATAGTTGCATAATATCTTCCATAGCCAAAATGTATTTGTTGGGTTTATTTTCCAAGGAATCCCAAATTGTGATATCTGTAATGCTTTCCTGAAAGGCAGATTTCTTACTTAGTCTAGAAAAACAATGTAGTAGGCCAGCAATTGCGTGTGTAAAATTTATAATTTGTTTTCAAGGGTCTTATCTTTTTGGGAGTCGATATCACATTATTACCTTAAATATCTAGCATCTTCTGAAAGATGTGGCGTAGAGGGGAATGTCATAGAGATCCAGAAAAAAATGGGGATCTGCATGGGCTATAATTATCAAGGAAGGTTTTTTGGAATTGAGACTTAGAATCATAGGACATCTGAGCCTGAAAGGACTTAGGGAACCTGGGTTGTCAGAGCTGGACATAATTCAGAGGTCCTCTCTGCTCCTTCCTGACTGCGTGACCTAGGACAAGGCCCTTACCTTTTCTGGGCCTGATGTCTCTTTCTGTAAAAGGAGAGGCTCAGACAACAAGATCTCTGAGCCCACTTATCTTCTGGGTAAGAAAGTTGGGGCCACACTAGCAGAGCCATGATGGGATAGACACTGCACAGGCCCTGTGCTAGTAACTAGAAGCTAAATGTAAGCTGCCTCCATAATCAGTGTCCCTTGAACCCTGGCAGTCTTTAGAAGAACCTCTTTAAAAGGGATCACTTAGTGTAGGAAAAAACTTTGCTGGCTGTCTGACACTGAAGTAGCTACTTTTTTGGGGGGGGGAGGGTGAGGCAATCGGGGTTAAGTGACTTGCCCAGGGTCACACAGCTAGTAAGTGTCAAGCATCTGAGGCTGGATGTAAACTCAGGTCCTCTTGACTTCAGGGCTGGAGCTCCATCCGCTGTGCCACCTAGTTGCCCCTGAAGTAGCTACTTTTAAAAAACAAGTTATCAGACCCCGACTCTGCGCTGTGTCACCTTTCTGGTCTTGATTGAATCACTTCTTTACTTGGCAGTCTCAATTTCTTCTTCTCTTGAAATGAGGAAGCTAGATTAGCACACTCATTTTTGAAGCCTATTCCAGTTGGCATTCTGTGATTCCTATGACAGAATAGTCACAGAATAGTAGCAGGATGTTGGAGATGCAACAGAAAAAAGGTCCCTTTTGGTTTGGGGAATCTCTCTGTCACTGATTAAATTCTCAGTCTTGGGGTACCCTTGGCCTTCCTCTTTTTTCTCTACAGTAGCTGTTATGGCAGTACTTTGTTTGCTTTTGCATCCGCCAGAAGGGCAAATGCCTTCTACATTCTGTGGTTGTGTCTTAATCAACAACATCAGAATATCCAGTTAAGCAGAAATGTCCCCCAAAGACTTCTATGCACTTGTTGTTTGTCTTTCCACGGATTGTCAGGTTAACATCAGGGAGAAAGTGGGTCTTCTGGAATTGTGATCTCTTTTCTTGTTGCTGCTATGGTGGCCAGATCTGCCTGGACATTGGACAACCTTGATCGGAGCTGTTCACTTGTCTGTCCCAAAATATTTAATGTACAGTGCTTGCTTGAATTCCGCATGGGACAGCCCTTTCTGTCTACAGGCCTCCACTCCAAGAAACTGTACTGGGACAAAAGCTGATCACTGAAAATGCAGGGCGTGTGTTTCAGAAACAGGAGGTGAGGCCCTTGGTGCGCTGCCGGCACCTGGAGACTTGCAGGGACTCTTCCTTCCCGTTGCCTCATACGGAGCCTTAAGCAAACCACTTAACTTCTGCAGGCCTCAGTTTCTTCATCTTTGTAATGTGCTACTTGCCTTGTGGAATTGTGAAGAGAGTCTGTCATCAACTGAAAATCGATAAGCATTGATTAAGCACCCAGTGTACGTACCAGGAGCTATGCTAAGTACTAGGGATACAGAGGAAGGCGAAACACAGTCTCTGCTCGGCTGCTCTGACCGTGTCATCTCTACCCCACTCAGTAAATTCCGGTGGCTCCCTGTTGCCTCCAAGTTCAAATACAAAATGCTCTTTCTGGCATTCAGAGTCCTTTATAACCTAGCTCCAGCCAGCCTTCCCAGTCTTCTGACACCTCCCCGACGTGTAGTGTTTGTTCCAGTGACACGGGTCTTCTGGCTGTTCCACGAACAAGACCCTCCATCTCTTGGCCCAGGCATTTTGTCTCTGTCCCCCATGCTTAGAACACTCTCCCTCCTGGCTTCCTTTAAGTCCCAACTAAAACTCCATCTTCTACGGGAAGCCTTCCCCCTACCCCTCTTCAGTCTAGTAGTGCCTTCTCTCTTGTAATTATTTTCTGTTTTTCTAGTAGTAATAATAATAATAGCTAACATTTACATAGTACTCACTACGTGTCAGGTACTGTGCTAATCACTTTGCAAATAATATTATCTTATTTGATCTTTATAACAGCCCTGGGTGATGGGTACTATTATTATCCCCATTTTACAGATGATAAAACTGAGGCAAACAGAGGCTAAGTGACTTGTCTAAGGCCATACAGCTAGAGTGTGTATGAGGCTAGATTTGAGCTCAGGTCTTCCTGACTAAATGCCCAGTGCTCAGTGCACTGTGGTGCCACCTAATTACCAGTTTGTCTCAAGGGTAGGAATTGTCCTTTCCTCTTTTTGCCTAGCACACATACATAGTAGGCACTCAGTAAATGTTTATCAAATGACTGAGTGCTCGTGAGGCTAACAGGGGAGACAACATACAGGAAAACTATATAGAAACAAGCTGCATATGGGATAAGTTGGAAAAGAAATCAGCAGAGGGAAGAAAGAGACAGATTAAGGAGGACTGGAGAAAACTTCTTGTAGAAGATGGAATTTTGACTGGGACATGAAAAAAGCCGGGGAAGACAAGAGGGAGAGCGTTCCAGGTGTAGAAGACAGGCAGCAAAAATGCCCAGAGCCACGAGACGGACTTGTACGAAGGGTGCTGAGAGGCCAGCGCCACTGGATTGCCGTCTGTAGGGGGGTGGAGAGGGCAGAATACAAATTATGAAGGACTTTGAACACCAGAGTATATCCTGTTTGATCCTGGAGGTGATAGGGAGCCACTGGAGTTTATTGAATTTGGGGGTAGTGTGTGTGGTGTGGTGTGGTGAGAAATTCATTTTGGGAAAATTCCTTTGGCAACTGAGTGGAAGATGGACCAGGGCGAGGCTTGAGACAGGAAAACTCACCAGCAAGCAAGAGTCCAGGAGTGAGCTGATGAGGGCCTGCGCTAGAGTGGTGTCAGGGTCAGGAGAGAGGAGGGAGTATTTGGGAGATGTCCCAAAGATAGTGAGGGTAGGACGTCTATTGGATGTGGGGGTGTTGAGGATGATGCCCTGGGTTTTGAGCCTGCGTGGCTGGTGTTGTCTTCTACAGTAATAGCGAAGCTTGGAAAGAGAGGGGTTTGGGGAAAAGATCATGAGTAGTGGGAAGAACTCGTAGAAGGTAGGATTTTAGCTGGAACTTTGAAGGGAGCCAAGTTGACCAGAAGGCAGAGATGAAGAGGAAGAGCTGTGAGGGTCAGCAAATGAAAATGGGAGATGCCATGTCTTATGTGAAGAACAGTGAGGAAGCTGGTGTCCCTGGATTCCAGGAGTGTGTGGGGGTGAGTAAGGTATAGGAAGCTTGAAAAGGGGTGAGGGGGACCAAGTTCTGAAGGAATTTGAGCATAAAACCCAGAGGATTTTATATCTGAGCCTAGAGGTGATAAGGGAGCCCACTGAGGTTTATTGAGTGTGGCATGGTTACACCTGTGTGCTTAAGGAAGATCACTCTGACAGCTGGGTGGAGGATGGACTGGAGGCAGGCAGACCAGCCAGCCTGCCTGGGTAACAGTGCAGGTGTGGGGTGCCTGAACCTAGGTGGGGGCAGTGTCAGACGATAGAAGGAGGGGGTGTATGTGAGAGCTGTTACAAAGGTAGAATTGGCAGGAGCCGACTATTAATCTGATATGGATAATGGAGAGAATGAGGAGTGGAGAGTGACACTGTAGAAGCCTCTCTGGGTGTCATATGTCTTCAGTGTGGGCCTTACTTTCCTTTTCTAGAAAACGAGTTAGATTGGGCTAGATGATCCCCAAGATTTTGTGATTCCCTGTTGAGGTTTCCCCTCCTCACCTCTCATTCATCTGACTGAGTGCTTCTGTTTTTCTAGGTTGCCAACTTGAGTGCCAAGGACAGCACATACACATTAAAAGATTGCATGTACAAGGATGTTCAGAAGGACTGGCGTGGATACTCAGAAGGAGATCAGCAGTTACTAAAAAGAATTCTTGTTAGGTAACTCAAATAATGTGTCATCATCTCTTGACTATGTAGGCTTACTCCTACCTCCTCAGCCCTCATGGTGCTGTCATGTGAACTGTGCCCTCACTGGATTCTGCATGTGCTCCTCAGTTACCTGCACCTCTGTGTGGAGCAGACTCTCAAATGCACAGGCCACATGTTGGCCATTTAAATGAGATTATATTTAATTTAGATCTGAGGAGGATAGGCAAAATACTGGCTTCAGAGGCCTGGGCCCAGGCTGTGATGTTTGTATTCGTGTCAGAAGTCAACAGAAAGTTACTGAGCCTGCAGAATTTGAGAGGGGGGCACCTTCCATTGCTCTCTTGAGGCTGCTGCTCCTGCTAGCTGCGCAAAGGGGAAAAGAACCACTTGAGGGTGTTAATGACCTGGGCGTCGCATGGACGTAGCCAGCCCCATCACTCTGAAATGATGGAAGCTTGCCATTCTCTTTAATCCCCTCCTTTGCATGAGCAGGTATCTCTCTCTATTGCTCACAGTTCACAGAGGGATTTCCTTCCACGAGCCTACCAAGGTCATGAGTGTAAGTATTATGGCCACTATTTTACCAGCAAGGGGTTAGAGAGGGAAAATGATTTGGCAGCCTAGGAAACTGTTCAGAATACTTTGTTCCACCATTTCAGGCAGTAGTTGTTTCTAATGAAAGTTAATAGGTTGCTCTGGGTGAACCCATTTCTTTGGGTCCTCTAGTAAGCAAACAGAGTGTCTGCTGCTGCTATTTTGAGGCAAGAAGGCTGAGATCTTTGTTTCTCGTTCCTTGTGAATTTTTACATTTTCTGGTTAAAGGTTCATCCTGTTCGGCCCTGCTGAAAGCTGGCTTGGGATCAAGTTTTTTTGTGTCCGTTAGCAGGGAGGTTGAGTACGGACAGTGCTCACTCTACCTGCCTGGAAGGGAGGCAGGAAAGGCGCGGGCACATGGCGTAAGGACCTGGGTGGGACTGGGGACAGAGAAGCAAGAGCGCTTGGAGGCTTGGCCACAACCAAGAGGAAGAACCCATAGGAGGCAGACGTGTTGGGGCTGCACATGGACACAGACAGGAGAGGGTGGGGGGCCTGGAGACAGACACAGAGGGAAGATGGACGTGAAGGTGGGTGGGCAGGTCTCCTTTCTCCTCCCTGTGGAGGTCTCAAGCCAGGATCCAGTGGTGATGAGAGTCTGTCACCAGGGCCAGGTCCATTCTTCTGCTTTAACTTGAAAGGTTTTGGTTGGTTTTTTTTTTGGTGGGGGATTGAGAGGCCATGAAGTGGTGAGTCAAAGGAAATAAGTGGGGAAAGAGAGCACAGTACTGTACAGTAAAGTGTTTATGTAGGTGGTTTTTTTTTTGGAATGCAGATTTCTTTCAGATTTCCTTATGTAAAGGTGAATATATGTAATGTGACTTTGCATAAAGTGTGAACGACATATTTGTAAATATCTGCGTGTGCACCTCCCCCCACACACACTTTGCCATGAAGAGGAGCTAGGTAGAGGGGGAGCCCTGGTTTAGAAGACATAGATTTGACTTCCCTACTTACTGGATAGGTAACCTTGGATAAGTCACATCCCTTATTTAAGCTTTACTTTCCCCATTTGTAGAATGAGGAATTGTCCCATTGGGTTGTTGTAAGGTTTAAATGAGATCTATGTGAAAATGCTTTGTAAATCATATAATGCATTTGTGGTCAGTTTTCTCCTTTTGAAGCTTCTGGTGGCTCAGTGGACAGAGCACCATGCCTGATCAGCCTCAGACACTCAGTGTCTTTGGGACCCCTGAGCAAGCCGATTAACCTCTTATCTGCCTCAGTTTCCTTATCTGCAAAATGAGGATCATAACAGCACCTCCTTCACAGGATTGTTGTCAAGATATGATGAGATGATAATTATAAAAAAGTACTTACCCTAACACAGAGTAGGCCCTCTGTAAGTGCTCATTCCCTCCCTCCCCTCTCTCTTTTACTGTCTTGGGAGACTCTTGACAGTCACGCATCTTTTGACTTGCCTGAGATCTTTAAGTGAGCTTTCTCAAATGGTATGACATTGACTGGTATTTTCAAGTAGGAGTAAAATGGCCCAACAGAACCAGAACTTGGACTAGCCTCTCTTATTCAAACAAGACCAGGGCCTCACTTTGCCATTGTTTCCTTTTGAATTCTGGATCACAAGGCAGATCATTTATTTATACTTTTGCTTTGTTACCAAATTGGGGGAAGGGTTTGTCGGCTTGCAAGTGATAGGGAACAGTGGGCAGGACAGGAAGGCAAGTTTTGGCTCATTCTGAGAAAGTAGTTCTTAACAAACTGCTGTCTTCAAGTGGGGGCAGGGGAGAAGGGCCCAGAAACAGCCTGGATGACTGTCTGCTATGGAGGTGTAAACAAGAGATCCACCGGACTGAGAGTCTACAGAAGCCCTGGGCTGTGGAGGCAACGGTTTCCTCAGGTTTTCTTTTTTTTTTCTTTTTTCTATTTTTTAAGTTTAATTTTATTTTTCCCCTTGATTATTTATTTTTAGTTTTCAAACGTTCACTTCGATAAGCTTTTTGAGTTTAAAATTTTCTCCCCCTCCTACTACCCCCACCCCAAGATGGCGTGCATTCTGATAGAAGCTGTACTTATAAGCATATTTTTTTCATTAGTCATGATGTAGAGAACAGTTAGAACTGATGGGAGGAACCACAAGAATGAAGTTATAAAACAAAACAACAAAGGAAAAGGAGAGCAAATAGTATACTTCCGTCTGCATTCAGACTCCATAGTTCTTTCTCTGCATGTGGATAGCAATTTCCATTGTGAGTGTTTTGGAGTTGTCTTAGATCCTTGCATTGCTGAGAAGAGCTAAGGCTACCAAAGTTAGTCATCACACATTGTGGCTGTTACTGTGTACAGCGTTCTCCTGGTTCTGCTCACTTCACTCAGCATCAGTCCATACAAGTCCTTCCAGGTTTTTCTGAAGTCCACCTGCTCATCATTTCTTATAGCACAATAGTATTCCATTACATTCATATCCCAGAACTTGTTCAGCCATTCCCCAATTGATGGGCATCCCCTCAATTTCCAATTCTTTGCCACCACAAAAAGAGCTGATATAAATATTTTTGTACATGTGGGTCCTTTTCTCATTTTTATGATCTCTTTGGGATACAGACCTGACAGTGATATTGCTGGATCAAAGGCTATACACAATTTTATAGCCCTCTGTGTATAATTTCAAATGGCTCTCCAAAATGGTTGGATACTTCACAAGTCCACCAGCAATGCATTAATGTTCCAATTTCTCCATATTTTCTTCAGAATTTATCATTTTCCTTTTTTGTCATGATAGCCAATCTGATCGGTGTGATGTGGTACCTCAGAGTCATTTTGATTTGTATTTCTCTAATCAATAGTGATTTAGAGCATTTTTTATGTGACTATAGATAGCTGTAGTTTCTTTCTCTGAAAACTGCCTGTTCATATCCTTTGACCATTTATCAATTGGGGAATGACCTGTATTCTTATCAATTTGACTCAATTCTCCATATATTTTAGAAATGAGGCCTTCATCAGAGACACTGGTTGTAAAAATTCTTTCCCAGTTTTCTATTTCCCTCCTAATCTTGGATGCATTGGCTTTGTTTGTGCCTCAGGTTTTCTTTGCAAAGGCTCCCACTCTGTTGCAAAGCTTCCCTCTGATTACAAAATACCTGAGACTTATGCCCAAGAACTTCAGACAAGTGTAGTCAGTGCAAAGGCTTCTGGGAATCTGCAGCCACAGGGGCGGGTATTTTCTCTCTCAGTCCCAGCAAGAACCAATTTAAAGTGTCTGTGTTAGGTGGAAATTTGACTTTTTACTTTCTCCAGACTCACTTTTCTCGTGATTTTTGGCCAACTCAGAATGCTGTTCTTTGTGTTTGAACAATTTCCATGATCTGAAAGCACAGTTTGGCTTAGAGATGAGACACTGTTATAGACCAGCGTCATTTGCAGTATTAGAGTCTCTTTGGCAATCCTTAGGAAAATGAAAACTGGGCTGTTGTAACTAATTTAAACATACTCAGTGCCCTGAATTATAACCTAACTGGAAAATTACAACTGTCCACACAGTCTGTCTGGTTAAAAAAAAGAAGTTGATTCTTCTATGTTTACTGTGTCGTCTGAAATCATGGCATTTAGTTAGGGCAGTAAACCCAAAATAGGACCCTGAAAGAATATCTTTCTGCTGTGCAAATGCAGACTTGCTTCAGAAGTAGAGAAAGGGGCTTCGTTGCTCTTCCTTGAAGCTGAGCTGTTCATCTAGTGATTTCTGGGTCCTTGCTGCAAAGCCCTTTTTTCTTGTTTCAGAGCCATCGGTGTACAGATTGAGTACCAGAGCTGGAAGCAACTTTGTTGACATTTAGTCTAGCCCCTTTATTTTACAGGTGATGGAACAGGCTGAGGTAAAGGTACTTGTAGACCACTAGAAAAAACCCCAAGATCCTTTTATTCTGCCACACTTTAGGTTCTTTAAACCTTTCTTATACTTGCTCCTCTTACTTCTTAAGGAAGCATAGGAAAGCGAATAGAGTAGTAGGCTTGAGTCAGGGAGCTTTAGATTTGAATCCAGCATCAGGCTCATCATCTATAAAATGGATAGATCAATACCTCTAGCACCTAACCTCAGGCACTGAGGATCTAATGATGAGATGATGTATATAAAGCTTACAAACCTTAAAGCTCTATTTTTTAAAGTATTTAAATATTACATTTAAATTCAAAATTAAATAAAATTTAAATAGTAAATATTTGAAGTGCATTATTATAGGAGTAATAGCATTATTTCTGTTAAGAATTTGTATTCCTAATGTAGCACAGGGGTGAGCACCCTTCCTTTTTCTCTGGTCTATCATTATCTCTTTTTCGACACCCCGATGACTAAGATCAATTGTTGTTGTTGTTGTTAGGTTTTTTTTTTTTTAATTTTGGATAGGCTAGTTAAGTGACTTGCCCAGGGTCACACAGCTAGTAAGTGTTATGTGTCTGAGACCAGATTAGAACTCAGGTCCTCCTGAATTCAGGGCTGGTGCTCTATCCACTGTGTCACTTAGCTGCCCCTAAGATCAATTGTTGTAAAATGACTTACTCTTTTCTTTGGTTTTTCTTTTACACAGTCTCTTATAGACCATGCTATATCATAGAGATGAAAATGAGCTTAGGAACCATCTAATCTAAGCTCTCAATTTTACTGAAGAGGCACCTGATGCTTAGGCAAAATATCTGAGGAGAGTGCCGCATACTGTCAGCCATGAGGAGAGGTTTACAAACCACCGTCCAGAGTAGAATTGGCCAGACAGGAAGTTGAGCCGTCATGGGAAGAATGAATTCTGTACTGGTGGTACTGAAAAAGAAAAATAATAGAAGATAAAGAAGAAATTAAAAGAAGCATAGAAAGGCCTCCAACACATTAAGTTGGTCCCCTGTGAGGGGATTTATACAGTGATGTGGACAAAAATGCTCCTTAAAACTTTTCTGTGTGCATCCTGTAATTTGAAGAGCTGTAGAAATCATTGTAATGATTAACGGATTTTTTTCCCCCCACATGATGGTTTGGGCAGATCAAGGAAGTTTTCCACTCTGGTTAGAATGATGAGAGAAGAGAACTAACTTGTACCCCTGTCACTGGACCTTCTCCTTTAAAGATCCCTCTGTGATCCTTCAGTAAAAAGCCCAGAGATTTAGACTAGAGGAGTGAGGAGGTGAATTTATTAATCTGGTTGTATTGGATTAGTTAATGTTAATTAAATGTTGTATGAGTTCAATGTTAATTCACTTAATTCTTGAGAGAGGCAGTGTGTCATGGTGGTTAGAGAGCTGGCCCCAGAGACAGGAAGACAACCTGGGTTCTGACACGCACCGGCTGTATCACCCAAACAAATCACTTAACTTGTGCCAAGATTGGTAAGGTGCAGAAAAGGTGTTGGTCTACATTAGTAGAGGGAATCTCCATACCTGAGCATTCCCTGTGTCAGCAAAATCACAGACCCAGGCCCTGTGTTGGGAGGACCCCAGCAAACCAGAGGCTTTTTCATTGTCTGTTGAGTGCTTCAAAAAAACCACCTGCTCCCGATGCCTGATTTCTCCTTCGGCCACCCTGAATTGAAAATAGTTAGCCAGAGTCCAGAGGCATATGTTTTTTCCTTCGTAATCATTCAGGAAAATTAGATTTAAGAGATAGGCAGTCAGCTGATGCACCCAGGAATCCTCAGCTTTTAGCATGTATCAAGGCCAAGCTCAAAGCTCATCTTACCTTCTGACAAAGGATGCTTTCTTTAAACCATGTATAACTTTGCTTTTCAGGAAACTCTGTCAGCCACAGAACGTAGGTAGTGTTCCTGGAGACACACCTTCCTCAAGTCCACCACCGAAAGACCCTTTGAATTCCTCATCGCCTCCTCAGGTAGGTGACCTGAAGGGCTAGAGAAAAATGGAGAACTGAATCTGGAGTCAGCTTCAGAAAGAGCTGTTAGCTCCAGAGCCGGGAGGGGGTGACATGGTCACTAATCTTCTCTGGCTCCAAAGCAGTATTGTATGTAAAATACTTCATGAACCTTCAGACACTAAATTGTAAGTGTAAGTAAAGTAGTTATGGTAAAGACCACTGGATTTGGAACTAGATCACCTGGATTAGATGACCTTGAACAAATTGTCATTTAATCTCTCCAAGACTCGGTTTCCTTATCTCTGAAATGGTAATAATATGTCCTGTAATATAGATCTCATAAGATTGTTAAAATCACAAAAAATAATGTATATAAACTGCTTTATTTTTTTCTTGTAAAGTTCTGTATAAATGTGAGCTATTATTTCTGGCATAGGGTTTCCCATGGACCTTTGAAATCTTTGTACTTTCCTTAATTAGAAAAGCTTTTGTAAACAGTACCTTCGTCAGGTCATGTCAGAAAGTGAAATCTGAGTTCATTTCTAGCAGTCTGTGCTAATTGAACTGTTACTGTAGTCTGAATGTACGACAGTGACTGTGATCCGACATAGTTGCAGAATGGCCATATAAATGATGACCAGTTTTCAGAGATTTTGGCCACAGTGGCAATGAAATGCTTAAGCTGTACTAGGTACAGTTGGATGTTTGAAGTGGAAAACACGGAGGGACCAACAGATTCCTATGGTGCTGAAATTATCCCTTCAGCACTGATGTGTTAAGCCCTTAGTGTGGCTGAGAGAGATGCAGAATTAGATAAGGCTCGGCTTCTCTCAAGAAGTTCATAGCCCAGTGGGGAGGGAAAATAACGCAGCTAGCTGGAGCATTCACTGGTGGTATTTGGGCTTGGTGGATTCTGGAGCTTCTTGTTAGTACTTACAGAGTATATGACTAAAATCAACATGACCCTACTAATTAAGTTCATTGAAGTGTGTACTTGCCTGTTAGCTTTTTTTTTTCTTTTTAAGGATAACTTCCTTTAAAAAGAAAAATCTGTTCTTTGTTTCACATTTTTTCCCCATCCGGACTGAAAATTTCATAGCTTTAGGTGACTCCCTTTATGGAAATTATCCACACCAATTTTATCTGTGACTTAGAGAGTTTGCCTGGTACAACTTCCAAGTTAAGCCTGGAGACTGTGAAGGGCTTTGAACCCCCAAGCAAAGCATTTTAGATGTGATCCTAGGGGTGCTAGGGAGCCACTCGAGTTTAATGACTAGTGGGGTGATATGATATGATCTTCTGTTAAAGATAAATTTGCCAGCAGAATAGAGAATGGTTTGAAGCGGGGAGAGACTTGAGGCAGATAGACCCTCCAGCAGGGTATTGCAGTAGTCCAGGGGTGAGATGATGAGGATCTGCACTAGAGGGGTAACAGTGTCAGAGAAGAGAAGCGGGGCATATTCAAGAGATGCTGCAAAAGTGAAATCAGTAGGCCTTGGCTACAGATTGGATATGGTGGATGAGAAAGAATGTTTGCAAATGACCGCATAGCTAGTATGTTTCAGACAGGACTTTAACCTACAGTTTCTACCCTTTGTCCAGTCCACTACTCTGTTCTGTTTCTTTTGCAGCAGAGTAGGTACTTAATTAATGTATGTTGAATTGAACTCTTAGTCTCCACACAAGTCTCAGGCCCATTTTTGACCACAGAACCCAGCAGAACCAAATTCATGTAACATTAGATAAACATCTACTAAGTAATCACTGTGTATGAGATAAGGAGCTTGGAAATTGAGGAGAGACAGAAATAAAAAAATGATAGAAATGGTCCTTAGGCTCAGAGAACTTTGTCTCATATTTATATGATAGTGGTGTATGTTTCTGTAGCACAGGGCTAACCAGGTCCTTCTCCGGTTACCTTATTACTCAGATTATGAACTGCTCTAGAGTGATGGAGGGTAAAGACTTCATAACTAGCACCAACCAACCTTTCTAGCCTTATTTATGTTATTCTGCTTCACAGACTATGCAGTCTAGCCAAACTGGCCGACTTCTTGTTCCTCTCATACAAGCACCACTCCATCAGACCACCACTGTGCCTTGGCAACAACTCTCCTTATACCCAGACTCTTTCCCTCCTTACCTGGCTTCTTAAAATCCCTCATTTGCTTCAAACTCACTTCAGCCACTATGAAATCATCTTCCTAGAACCTTTCCTGATCTGCATAGCTTTTAGTAACTCTCCCCCTCCAAAAAAAAAAGGTTAGGTTGTGTTAATGTGGCATTTTTGTATATCTCTTAGTGTGTTCTATACAGCTGAATATGTCATCTGCCCCAACAGAATATCAGCACGCTTCTGGAATTCAGGGGCTTTGTTGGCCTCCTTTTCTAGCACAGGTCCTGGCATAGATTAGGCCCTGTTTGTTTATTGATAAATGTTTGTTCATTGATAGATGTGAAAGTTTACAAAGTTCATTTTGCTGGCAGGCCTGTGAGCCAGACCTTTGTCAGTAGTGTTGTTATTTGACCGTTTTCACTACCATGTTTAACAGTCTGCAGTGTTTCCCAGGTTTTTCTGGGAGAGCACCATTCAAGCCTCCATAGCCTGGCTCCAACTTTATTTCATAGAACTTCCTTTTAGATATTCTGTTCCTACTATATTAGACTGTTAGCTGTTCCATCTCCATGCCATCATGCACACAAGCTGTCCCACATTCTCCAAGTGCGTTCTCTTCCTCTTTACCTCTGCCTCTTAGAATCAGCTCTGTTGCCACTTGACTCTGTGAAGTAATGCCCCACCTCCACCCCCACCCCCCCTTTTCTCCTTTGCAAAAAAAAAAATTCCCTTTATTATGTAAGTACCTTGATGGTAAGAATAGAGTTACTTTTGTTCTCTTTACCTATCTCGTTACAACCCTTGCATATAATAAGCACTTGATAAATGTTTGCTGAATTGAGTTCAGTCTCATCATTATACAGATGGAGAAAGTGAGTTTTAAAAAGGCTAAGTAGCTATGATGGTCACATAGTTGTTGAATGGCATGCTCTGGATTTGATTCTAGGTTTTCTGACCCCCAAGTCCACGGTTCTTTTCATGACACTATCCTGTTTTCCAGTAAAGTGGAAATAAAGGGATAGGAACACAAGAGAGGAAGGTAGAGTGCTGTGAGAAATTAGAAGAGAAATTAGCTAAATTAGAAACTACTTTTATCTGAGGAGGCCAGGGAAAGTGTCAAAGCGGCATCCAAATTGAATCTTGAAGGAAAGGATGAATCTACGTAAGCCAATGGTGATGGAATAGACAGTTCATTCCAAGAAGATATGTGAGCCAAAGGCATAAATGCTTTTAGAGAGGGCGGGATAGAAAGCAGGGAGTACAGTGAGTCATGTAGTTTGGCAAGAGCTTAGACTAGATGTAGCGAAGGGAAGAATGGAAATGGAAGTCAGCCCAGTGATAGTACCGTTGTTTCCTTGGTCATGAATTTGACTCACTTTCTCGGTGGAAGGTCCCCATCCAAAGAATGGAAATCACGAGTGAGACGGTGACCCTGCTTCTCTCTTGAGCACCCATTGTTGCTAGACTCTTGAGTCAGAAGAGGATCTGAGGAAGTCTTGCAAACTATTGATATACTACCAGAACCATAGATAATCTTCCCTTTTTTTTAACCAGAAGCACCGACAACCTTGAGGTTTCAGTTTTGTGTTATATGTTGTTGATGTTGTTACAAAGATCTGGGCTGGGATTCTGGAAGAGTTCAGTTCTGATTTCACTAACTAACTTGTGAACTTAGCTTCTCTGGCCCTCAGTTTATGTCTATAAAATAGTTATAATTTCTGCTGGTTCCCAGAATGGTGAACACAAAGTACTTTGGAAAATGGATACTATTCCAGTTAACTTAGCATTTATTGCTGGGGGAAAAAGGGAGAGGAGAAAAAGAAATTTTGCTGTTCCCAAATCTGAACTTGAAGTTAGGAGACATGGGACTAGAACCCATGTCTGCTCCTAACTAGCTTTGTACTTTGAGCAAGTCTCTTCCCCTCTCTAGGCTTCAGCTCCTTTCCAACACCACCGTCCCCTTGTAAAATTAAGCAGTGGACTAGAGTATCTCACAGATCCTTTATAGCTGTAAAATACACATCATTGCTGTGGTGCTTGCTAAACTTCCAGGGAGAAGTTTCTTGGCATCTGCAGCTGTTCACACATGGAAAGACTGACAGAGTTTTAGATATTAGTTTTTGGATTATAGTTGACCTTCTGTTGTACACCAGATATTGCCTTCCCCAACCCTCCTTGATAAGGGTCGTTTTTGTTTGTTTTTAACACATACTGCTAACAGTGTACGAGTTGTGATGCAGGACCACTGGACCAGGGTCAGATGACACTGTTGATATGAATAATTAGTCTTTTGTTCAAGTCATGCTACGGTCCTAGCTGACTAGAACTTTCCAATTAGTATTTACATATATGGTCCTGAAATGAGGTAGGGATTGTCTTGTGGGCTTTCCTTTCCTTGGTTAGCATTTTTTTGGTTGGTCTTTTTCTGGGGTCTTTCCTGTTTTCTCATATAGACAAAAGATCCTGGATAACTTATCAGTCCCTTTACTTTCTGCTCTTCTCATCCCCAAATTTTGCACATTCATTTCCCATAGTCTAAAGTGATCCCTTTTGGGAGGAGCAGGTAATTAGCCTTTCATGTGTCATTGATTGCTCTCTTCCAAATTGGATCCGTGTAGTACCTTTGTCCCAGCTCATCCCATGTGGAATTTGGGTTCGGTCTGGCTTCATCCATAAGGGTGTGGCAGTGCTGTCCAACCAGGCAGAGCACACATGGATTTGAATCGTAGCAGTTTGCTCTACACCTTTGGCCCTGCTGCCCTTCTTGATGTCCTGTCAAGCGGTGTATGAAGGCTTTTGCTGGTAAAAATGAAGAAGTGGGCCTACTGTGATGATTGATTCTAGCTCTGAATTACAACTTGGGGCCTGTGCCAACGACTGAGGTGCCCTTGGTTGATGTCAGGCCACTTCTGAAGCCTTCACGCCAGTCTAGATAGAGCTCAGTCATGCTGAGAAGCTTCATGTTGTGCCCTCTCGCCACTGGAGCCCAGAATGAGGCGGCACCAGGGTATTGCTGTATTCCTTCTCACACCTCCATTAGACATGGGAGTGCCTGGCAGTCAGACTAGTGGTATGATCAGAGATAAATTAGCTTTGTCCTTGCGATTACTCTTTATCCCTCAGGGCCAGCAGTAGGGAAAGCATTGTCCTGGAAAGAGGAACTTCTTGCCCTTGATTCCTTTTGCTTTGAAATAGATTTCCTAAATCCAGACGTGCTTTGTAAAGATGAAGATTCCAACAATATTCAAACAACTAATCATTCAAACTCAGACGCTCAGTTTCTATTCATAGTGAATCTTCTTTGTATTGACTTCATCCTCAACAGCAGGGCTGCTTATTAATGACAAGGAGTCTGTCCATCTTACTGAGCTGTGCCCATCTCTGCTGTGAGATAAGTGGCTGCCCAAAGACAGAGCAGAGCTTGCTTTTCCTTTTTGGGTGATTTTGTGTTCTAGTCTGTGAGAGTGACCCTCACCCAACCCATGCTGTACGTTTGCTAAGCAGTTACTTTCTCTGAGCATTTCTTTTTATGAACAAGTGCAGGTGTGTGGACTACCATCCCCTCCCTTTTTCATCAGTAGCCAGCTCATTGGCCATTGTGCAGATCAGAAAAGGCCTCGGTCTGGTCTCACCATCTGAACTGTGCTCAGCAGCAACACTTCAGGACACAGTCCTCTCCTGCTCACTGGGGGCCTTTCTTTAGATTGTGGACAGAATCTGGAGGGGAAGCAAGGGCAGATGGGCAAGGGGGGAAGGCCTGGTTTCTGTCCACATGATCCCTGGAGTGTTTTTTCAAAAACCAGTCTCTCACCTGATTTCTCTCTGTGCTTTGAGACCCAGTCAGTGCCCAGTCCGCATCTGTGGCAGTGGTGACAGGGTGGCAGTTAAGTGAGGATAGAGTATAATTCAATAACAGTTTTGAGCTCCAGTAGTTGAGCTGATTCATCTGTGCTGAGCACCTGTTGAATCCTATTTCCTAAGCTACCAACACTATGTTACAGTGCCACCTTGTGGCACCGTGGAGACTTGCAAGCAGGGATTCTCCAAAATAATAGCAAGGAGTGGCTTCCACTTTTAATCCTTAGATGAGGAGGAAGACTACAGACTGAGAACCACCAAGGTGCCCGACATCTCATTCAATAACTCTGTAGGATAAATAAACAGCCATACCTCTGGTAGGCCAAATAACACCTTGCATATGGGTATTACTATCTTTCAAATGTGTGCTATTATTAAAATGCAAGTTCATTTTAAAATGTTACTGAGATTCACAGTAGCTTTTTGTCAACATGCATTTTCTCAGTCACCAGATGAATGTCAACTGCTCTCGTGGTGGATGGTCCACTGAATCTTTTGAGAGTTTAAAAAATACTCCAAAAGTTTGGGAACTATTAGATTAGATCTCCCTAAGGTCCCTTCCTGAGTTAACATTCTTTGAGCTGATAAGAACCTGTTGGAATCTAGCATTATCTACAATGTCTGCTACTCTACTAAATCTTCTATTTTTTTTTAAAAGAAACTTTCTTTGTTCTCAGAAACGATCTCAGCCACTGGATTTCATTGACCCGCTGGCAAATAAGAAGCCAAGGATATCTCATTGTACTCAAAGAACTCAGCCCACTTTCAATGGGAAACTGAACTCTTCTAATGGGAAGGAAGTCCCTTCTGCTCCTGGTCCAGCTTCTGTGGCCAATTCAGTCAGCTCTAGCTCCCACCTCCCTGGCCTGGAGCTCCCCCAGCCTCACGACCCCCTCACTGATGTCAGCAATGACATATGTCACAATGGCAGAGACTGTGAGAATGCCGAGGCCTCTGAGAGCCTCAGTCTCCCTCTGCTGACAGACTGTCCCCAGACCAGCAAACACAGTTGTGCCTCATGGCATATGAAAACCAAGAAGAAATCCAAAAAGCACAAAGAAAAGGAGAAGCGAAGTGAGGAGAAACATAGAGAAGAGAAGCAGGACTGTGAACTCATGAAGAACTCCGATACTAAGATGAGTGGGGCTCTGCAGGAAGGCACAGGTAGGTGTCCAGTGGGCAGGCTGTTGGCCTTGGGGACCAGTGGGGAAAGAGGGCTCAGTGACTGTAAAATGTCATCATGTCATGTACAGACACATCATATCATTCCTTCCCAAACTTTCTGTGCCAACACTGGCCATGGGTAACATTTCTCTTGAGAGCCTGGATCAGGATATGCAACTAATGGGGCTCCTTGGTAATCCAAATGATTTGATTTAGAACTGGAAGCTATAACACACACAGTATAGTAGAAAAGGGCACTGAGTGTGTTTTTGGAAGCAAGGCCTAGATTTTGAATTCTGCCTCTGGTATATCCATTTTGTGACCTTGCTTAACTTTTCTGGGGATCAGCTCCCTTCTCTATAAAATGACAGAGTTGCATTAGATTTTCTGTAAGGTTCCTTCTAGTTCTAAATCCTATGATCCTGTAACCGGAGTTGCTAAAGTTTTATCTTCCTGGAAAAATTATAATGGCTGTTCTCTCTGCCATGATCAGGGGGATATGGGGAAAGTGACAATAACCGTTGCCAGGTCTGTTGGGAAGAAGAGAAGATATGGAATGAATCAGCCTCTTGGACTTGGATGGGGACCTGAAAGCATCTAGTCCAACCCTAAAACATGAATACTTTTTTCAGGTTGCTCCCTAGCCAGTGTTTATTCAGCCTTCACTTGAGGACCACCAGTTCCAGAGGACTTGTTACCTGTCTCACCCAAGGCAGCCTGGTCTGTTGTTGGATGGCTTTAGTTACTAGGTTTTCCTCTGTGTTTGTAATAGCCCTAGACTGTGGAGTCTGAACTGGGAGGCTAACGTTTGTGATGACGAGAACCAGAAAAGGTCACAAGAGGGCTTCAGGAAGTTCTATCCTGGGGCTCAGAAAGTCACCTGTAAAAGCATCAGGATGGCTGAGTAACAAGTGATGTAAAAAAAGGCATGGGGATGTCAGTGGGCTGCAGGCCTGGTGTGTGAGTCAGCAATGCCATGTGGTCCTCCAAAAACTGTTGGGATCTCAGACGCAGAAGCTGGGAGGGAATTGCTTGGCTACCTTCCAGCCGGGTCAGAACTGACCTCCAGTGTTGGATCCTTCTCAGAGTTCCCGAGTAGGGTGAACCAAGATGGTGAGACTAGAAACCAGGCCATGCAGGGGCAGGACAGAAGGGATATTTAGCTTGAAGAGAAGATATTGTGTGTTTTACATAATCACTGTCTTCAAGGACCTGATGAGAAAAGGCTTAATAATTTTCTGTTGCTCCAGAGGGCTAAACTGAGAGCAGTGGATGGCAGTTGAGACAAGTAGATTCTTGATCCCTTTAAGAAAAAGATGCTGAACGTTCAGAGCTGCCGGAAAGTGGAATGGGCAGCCTTTAGGAGGTGGTATAGTCACTCTCACTGGACCACTTGTCAAGGATGTTGTACAGACACATTTGCTCAGTTTTGTGCTGAATTTGATTTCCTTCAAGCTCTGAGTCTCTCTGAATCTGTGAAAGAAATGGGTTCTGAAGGGTACTGGACAGTCCAAAGAAGCTGTTGAGTTTTTAAAGAGTGGAGGAGTAGGAGCCCCAGTCGCCTCTGTGAGCCAGAGGCCGAGCCATGTGATGGATCTGCTGCTTCTCTTCTTTGCCCTTTTCACATTTCGCTCACCTACAGTCTGGCATGCCTTTCCAGACCCCGTCGTTCTGGGCTCCAGCCACATTGGCCTGCTTGCCACTCTTCACCCCTGACATTTTGTCCCAGGTCTCTCTGTGTGTCTTTGATCCTCTTCAGAATCAGCTCCAGGGCCACATCCTCCAGAAGGCCTTTCCTGACCTCTTCCTCCCCACCCCCCAACTTGTTAGTTACCTCTCCCCTTACCTTGTATTTCATTTGTGTAGGTTTCTGTATTCGTTTATATATGTGCATGGAAGCTTCTGGAGACCATCCCTTGCTTGCCGTTATCTTGGTATTAGCTCAGGGCTTGGCATGTGATAGGTACTTAATAAATGTTTGTTGATTGAATCAATTTCCTCTTCCTGAAGATACAGTAATATGTACATTCCCATGCATTTGGCACAGACACACGTAGGAAGACTTAAACTTTTCAGAAAATACTAGCATCTCAAAAGAGGAGGTTATTTGCCCAAATGAATCTCCAGTTAATAGAATGTGTGGGAGAATGGTTTTTGAGGTAGAGCCCTCCTGGCAAACATTGTAAGAGTAGGAGCCCTAGGAGAGTTGGGAAACTTTGTTTCTGGTTCCAGCTCGGGGATCCTGCTTCATCTGTAAAATGAGGTGATTGAACTAGTTGATATCTGTGGCCCCAGTTCTGATAGTCTGTAAACCTGTAGTGCCAAAACTGGTACTCCCAAGTGCCATTCCCATCTAAGTACAATGCTGTCGCCTTCTTTATGAAAAGCATAGAGTCCTGGATTTGGAGTCAGAAGACCTAGGTGTGTCCTGTGTCTCTGTTCCTTACGTAATATGTTTGATCGTGGACAAGTCTTTTCCTCATTTTAGTGAGTGGACAAGATTATCACTGAGATCCCTGTGTTCCTGTGAAATGCCTTTTGATTTAGAGAGGTGAAGACCTCTCTAGTTTATGTCAGGGAAGCATATTTCTCTACATTGCAGAGCAAATTGGAGTTCTTGGTGGTTCCTCATAGCTGCTTCCTTATTGTCCAGGGTTGCTTCCCAGGGGGTGCCCATGTTATGTGTGTATAACAACGCATGTCAGTGTCGGTTATTATCAACATTATTATGCCAGCTGAGAAGGATTTGTAATCTTTAAAAATTGGTAGGTGAGTGTGTGGGACCAAATGGAGAGCTTTGTAGCCACAGAAAGAGAAAAAAGCGTTAGATTTTTCTGACAGAACTGATGCCTTCCTTTACCTTAATAAATTACAATCAAGAAAATTTCCAGGGGCAGCTAGGTGGTACAGTGGATAGAGCCAGCAGCCCTGGAGTCAGGAGGACCAGAGTTCAAATGTGGCCTCAGACACATGACACTAGCTGTGTGACCCTGGGCAAGTCAGTTAACCCCATTGCCTAGCCAAAAAAATTAAAAAAGAAAAAAAGTTTCCATGTCTTTGCTACACTAATCAGGAAACCAAATGGCAGGCCCATAGTTGTCATAGAAACTTAGAACTCAGTCCCCGTTGTTGTATTGTAGTTTAGTTTAGAAGCAGTAATGAGTAGTCTGTACTAGTGGGCTAATTCCAATAAGATGAAATATCAGTTGGGTTCAAAAAATAAACTGCATAAGTACACAATAGGGAATATGGTGGCAATAATAATTAACATTTGTGTCATCATTGATATGAAGAAATCCCAGTGATTCTGAACCCTTATAGGTCATCATACAAATCTCATTCCCTATTCTCTGATTTCTTATTTGTATCCCCTTCAACCCTCTTACCCCAAAGTTTAAACCATATTGTTCATGTCTACCACCCAATCAGAGTCCTGGTAGCTGTTATCTGCAGACCTCTGTGTCACTCCCCTGTCCCTTCCATTGTGCCTTCTGGAATACCTATTCCTTAGGTAACAAGCTTCTCTTCATCCTAAATCTTATCTTCTCCCATTCCTTTATCTTCTAGTTTTTACTGAAACTTGGCTTCCTGCTTCTCCCTGGCCCCCCATCCCAGGGAAACAGCCTCCCTGCCCACCCTTTCCAGTGCTGGCTGTACATTCACTCATTCCCCTCTGTTCACTCTGAATACAGTTTGCTCCCACACTGCCACTTCCAGGTTTTCCTCCTACCTCTTTCACTCCATAACCTCTCCTCCTTTGAAGTCCATATTGTTCATGTCTACCACCCAATCAGAGTCCTGGTAGCTGTTATCTGCAGACCTCTGTGTCACTCCCCTTCCTTCTTCAATGAGTTTAATACCTGGCTTACAGTTTTTTTCTCCTCCCCAGGTCCTGCCCTTGTACTAAGGGACTTCAGCATATGTCTTGACTCCACATCAAACATCCTAACCACTCACTTCTTCCATCTAGTCACTTCCCAGGGACTTACTCCTCCACCCCGCGCACCCCCCCCCATGGTCATACCTTGGTTCTTGCCATCACTCACAAATGCATCACTCCCACCTTGAAGACTTCTGAAATCCCCTTAGCTGATCATAATCTATTGGCTTCCCACCTTCCTCTAAGAGACCTTCCTCTTCAGCCACTGTGACCTCCTGAGCGGCCTTGACCCCCAGCTCTCTAATTGAATTCTACACTGTCCTCTTCTCTCCTTTATGGCATGATTGTGCCAGCTAAGCCTCAGCCTTGAATCTTTCCCACCATCCACTCTGCACACACAGGTGCTATTGGATGTAGATGGAGAAAATGACACAACTGTACAGACTGGGTCTGCTACAGTTTTATGTTACACAAACCTCAACTGAGCCCTCACCATATCAGCTCCCTCTCCCACTCTCTCCACAGTGCCTCTTCCAAACCTCATCATCCGTCCTCAGACCTCCCATGGTCCCCTCCCTTCTCAGCTGTGGACCTCTCATATTTTATAGAAAAAATCGACTTCGTTCACCCATGAGCTCCCCCTTCTTCTCATCTCACCTCACTCTCAGGTGCCTTCTGCTACCTTCTCCTCCCCCATCCCTGTCTCACATGATAAGATGGCCTTACTTCTTACCAAGGCTAACCCTTCTACCTGCTTAAGGGGCTCTCATTCCTTCCTGTCTCCAACGTATCACCCCGCTCTGTCATCCTGACTCTATGTCTAATTTTCAGTCTTTCCATTTTTGGCTCATTTCCTACTGTTTACAAACATGCCCTTGTCAGCCTCATCCTCAGAAAACCCTCACTTGATCTTTCTACCCCTTGTGCTTAAGCACATAACTATCTTCCTATTAGCTCTTCTGCCTTTTGTGGATAAATTCCTCAAAAAGGCCATCTACACTAGGTGCTTCCACTTTCCCTCCTCTCACTCTCTTCTTAACTTCTTACAATTTGGCTTCTGACCTTATGCCAGCAAAACTGCTCTATCCAAGTTACCAAGTTGCCAGACCCAATGGCCTTTTCTCTGTCCTCATTCTCCTTGACCTCTCTGCAGTCTCTGACAGTGTGGATAACTCTTCCTTCATGCTCTCTCCTCTCTAGGTTTTCGGGACACTGCGCTCTCCTGGTTCTCCTCCTTCCTCTGTGACTGCTCCTTCTCTGTCTGCTTTGCTAGAACAGAGGCACAGTGGATAAAGCCCAAGAAATTGTTGTTGAACTGTTTCAGTTGTGTCTGACTCTCTGTGACCCCATCTGGGGTTTTCTTGGCAAAGATGCTGGAGTGGTTTGCCATTTCCTTCTCTAGCTCATTTTACACATGAGGAAACTGAAGCAAATAGGGCAAATTGACTTGCCAATGGTCACACAGCTAGTAAGTGTCTGAGGCCAGATTTGAACTCATGGTTCTTTTTTCAAGCTCAGCACTCTTATCCACTTTACCATCTGTCTGCTGGAGTCAGGAAGACTGAGGTTCAAATTTAGCCTCTGACACTTAATAACTTAACCTCTGCGTGCCTTGGTTTCCTCATCTGCAAAGTGGAGATAATAGCAGTACCTCCCCCCAGGGGTTGTTGTAAGGAACAAATGAGATGATAATTAAAGGCCTTCCTACGGTGTGTTGTGGTGGTTGTCCTGTGTGTTGTCCTTATTTCCTCCTCCAGATCATGCTCTCTCACCATAGGTGTTCCTCAGGGCTCTGTCCTGAGTCCTCTTTTCTTCTCCCTCTTTCACCATACCTGGTGTTCTCATCACTTCCCATAGATTTCATTATCATCTTTATGCTGATGGTTCGGCAATCTACCTATCCTGCCTTAATCTCTGCTGTCCAGTTTCGCATTTCCAGCTACATCAGCCTGTTCATAGGCCCTCACCCCTCATTTCCAATCTGTTGCTAAGGCCTATCAATTCCACCTCTGCACTATCTTTCCAATATGTCCCCTTCTGTCCTCTGACTCTGCCACCCGTCTGGTACAGGGCCTTATCACCTCAAGCCTGAATCATTGCAGTAGCCTGCAGGTGGGTCTGCCTGTCTCAAGTCTTTCCTCACTCCTATCCATTCTCCATTCAGCCCAAAGTTAATTTTCTGACCATGTCACATCCCCCCTCTCCCCCAGTTTCAACAAATTTCATTGGTTGCCTGTTGCCTCCTGGATCAAATACAAAATCCTTTGTTTGACATTCAAAGCCCTTCATAACCAATTCCCCTCCTACCTCTCCTGGCTTCTTTTTGATTCAGTGATTTTTGCTGTTCTACAAACAAGATACTCCATGTCTCATCTCTGGGCATTTTCACTCTGTCCCCCGTGCCTTGGAATGTTCTCCCTCCTCATTTCCAATTAATGACCTCCCTGGCTCCCTTGAAGTTCCAACTAAAATCCCTTCTCTACAGGAAGCCTTCCCTCTTTTAATTATTTCCTATTTATCCTGTAAATAGCTTGTTTGTACATATTTGTTCCTTTGTCGCCTATTAGATTGTGAATGCCTTGAGGGCAGGGGGCTGTTTTTGGCCTCTGTTTGTGTCCCCAGTGATTACACAGTGCCTAGCCTGCTTAATAATATTAATTGATTTGACTGGTGAAATGCAAGGCCAGCATGAGTCAATACCTTGACATGTTATCCACAAACCCTTCAGACATTCTTAGATGGCATTAATGGAACCATGTCTATAGCAAGTTAGGTGACTATCCTGCCATGTTTTGCTCTGCTTAAACCATAGCTGGAGTATGGTGTTCACTTCTGAGACCATATTTTAGAAAATACTTTGACAAACCAGAATTAGTCCAGAAGGAATCAACCAATAGGAGGGACCCATCCTCATGGTATGATCTGCCATACCAGGATTGCTTAAAGAGCCTGCTGGGGATATTTATCCTGAAGAACAGAAAGCTCCAGGAGAAGAGGAGCATTATGGTTCTTACCAACTCTTTGAGGAATTGGCACAGGGAAGTTGGAACAGAGTTGTTCTGTGTGGTCCTAGAAGACAATACTAGAATTAATGGGAGGAAATTACGGAGAAACAGATTTCAACTGAATATGGAAAAGAGTTTCCTAACAGTCTCTAAAAGTGGAGCTGGTTGCCTGCTTCATGGGGATAGTGAGTTTCCTGTCACTGGAAGTGTTCAAGAAAAGACTGGCTATCTATTTGTGGGAAATGTTATAGAAAGAATGCCTATTTCAAGTAGTGGGGATGAGAGTGCAGTATAGTGGATAGAAATCGAGACCTAGAATAAGGAAGATCTGTGTTCAGATCCTTGCCCGAGTGACACAAGCTTTGTGTCCCTGGGCAAGTTGTTCGTCTTGGGGTCAAATGCTTTGCAAACCTAAAGCACTGTATAAATAGAAAGTATTATGACCTGCAAAGTCCCTTTCAGCACTAGGTATTTAAGAGCACCTATTAGGTCCTTGCACCTGTGTAAGTGTCTGTGCTGGAGTTAGTAGACTTTCCTTACATTGCCTTTACTCCTAACATGCCTTCAGTCCATTGTGGACTCACATTGCACTTAACTGGTTTTTTCAAATGGCAGCACAGGATCACCTGTCTTCTAGGGGAAGCAAGAACAAGTTGATATCCTCTAAGCATCAATGGGGAAAGAAATAGTGGCTATGCATGGTTAGGATTCATTCATTGATATTTTTTAAAAGCAGCTGTGAGCTTTAGCATTGACTTTGTATTTCAGTTCTGGATGTGTAGTTCATGTTTCCTATGGATAATGAGAGTGGCCCAAACACTGAAAAAATGACATCCAGAAATGGGATGAAACATCATTCAGCACTCTTTCTTTGAACTGTGACTCTGGCTCTTCATCTGAGGCAGTCACACATTCATTATTCCCTTTGCCTATCTGGAGTGTCTTAATTTGTTTTGCAGTTCACCAGGAATGGACTTTCTTTTTTTTTTTTTTTTAAATTACTGCTATAGACATCAGCAATATTCCCCATCAGTGGAAAAATAGGAGACAGTGTTTTCTGTTGCATTGTTTGCAGATCACCTTGCTTCTTCAAGAGGCTTTTCCCAGTCCTGCTCAATTTCAGCGCCTGTATTTTGAGATTATCTCCACTTTACCCTTGTCTTTACATAGTTGCTTGCATTTTGTGTACCCGACACTTAACATAGTACCTGGCTCATAGAAGGAGCTTAATAAATGATTGTTGACTTAACCTGACTCTTGGTCTGTTTTCTCCTCTCCAAAGTTGAAGAGGTTAAATTAGATCATCTATAAGGCCCCCAGCTCTGACAGACAGTCTCTGCTTTCCCAACTCGGTATTCTAAGCACCCTTCTGGTTCTGACTTGTTAGGATTCTAAGTTGAGTGAGTGTGGAATGCATCAGATAATTTCTGTATCTGCTACTTGAGTGACCTTCAGCCAGGTCTCTCAGTTTCAAGTGCCCCCAGTCCTGCATCCTACCCCTATGCATTTTACAAGTCACAAAACATAAAGACACATGTTCAAAATGTTCTGCATTGTTAATGGTTCTTGCACATACATTTCTGAAGGTGTAGCTCTGATCGTGCTTTGTAGACTGTTGTTTTCATGAAGTGTTCTTATCCTTTGTAGGTTTAAATGGAACATGCAATAATTCTAGTGTTCCAACATCAACTTCGGAAATGCCGGATTATCTATTGTGAGTAACTTCCATTGTTATTTTCAGGTCTGAGAACGTGCAACTGATACAAGCCTAAGACATGCAGACTATCCATTTGGTTATGTAAGCTAGGTCACACTCATGTGGGCTTCTTGTCACAGAGCAGTTTCTGTATTCACCCTAAGACCAAATTTGGTTTTAAAAAAATTCGCCTAAGAAATAATGGCACAGGAAACTTAAGATGTCACGTTTTCTCCTATTTCTGCTTGTTCAGATGCATATGTTGTAGTCATGCATAGTAGGAAAGAGAAAAATGTAAAATTCTATCTATTCCCAATAGAATTGGCAAGTTTTTGAAGAAGGAAATGTCATAAAATGCGTATGTGTATGAATTTTAGGCAGTTCAACCTGTTCTGCATTTGTCTCCTATTTAAAGTAGGAAATTGACTGTATGAGATTAATTGGATGTTTCGAGCCACAGCTTATAGCTACAGGGGTGTGGGGGGAGGGGTTGGTGGGTGTTAGAGCTACAGAATCATGGTGTAGTGGAAAGAACTCTGGATTTGAAATCAGAAGCCTTGAGTCAAGTCCTAATATTGGGCAAATCACATTCCCTTTCTTAGCTTGTTTCTTCCTCTCTGAACATAATACTGGTACATCCTCCCCAACTTAAAGAAATGGGAATTGATAATCTTATTGAAATAGCATCTGAGAGGGGCAGCTGGGTGGTGTAGTGGATAGAACACCAGCCCTGGAGTCAGGAGGACCTGAGTTCAAATCCAGCCTCAGACCAAACACTTGACACTTACTAGCTGTGTCACTGGCTGGGCAAGTCACTTAACCCAAATTGCCTTTTAAAAAGAAAAAGTATCTGAGTATTTCAGGGATCTAGAGGTCCCTCACTAGCTGATCCTACTGTCACTGAAGCAAGTGATATTCCTGTCCCCGAAGTTCTGTCTGCCTCTAGCTGTTGCAGCCGGTGCTAAAACTTCTGTCTCTGCCTTTCTCAGAAAATATGCTGCCATTTCCTCCTCGGAACAGCGTCAAAGTTATAAGAACGATTTTAACGCTGAATACAACGAGTACCGAGATTTGCACGCACGGATAGAGAGAATAACTCGACGGTTCACACAACTGGATGCAGAGCTCAAACAGCTTTCCCAAGGTTCAGAAGAATATGAGGTATCACTGACTGTCTCAGTTCCAGATTTGTTCCCCTATGTATTTACTACTTCTCCGTCCATTTAATTGGGATCATTTAGACATTTAGAGAACTGACTTATTAACAGTAGGTGCTGGGAAATGTGAGGAAAAGGGCCAGGGGCCCACAGTTCAGTTGACTAAACTCTACTGATGGTCCTGAGGGAAGAACAATTAGCAGATTGTCCGGCAAATTGTAGCTTCTGTTCAGACTTCTTGCCCAGCGTTAGTTACCTCGATTGGAAGCTTTAATACATGCCAAGTGTGGCTGAACCCGGCTCTTTTGTACGAACCACAAGCCTTGGTTAAGTCAGACAATCTATGGAAATGCCGGCTGTGCTAAATGCTTTTTTTCCCAGAGGCCTTAGTGATTTCATATGTTCAATAAATACTGGTTATGTGCAAAGCCCCATTGTTGGCACTGAGTGGAGACAAAAAACGAGTAAGACAGTGCTCTTCAGTAGCTTATGGTACAGTGGGGATGACAGGAAACATCTAGAAGCAAATTAGAAGGTGAAGCGCTATCAGATCAGACAAGGAAGAGATCCCTGCTGGTTGAGGGAGCTAGGGAGAGCATGGAGTGGGCTTGATGGAAATTTAGCAGGCAGAGGTGGAGAAAAGAGCTGGCCATTTTAGGTGTTGAGAATGATGATGGAAGCAAAGGTATTAAGAGAAGAAATGCAGGGCATGGAGAATGAAGATAGCAGAACTCATTTTTTCCCTCCCCAACCAGCACGTGTTACGCTGGATTTCTGGCCAGACGTCCATCTCCTGATGGACTCGTGAGTAGCAGTGCCAGCTTCCCCGGTTTTGCCTTGCCCCTCTCTCCAGTTGCTGTGTACTTTTTCCTCCTTCAGATTTCTTTTCCTGGGCTCCTTGGTCTGACTTTATGTGATTGTCTTTTAGCTGGTCATTTGTGCCTAGGGTGCACTTTAAAGTGGAAACAGTGGGTCAGCCGGGGCAGGGGGGGAATTACTTTTCTGCCGTTGTTCCTTGACTGAGGCCGCTCGTGAACAGAAGGCTGCAGGGCACCATCATGTAGCTGTTGCGATGGCTCACGTTCTTTTGGGTTTCTTTCTCTCTGCAGACCACCCGCGGTCAGATTTTACAAGAATATTGGAAAATCAAAAAGGTGGGTAAAAAAACCCTTTGTATTCCCTTCAGCAGACGTGCTCCCTCGTGTGCATGCACTTAGTATATCCAGAGATGGGGATACCCAAAGACGACAATCTGTCTGGCACTCTGACGGATTACACAGGGCTCTCATGTACAGGTCATCTGATTATTATCCTTCATTGTACAGGTGAGGAAACTTGACATACAAATAGGCCTCGGGGTCACACAGGAAGTAAGTTCAGGCCTTCTGACCAGCAGTCCAGTACTCTGTGCCCTGCAGCACGTGTGTGCTGCCTTGGCCTGAGACACAGCACATCTTGCCTGGCATTCTCAGTGAGCTGGTGGTGATAGGGAGGAGATGAGATAGTTACAGAAGTGAATCATCTCAATACAGACCAGAACGTAAGCACAGAAGAGAGGTTCAAAGTGCTGTATGCCTTCCAGGGAAGAAAAGATGGTGTCACGGGGAGGAAGAGATCAGCGAGAGCTTGATGGAGTCTTGTGGTGGGTACTCAAGACCCAGGGCGGCCATCTTCTAGCTATATGACCTTGACCTTTTTTCTGAACTTCAGTTTCCCCATCTGTAAAATGGGGATAATCATCCTGTTCTTGCCTTCCCCTTGGGATTATTGTGAGGATCTGTGATCCCTTAAGTGAAAGTGCATGAAAGCACTTTGGTAGCAGAAGGGTAAGCAGTGATTTATGCCCACAATTTTTTGCTTACTGACATACTCTCAGAAGTAAGAGGTTGTAAATATCTTCTGTGAGATAGCAGTGGCACAGTGAGCACAGTGTGAGCCTGAACTCCTCATCCCTCCACGCTGCCCTCTGCTGTCTACTCTTTTACCTCCCCCATGAAACACACCTATAGCCCTCCCCACACAGACTTACTCCCAGTCTCCCACCAAAATGCAGGAGGCTCTTAACCTGGCTTAAAAGTCCATGAACTGGCTTTTAAATAGTTTAACAACTCTCTTTCAATATAGTCGATTTCCTTTATAATTATTTTATTTTTATCCACTTAAAAGCTTTATTTGGAGAAAAGAGTCTGTGACATAAAAAAGGTTTAAGAATCCTGCCCTAAGCTCTTATATCAATATGACTTTTCCATAATAACAATCTCTCACATTTATATGACATGTTGAGATTTATAAAAACTTTACTAATATCACCCTGTTAGATAGTACAAATATAATTATCTCCATTTTACAGATAGAGAAACTGAGGCTCAGAGAGGGGAAGTATTTTATTCAAGGTCACACAGCTATTAAATGGCATAGCTGAGAATCTAATCTAGGTGGTCTGACCTCCAGTCTTTCCACTGCATGATGCTGTAATGGGCTTCTGTAAAGCGTCATAGAAAGGTAAACTGTCATTTTATTGATTTCCCCCATATTACACACACACACACACACACACACACACACACACACACACAGAGCCCTGTTGTGATATTTTGAGACTATTCTTTATGCACACCCCTTCCCTCTGTCCCACTTCTCCCAAATCATCTCGTAAGATGTCATTGGATGTGTAGGTGCCCAAAGCATCTCTCATTTTATACATTTTAGAGATAAAATTTTGCCGTGTTTTGTAAATCCTGTATTAAAATAGAATTGGGTTTTTTTTCCCCATGAATTTCTGAGGAAACTAGGGTTTCTTTGGTAAAAAGAGCTCCTTCTGCTGCCTGAGGGTCTGTTTTATGTAAAGACCCAGACTTGTAAGGGGATAGCAGGAAAATTAAGGAAAAGTTAAGCAAGTTCTCTTCTTGCTGTCCCGACCTTCTAAAGGAAGGTATAAGAGACGGTCCTTGAGGATGGGAGCAGATGTGAAAGATAGTTGGTAGGAGTAGAGTCTACTGGAGTGTGCACTGGTAGGTGGGGAATGCCCATTTCAGGTTATAGGGCTCCACCACTGACATGGTGGCTGTGGCCTTGGCCATCATGTTCCTCTTCTGCCATAAAGAATACTACTGTCTACCCTGACAAAAGGAGAAGAAGACATATTTGTATTCCTGGAATCCTGCCTCAGAGCAAGGGAGTCTCCTTTACCAGAAATCTTCTAGCACACACCCTTGTCTGGTATCACTGGGTACACAGGGGCTCATGTTAGGATCTCTTCTGAGCCCCTTTCCAGCCCCGAGATGCTAGGACTGTCTGTTTTCAAGGGTTCCTTAAAGTGCGGCTCACAGATGGAGCTAAGAGGAGAAGGTCACTCATCTCCATTTCCATGGGACCTTAGGGCTTTCTGTGGCCTTTCAACTTTTTAAAATTTTATTTTAATAAATGCAGTATTTATTCACTTTTAACATTTTTTTAAATGTTCAGTTCTGAATTCTCTTCCCTCCCTCACCCCTTGAGAAGGCAAGCAATATGATATTGATTATACATGTAAAGTCATGCACAACATCTTTTCCTATGGCCTCTAAATTCATCAACATTGGATAGCTGCTACGTAGAAGACACTTTCCTCGCAAAAATCTGATGAGGTGCGGAGTGTCTGCATTATCCTGGTTGGTGCATGGATGATTGTGCTGGACTTGGTGTCATGAAAACAAAACCTCACCCTAGACATTTAGTGCCTTTGTGACCCTGGCACCTCATTGAACACCTCAGTTTCCTCATTTGTAAAGTGGGGGTAATAATTGCACCTACCTCACAGGATGAAATGAGATAACACATGTAAAGTGCTTCACAAACTTCTAAAGCTCTCTCTCTCTCTCTTTAAATGCTGGCTGTTGTTATCATCATCATCATCTCTGTTTTAGAGGTTAAATGAGTTTCAGAGACTTGGTGACTCAGAATAATCCCAGAGCCAGAAGGGCCTTCGGAGGCCCAGAAGGGGTTGAGGGCTTGTACAGGCCTGGATGAGGTGGTCAACTAGCCTGTTGTCCTCTCTGCTTCCAGACCCAGACTGCTCTATGGCCAGGGAATTCCCCCCGGTTCCATCACCGAGGTGTTCTTAGTATTCTCTCCCTGATCTCTTTCAGACTAATACTAACTACAGCCAAGAAAAGTACCGTTGTGAATATCTGCACAACAAACTGGCTCACATCAAGAAACTGATAGCAGAGTATGACCAGCGGCAGCTGCAGCCTTGGCAGTGACCTGTGTGCTGGGGAGTGCCGGGCCTGGATGGACTGGTGGCTGGCCGCAGCTCCCGAGCTGCCACTGGGCTCCACTGGCTCTTGCTGGGCCACTGGCATTTCAAGCTTCCCCCTTTTGGGGTGTGTGGGGAACAGGGGAAAGTTTAAAGAAAAGAAAAATGTATCTATTTAACAAAAAGTAGATAAATAAAAGGAAAACTCACTCATTAACTTCCAGAGGAAAACGTGCAGGGGAACTCCATGGTTTCCATAGGTTTGAGTGAGTAGCAGGTTGTCAGCCCCTGGTTGGGCTGCTTATGATCCTCTGGTTCTTCTGCTTTCCCCCTCAGGGAATGGGGGCACCACTGGGGGATGCATTTTGGGGGCCCAGTCACCAGCCTAAAAAGCATCTTCTTTATATGCAAGCTGTCTGGGCGCCTTGCACAGGATCAGCTCCTGAACCCCATGGGTCGAGCAGGCGTCTCTCCAGCCATCTCACTGGATGGCTTCTCAGAGGGCCCAGGCCCAGGGCTCAGCTTCATGTTTACTATTGGAAAATGCTTCTGCGGCCCCGGGCCTTGGGAGACCAGTCCCTGGAACGCCTCTCCTTTGGTGACCGGCACCTGTCTTCAGCCTGCATCGTGCGTGCTGTCTCCACTGTCCCAGAGGACTCTGAGATGTCTGTCCAACTTTTCTAGTTTTATATGAAGATGGCCAATTTTATTCCTTGCTAATGAGACGATGGTCTATTTTTGTATGAGAGAAAATGCATCTTTTCTAAATCCGTGCCTCTCCTCCCTTTTGGGCCAATGGTCTGGATCCCTTTCCTTTGTTCTAATTGCAGTATTACTAAATCGATAGAGGCATTATTATTATTATTATTGTTATTATTATTATTTTGGTGATGCCCTGTAAAAAGAAATGCAAGCAGCTGGAGGTATATTTAGAGTTGGGGGCTTTGGTTTTGACCCCTTCCAAAGAAGCGGCAGGCCCTCAGCTTTTGGAACAGAACGAGATCTGGCTGAGATCGATTGAGTTGTCCCTCTCCCAAGATCCTTGTTCCAGATTCTGAACCCTGCCTTACAGGTCTTCAGGGAACCGCTGTGAGCTCAGCCCTGGGGGCAGGGCCCCCAATGTAAGTCTCTGGGCTTACCTTCTTAATTCCTTCCCTCTGTCTTTCTTTGAGTACCCCAAAGTATTCCTTCTTCCAGTCTTTCACCTGCTTGGTGAGGGTTTCTTTGCACTAGAAAGTTCCTTCTCTAGGGGAATCTGTTGCCTGGAAATAGCCCCTCCTTTTCCTTTGTGTCCAGCTCAGTTCCCCCAACTCCCTCCCTCCCCAACCTGGCATTGTACCAGATAGCCACCTGAGAAGCTGCCCTCCTCCCTCTTCCCATGTCCTCAGGCATGCCTGCTTCACTGGGGCTGGCCTTCACTGTAGATGGCTACTTAGCTATTTTGGGATTCATTCAGAGTGGTAATCTGCATTCTCTAGTTTCCCCAGATAGGAAACCTGCATTAGCAGGAGCATACCCTTCAGATTGAATGCAGTCAAAACTGATAGTGGATTTGTGTGTCGAGCCCTCTGGCTGTCTGAACATTGAGACAGAGTGAACCTCTTCACAGTAAGCTCAACTTAACAGAATGTCGAGATTTGGCCTGGATATGATTGAAAGGAGGGAGATGCTGGAGTATCCAGCATCATTGAACTGACAGTTGTTAGTGGAAGAGGCTGCTGCATCTACCCATCAATATCCTAGCCAAATAAGCTTGCAAACAGTATGCCAGAACATCTGGCAGGCCACAGAGAACCAGATAGGCAGAGGCATCCTGAAGTTGGAGAAAGATGTCTTTTCCCCCAGATGGGCTTGCATCGAGGTTCGCTCCATGGCAGATGGCTCAGCTTTGAGGACTTCAGACTACTTTCTTAGCACAAATGAATAGAATTCACTGAAGTGTGAGGGAACTTCCCAGACAGGCATTGTGGTGTTGAGAGGCCTTATTTGAAAATTTCATGGAGACGACACCCCCATGTTGTGGGTAGACCCTGATCCGGTAGGTAGATGTGGTTATAATAAGGTCTGACTGGTAGTACCAGCAGTGTCCAAGTTCATCCCCTAGAGCAGAACCTTCGGTGGCTAGGTGGGCCTTGCCCACTGGGCACGGTACTTAAAGATTACGCCTATATTTGGGTTTACAGTAGGGTGTCCAAAGGGCACATCCCAGGCTTTAAGAAAGATTTATGTTCAGGTACCCAGCCAAGGTCAGGGTGTGTCCAGCCATAGGCATTTGGGAGGTTGCTGCCAAAACAAGTTGTAAAGACAGGTGGTTCCAGACAGCTGCTACTGACCTTGTTAGGGAGGAGTCAGGGGCAGGGAGGATCTTTTCCAACTACTGCTTCCAAAGAGCTGGTGTCATTTGGTGGAAACAGGTCGACCGGAGTGTTCCTACACCCTTCTCTTCCCCCTCACCCCCTTTCCTGAGACTGCCTGGATCACTTCAGAGCCTGCGCCACGTGGCTCTTGGTTCTTCATGGAAGCACACTGACCAGCATTCGCTCCCGCTCCCTTCAGCAGGCTTTGGAATTTTGATTTGCTGTTGGGGGCCGGTGGGGTGGGTAACGTATAGGAAGAGACCTTATCCGTCTTTCTGCATCTGCTGTGAGGATATTTTTGCAGACAGAGTTGTATACAGAGATTTGTCATATACATGTACATGTATATTCTGGAACTTAGAGAATTGGAATATAAAACAGAGAAATATTTAATGAATTCAAAACTGTGAGACCCAGTTAGCGTTCAGTGACTCTTGCTTCATTTCTCTTTCAGACTGTCACAAGACATTGTAGTCAGACCTGCCTTTTTATGGGTTTTTTTTTCTTTTAAGGGATTATGAAGCTAAGTAAATGTGTGCTATTTGGGTTAATATAAACCAGTTCTAGGTGATTCCGTATGATCTAACTTATTGATACTGTGTTTCTACTTTGTAATATTGTACTGTGGAGAAAACAGATTTTGAGCCATGGAGTTGGAGTTTACAAAAGCTTTCAAGTTTGCCAAAATGTTACAATTGAAAGGCTGCCTAGTCTTCAGCTTTCCTAATGTTTTCTTAAAGAGCTAGTGTCCTTTTTGTACACTGAAAAGGTGAATGCTGATTTTGCAACATACAATAAAATTCACTGTATTGGAAGAGAAAAAGTTGTGGTTTTGTTTCTTACTTAAAACGCTGTAGGGAAATCTGTCAGCTCTTCCCTAAACACCCTTCTGGAGCCAAAAGCAGTTGTCTTTTGCCTCTTGAAAGGACATAAACTCCTTTCTCAACCTAAAGATGGCTCTGGGCCCAAACTGACCATTCAGAAGTTTTAAGAACAAAGGGGGAAAATATATGCAGCACATCAGATCTAGAAGGGGCATCTGAACATGATGTCAGCAGCAGCGGAACCTTAGAAAGCATCTAATCCAAACCTCATTTTATAGATGAGGAAAACTAAGGCCCAGAAAACGAGTAACTTACCTGAGAGCATAGAACAAGGTATTGGATGAAACCAAGGCTAGCACCCAGGTCATCTAAGCCCACAGCCTGCCCTGCTTCCTAGCAGGGGCTTCCAAGCCTTTCTCAGGATCGGACAAAGCTTCCTTCTTGGGCCCTAGTTCTTTCAATCTTTCCTGTTATTCCTGCCAGTCTTGCCACTAGGGTTAATTGTATCTGCCTTCTAGCACCCCTCAGCTCAGTAATTCCTTGTTGCCCAGGGCCCAGTGTGGGGCTCCCTCCTGCCAAGGCTCGAGGTCACAAAGAAACCAGCTAGAGGGAGTTCTAAGAAAAGCCACAGGAATGATTTGTTGGGCTAGGAGTGGATAAGAGCAGCCCAGACATGAAAAACTCAATTACCAGTGCTGGGGGTTGGGTGGGGAAGGGGGGGTGGTTCCAAAGACTTTTTGGGGGTGGAGTGGGGAAGGTCACTGGAGAGCCAGGATGAAATTTCCAGAAATAGCTACCATTTTCCTGCACTTGACTGCTTACAAAGTGGTTTCCTCACAAGGACCCTTGAGGGGAAAGCCTTGCAGGAATTCTCCTTTTTACATAGAAGCAAACAGGTTTAGAAAAATCCCGTAACTTGTATTTAGTGTCACTGTTTTTGCACCTGGCAAAGACAGACCAGGACCAGAACTCGAATATCTTCATGCACTAACCCTGCCTCCATAAACCTTAACCTTTGCCCTTGCTGTCTGCCTAGGCCCCCCAGAGTCCCATTGTCGGTGAGCACAGCACAGCCAGATTGCTCAACCCAATATGCTATGGCTTTCCCTTTCCCACTGCCACCACCATTGTACTAGCTTGGCTTTAGGGATTGGAGGTCTTAAATGGAGGTGGAGTGCAGGTGAGCCTCAGGGAAAACTTAGGATCAGCAATCTTCTTGTCTCTTGAAGAAATCATAGCCTTCCTTTCTTCCTCAGCCCCAATTCTGGGGTCCTCTGTAAAACCCTTAGAAAAGGAGGCTTGAAGCTGATGAAACTCGTACGTTACCCCAAACAGCAGAACTGGGACACACGTGTGTGTGTGTGTGTGTGTGTGTGTGTGTGTGTGTGTGTGTAGACACACATACATATTCAGGGCCCACCTTCTTAGCAAACAGCTATTGGAAAATGGGATAGGCTGTTGGGGGGGGAGGTTGAACTCTCCTTAATTGGAGATATTTAAGCTGGGGCTGGATACCATCCCCCTTCCCCTCCCTGCCCCCAAAAGCATTCCTGCCGCAGTGAGAAGTTCCTTCAGATGACCTCTGTGAGCCCTTTCAGTTCTTTAGAAATCATGGCATATTCGTGTTAAGAGGGATAGCCAAGCTAGATGTGTGGCTTTGGGCAGCTCTCGATCTAGCCCTCAGTTTCATTGATCAAAAAGGTTAGCCTGATCTCTGAAGTCCATTGAATTTCTGGTATTCTATGATCCTCATATTAGGGGCAGGAATTGGGAAGCCTTCTTGGAAATGGTGGCTATTAAAGCTGAACTTTGAAGGTTGGAGAGGATTTGGTTAGTCCAAGATGAGGGGTGGGGGTGAGGGGGCATTTCAGGCAAAGGAAACAGAAGCAAAGCTGTGGAGAAAAGGCTTGGGGCCGTTTCCAGGGTACAGAGGGAGTTTTGTCCAGTTTGTCCTGAGCCAAAGCTCAAAGGAGGGGAGGCTGAGGGAGATAAGGCTGGAAAGGTAGGTGGTCAAAGTTCTCAAAAGCCAGGCTTTGAGGCATTTGGACTTAATTCAATCCCTGAATGCCATTCTAGGGGTGTTTCCATCTCCTACTGAGTTGGGCTAATTCAGACATGTCCCTTGGAGTTGGCTTTGTACTGATCCCTAGGATTTTATGGGTTGTCTCCAAGGGAGGCCTCAGGTGGTCTTGGCTGTTAGGCTCCAGCCTTTCCTTACAGGAATGGGCTTGGGGTTCACCTTTTTTAAAATCTTAAAAACCTCCATAGGCCCTGAGTGGGGGCAGGGTAGCTGAGCTAGGTTAGCCCAGGAGTGGGTCCGAAGTCCCTGGGCCCTGGAGGCCCAGCTCCTTCACACTTATGGGGCCAAACTCCCCACAAGGTCAGGGAGGGGGAACAGATTAGCAGGCAGCTGGAGGAGGAAAGCTCTGTCAGTGGAAATTTACCAACTTCCTGCCTAGCCCCTGAGCTACCATCCCATCCTGGGTGGTGAGGATCAGACCGGAAATGAAAGGGGCTCCCTGCCCCACCCCCCCAGCCTGACCATTGAATGCCTGAACCAACATGAGAGCTGGAGGTCTCCTCCCCTCTCCCAGATTTGTCCTCCTCTCACTTTGGCATTTGCAGGCTGTTGAAAGATCCCAAATTTCAGAGATAAGCCTGAATCCTAGAACCAGCGTGGTCCTGTCCAATTCTAGGCTATGGATAACATCTATGCTTAGGCTGTGTGGCCTTGAGCAAGTCCCTTCCTTTTGGGGACCTCAGTTTTTTCACCTACAAAATGTTGGGCTAGTTTTCTAAGGTACCTAGTTGACCCCAATAGTCTTTATTCTTTTTCTTTTTTGTTTCTTTACAATTCTGACTTCCTGTGTTCTAAGGTACCTTTAAGCTCTGTTGTTCTGTGTTCTGTGTTCTAAGATCCCTTCTGCCTCTGAAATCCAGTGTTTCTAAGGTCCTTCCCAGCTGACATTCTACATTTTAAGGTCCTTTTCAGCTCTGATGTGTATTCTAAGATTCCCTCCCAGCTCTCCGAAATGAGCTGATTGATGAATGAGCATTGAGGAAGCCAGTCTTATTCCAGGCACTCCTTGCAGTTAGGGAGAAGTTGGCACAAGTATATCCCCGAGGAGGAGTTGGGTCCTCTGCCTGCTGAAGAAGGCTCAGCTGTTTTAGCTGGTTTGCCTGATGGATGTCTCCCTCCCCCAGCTCAGTGGAGATAAAGCCTTCTCCCTGGGCACCAAGCCCAAAGGATGCTTTCACCGCGGGAGCTGAAGAACCCTTCCCATGGATGCTGCCTCCCTCTTTGCACTCCTCCGGCAATCACGGGTTCTCTTAAGGCTGAGGCTGGCACCTAGCACATACATAGTTGGTGCTTAATAAGTGTTTGTTGTTTTGGGATGAAATGTTGAATTACATCCCCTCCCTCCACAACCCTTCTGACTTTCCAAAATAATCCACCTTTTGGGCCCAGGGCCAGCACGGAAAGTTTTAGCCCCAAAGGCCATTTGTTTTCCAAAGCTCTCCGGAAGATGGGTGGTGGATGGCTCCAAGAGGCGAGCCCCCACCTCCTGTTTCTGTGAGAGTATCCGCTGTTGCTGCCTGTGAGCGCCTGGTTCTCACGCCTGTTATCAGCTGCTGATACAGCACAGCTGAGGGGGCTGATGGTCCTTCTCCCTCCCCTCTAGCACTGGGCAGACTCAGCAACACTGTGGTCTTGGGCTGTCTGCCCCTCTGCCCCTCCCATACCTGCAGTCTCCTTTGTATCCTATAACAACTCTGAGAGGTAGGTGGTATTCTCCGCATTTTGCACATGGGGAAACAGGCCCAGAAGATGACCTGGATGTAGAGCTAAGAGGACCTTTGGGGCATCACAGGTGTCCAGCTTTCACATTTTGGATATGGGGACACTAGACCCAAATTTCTCCCCCAAGCTCAGTGAGTCACTAGCACGACTGAGCCAAAAGCCAAGGTTTTCTGGGCTCACCCCCCCCCAATTTGAGGACACATTCAACATAGTTTAGTTGGGCTTGACCCCTGATGAGATGTCTTCCCATCTCTGGGCCCCCTTCTCCCCAGTTGTGAAATAGGGGCGGTTCTTTAATGCTGCGGGTTTTCTGCTCTAATGTTCCTCCTCCCTACCACGAGGTTTTGTGTTCTTTTCTTTGTTAGCTGTGAGGTCCAGTCTCCATCTGCCCCATCTCCCCCAACTTAACTAAGGTATGGGGAATTTAGAGAGCCCCTAGCTCTGTGTGTGTGTGTGTGTGTGTGTGTGTGTGTGTGTGTGTGTGTGTGTGTGTGTGTGTGTGTAGGGGGAGCTTGATGGTGGTGTTAGGAATTGGGCGTATTCCGGAGTAGGCATTGGAAATTTGGGGACGAGGGTGTATCTGGCCGGCCATGGGAGCCGCTTGGCGATGGAAAGTTTCGGACGGAGGGGGTTGGGGGCGGGGCGGAGCTGGCCGGGGCGGGGCTGGCCGCCTTTATCCCCTGGGCCCAGAGCTAGAGCCGCCCCCGCGCGCCCGCTCACCCACCAGCCGGACCCCAGAGACCTACGCGTCCCATGTCCCCAGCTCGGCCAGCTGCCACCAGCCAGGTCGCCGCCGCCGTCGCCACCGCCGCTGCGCCAGCCTTCCGGTGAGTGGGAGCCGCCGCGGGCAGGCAGGGGAGACCTTTCCCCAGCCACCAGGGGGACCCCGGAGGCCGGAACCTCGGCCGCCCAGCAGTCCCCCTTTCGTCCACCTCCTCTTTCTTTCTCTCCCTCCTCTTTCTGTCTCTCCTCTTTTTTCTCCTCTTTCCCCTTTTCTTCTTTTCCTTCCTTTCTCCCCTTCTGTCTCTCTCTCTTCCTCTTCCACATTCCTCTCATCCTCCTTCCTTCTTCCTTCCTTTTCCCTCCTCTTCCTCCTCCCTCCTCTTCCCTCCTCTTTCTCCTTTTCCCTCCTCTTCCCTCCTCCCTACTCCTCTTTTCCCCCCTTCCTCATTTTCCTTCCATTTCTCTGTTCACTCCCCCTCTCCCCCAAACCTGTGGGGGGTGTGGCCTGACTTCTCTTCCCACTCCCAAACCCCACCCCCAAGCACCGAACTCTGCGTTCTGCCGTAGGGATACCCCAGAAAGAACATCCTGTCCAAGCCCTTTGCCTTGTAGGGGAGTGGTGCTGGGCTGAACCAAATCAAGTCGCCATCCTGCCCACCCAACAAGCTTGCTTTGTGCGAGTGTACCCAGCCCTGCCAGGACAGGGTCACCCTGTCCCGTCCATTGCAGGACTGGACAGGCCAGTCTCGAAGGGGCAGGGGTGGGGCTGGGAGGGAGGCTGGGGTCCTCTTGGAATAAGGCCAGTTTCATCCCCCCCCCCCGCAGGCTCCAGTCCCCCTGATATCCCAGGTAGCTCCCAGGACCCCAGAGACAAAAGTAGAAATGGAAGAGACCTTTGTGGTGGAGAGCCCAGATGTCACTTATGGGCCTGACTTCATCCAGGCCGGCTACAAGTACCAGACAACCCGGGTCAGCCGGGATGGAGGCAATATTAAGGTACCTTGAGGCCTTTGCCTCCCACCTGCCTTCTTCCCGACTAGGCAATGAGTCCCAGAGTTCCTTTGGGAGGGGCTGTGGGAAAATAGGGGACAGCAAGGAGCACCCTGGGATGAACTGGGAGAAAAGGTAGGATTCCAAAGGGATGGGGAGGGGGGGCCAGTTTCCAGGTCTAGAGCCAAGAAGTTCTAGGCTAGGTTGTGGAGGGTGGGGGGAGGCAGGGAATCCTGGGATGGGTTGAAGAAATATCTTAGATCTTTGGAGGGATATAGAAATATATGGAGTTGTGAGGGAGGGAGGTGGCCCAGGTCAGGATGGGCCAGAGCCCTACAATAGGCTAAGGATGTTCAGCTCTCCCTACTTTCCTCCTGCTCCCACACACAATAGGTGCACCCTATTTCTGCCCACTTTACGTTCCGTACTGAGCGGAGAGTGCCCCGATTAGGGGTCATGCTAGTGGGATGGGGTGGAAACAACGGTTCCACGGTGACAGCAGCCGTGTTGGCCAACCGACTTCACCTCTCCTGGATGACCAAGACTGGTAAGAAGGTAAGAACTTTAGCTGGTGAGGGCTGAGAGGGTGGGGGACAAGGACTTGGGAGGCCTAGGGGTGGGGCACCAGGACTTGGGGGGACCTGGGCTCCAAGCCACCCCTCACCCCACCCCACCCCCTGCCCCACTCTGCCAATAGGAAGCCAACTATTATGGTTCTCTGCTGCAAGCTGCCACAGTAAGCCTGGGCAGTGATGACCATGGCCAAGATACCCATGTTCCCTTCCGTGCCCTGCTGCCCATGGTCTCGCCCAATGACATTGTCTTCGATGGTACGTAAAGAGGGGATGGGACTAGGAGGAGCAGGTGGGTGTGGGAAACCATAGGGCCCAGGGATGACAGATATGTCAGCAGGGATCTGGAGGGCAGTCCTAGTATAGGGGAAATCAGGAGGTCTGGATTCTAGCCTAGGCTCTGCCCCCAAGTTACCACTGTGACCTTGGAAAGAGTTGCTTGTGACCTCCTCCAGGTGGAGGGGCTGGAAGAACTGGTCCTTTTTATGTCCTGGGCCACAGTGTCTGTCTCCTGCAGGAGGCGGCCTGTTGAGCTCTAACAGCTTTGGAATTGGAGACCAAGGACCCAGGCTTAAATCCCTCTCTGCCACTTGTTACCTAGGTGACCTTGGACCTGTCTGGACCTAAGTGTTCCCATCTGTAAAATGACAGGGTTCACCAGGTTCTTTTTGGCTCTAAATCTGTGACCCCGATGGTCCATTTATCCAAGTGCATCAGAATCAAGGACCCTGAGGCTTCCCAAACCCCACTTCTCTTACTAAGAGATGGAGGGCTAAGGCTAACCTAGTTGGTGGCTCTGAGATTACAGAACCCAGAACCAGGGCTAGAAGAGGCTCGAGAACAGAGAACATGAGCTGAGAAGAACACCATAGATTGTGGGACCATAGATGGAGAGCTGGAGGGGGCAATAGAGGCCTCACGTCCAACCCCGTCATTTTACAGATGAGCAAATTGAAGCCCAGAGAGGTTGTCAAGTGACTTAAGCTTAAAGTGACCCTGGGGTCACTAGTTCAGTCAGCTAGGTAGTGTCTAAGGTGGAATTTGAACCCAGGTCCATCCTAACTCCAATTCCAGTGTCCTGTTCATTATGCTACACGGCATAAATGCAAGCCCCTCATTTGTGTAAGCCCCCCACCCCAGCCCTAATATTCTGTGTTCTAAGGGCCCTCCCAGTCCTGACATTCTGTGTCCTAAGGGCCCTCCCAGCCCTGACATTCTGTGTCCTAAGGGCCGTCCCAGCCCTGACATTCTGTGTCCTAAGGGCCGTCCCAGCCCTGACATTCTGTGCTCTAAGGGCCCTCCCAGCCCTGACATTCTGTGCTCTAAGAACCCTCCCATCTTTAACATTCTATGTTCTATGGTCCTTTCCCTATGAGCCTGGCTTGAGGGTAGAGTGGGGAGAGAACACCACCAACTGAACAGTGATAGCATTATCTGGTGCCCTCTCAGGCTGGGACATCTCTTCCCTGAACCTGGCAGAGGCCATGAAGCGGGCACAGGTGCTGGACTGGGCGCTGCAGGAACAGCTGCGGCCCCATATGGAGCAGCTGCAGCCCCGGCCCTCGGTCTACATCCCCAAGTTCATTGCAGCGAATCAGGAGAGCCGAGCAGATAACCTCATTCTTGGCTCTCGGGCCCAGCAGGTGGGTGCCCGGGCTCTGGGAAGGAACAGGGGAATGCCGAGGTGGGGATGGTGCTGGCGGGGACCCTGTGTGACGCCTAGCTGTTACACTCCTCCCCATAGCTGGAGCAGATCCGCAGGGACATCCGTGAGTTCCGGGCCAGCAGTGGGGTGGACAAGGTCATCGTCTTGTGGACAGCCAACACCGAGTGCTTCTGTGATGTGGTGCCTGGGCTCAATGACACGGCTGAAAACCTGCTTCATGCCATTGAGGTGTGGGCATAGCATTGAGAGGTCCTGGGGGAGAGGACCAGCCTGGCTCAGGAAGTCTGGGGTGGGCATTAGGACAGCCTGGCTTAGGCTGCTGGTGTGGCTAAAGGACCCATGGGCTGAGGAACTGGAGAACTGGCTTCTGGTGCCACGTTCCCAGGTTAATTGGCTCACTGTCTGGCCTTGGGTAAATATTTTTCCCTTCTTAAACCTCATTTCTCTCATAAAATGAGGAGGTTGAATCCAGTGATCTCAGATGTCCAGCTCTGACAGTCCACATTCAGTCATTCAACAAATATTCACTGAGCATCCGCTATGTACAGAGCCCTGCACTCAGGTCTTAAAGGGAAAGATATGGCCCCTGTCCTCATGCAGCACATGTAGAAAGGGGGTAAGACACCAGAATGGAAAATTAGGAAAATTAGGAAAATGTCTATTAAAGTGGGGAGGGAGAAATATCTATCAGAGAAAACTTCCTGAAGGGGGTAGTGTTTTGAGGTCTAGTTTTCCAGGAGTAGTGAACCATCTTGAAAGCTTTTCCCAGCCCTGACATTCCATGTTCTAAGGTCCCTCCCAACTCTGATGTTCCATGTTCTAAGGACCCTCCTAGCCCTGCCCTTCCACGTTCTAAGGACCCTCCCAGCCCTGACATTCTGTGTTCTCCTTCTGACTCTGACATTCTATGTCCTAAGGTCCCTCCCACAGCTCTGAAATTTCTACATCCTAAGGATCCTACCAGCCTGGACATCCTGTGTTCTAAGGGCCCTCCAAGTCCTGACATTCCATGTTCTGAGCACCCTCTCCATTCTGATGTTTTCTGGGTTTTTTTTCTCCCGCTCCCAACAGCGGGACCTTGAGGTGTCCCCTTCTACCCTGTTTGCGGTAGCCAGCATCCTGGAAGGCTGCGCCTACCTCAACGGTGCTCCCCAGAACACCTTCGTGCCAGGTGCGATAGAGCTAGCCATGCAGAGACGGGTCTTCATCGGAGGAGACGACTTCAAGTCTGGCCAAACCAAGATCAAATCAGTGCTTGTTGACTTCCTCATTAGTGCCGGCCTGAAGGTAAGAGGGATTGGTAAGTCTTTGCTAGAATGCAGAATGTCACCGTTGAACCCTAGACCTGACTCTTAGCACAGAGAGCATAGAATGTCAGAGCTGGAAGGGACCTTAGCTCATAGGGTGGATACAGACTCGGAGGGGAGACGGTCTATCGTGTAAACCCAGCCATAGTTTATAGTTGAAGAAATAAACCCAGAAGAGGAGAAGTTACTCACCCTCCCTTCGAGGCCAGTGGCAGAGCGAGAACTTTACTTTGGGCTGTCCACATGGCTCCTGAAGGCTCTTTTTGCTTCCTTGGATGATGGAGGGTGATGATGGGGTGGGGAACCAAGCCATGGGTCACATCCGTTTCCAGAGGGATGTTGGGGATGGTGGAGAGGATGGACAATGGGAATGCAGTGAGGAGAGACTTACAGAGCTGTCTCCCTGGGCACCCCCCCCCTTTATTGCAGACGGTGTCCATCGTTAGCTACAACCACCTGGGTAACAATGATGGCCAGAATTTGTCAGCCCCAAAGCAGTTCCATTCCAAGGAGGTCTCTAAGAGCAACGTCGTGGACGATATGGTGCAGAGCAACCCACTGCTGTACGGCCCTGGGGAGGGGCCTGACCACTGTGTGCGTATGGTAGAGATTGTGCCGCAGGGCTGATGCGTGTGGGCTAGCATTGGGGGGAGGGGGTCCGAGGGACTGGGGCCCCCCTGTGGATAGCGGTGTGTGTGTGTGTGCATGTACATGTAAGACCTGCGACCTGTGCGTGTGCGTGTGTGTGTGTGTGTGCGTGTGTGCACATGAGCTCGAGTGGGTATGCTGTCCAGGCAGGTCCCAGTCTAGGTAACTGCATGATGGTGACTGGCAGCGTCAGTGGATTGATCACCGCCCCCCCCGTGTGCCAGGAACTTGGAATACAAGTGCAAAGAATGAAACAAGGCCTGTTTTTGAGGAGTATATGTCCTAATTGGGATAGGGACCAGGGCGGGGGGGTTGGTGGTCAGCACAACTGCACATGAATATATACATACGGCATAAATATGAAGTGATAAATACGAACACGCACAAAGTAGTTCAGTACGAGGGATTTGGGGAGGGAAGGAGGGAGGGCGTTTGCACGGGTGGCCTGGGAAAGGCTGCACGTAGAAGGTGGTGCTTGGCTCTGTGCGGTGGAGGGAAGGATGGAATGCCTTCCAGGGCTGGGGGACAGCCAGTGAGTGCAAAGGCGTGAAGGTGGGAGACGCGGTACCTTGTGTGAAGAAAGAGAAAAGATTAAGGTGACAGGATTGTGGAGGGCCCACTTAGGCTAGAAAGGTGGCACAGGTCTTCAAAAGCTAGGCGGCATTTAAATCTAATCCTGGAAGGCACTGAGGAGCCACAGAAGTTGGTGGAGGAGGAGAGAGACACATAATCAGATCCGAGATGAAGGAAAAGTGGGTCAGCAGTCGTGTGTAGGATGAACCAGAGTAGGGAGAAGCTTGAGGAAGGGAGACCAGTTAGGAGGCTCTTGTAAATGAATAATATCATAGTTAGCATTTATATAGCACCTGCTGTGTGCGGGCACTGTGTTAAGTGCTTTACAGATATTAACTTTTAGATCCTTACAATGACCCTGGGAGGTAGGCGCTGTTATCTCTGTTTTACAGTTGGGAAACTGAGACAGACAAAAGGTAAGTGACTTGACCAAGGTCACGCAATTAGTACATATCTAAAGCCAGATTGGAACTGGGGTCTTCAGACTCCAGGCCTGGCACTGTAGCCATTGTAATACCTAGCTGCTTCAATAATCTAGGGGACAGGTGATGAGGACCTGAATTTAGGTGGCAGCAGCATGAGTAGAGGGGAAAGGATCGAAGTAGAAATGGCCAGATTTGGGAGCAGATTGGGGGTGGGGTGAAAGAGAGTGAGGGGTTTGGGATAATGCCACGGTTTTGTACTTGGGAGATGAAAAGACAAATAGGAAATTTGGAAGAGGAGTAGTTCTGCTGTGGACACGATGAGTTTAATTGGTGGTATAGGACTGAAGCTTAGGAGAGAGACTGGGGCTGGGTGTAGACTGGGTCTGGAGTTATCTATACAAGAGGCCAAACCGTGGGATGGAAGAAGTCACTGAGGAGCAGGGAAGGAACAGAGGAGGGAGCCCAGGGCAGAGCCTTGAGGGAACCAGTCACATTTAGGGGGATAATGTTAATATCTGTAAAGCACTTAACATAGTACCTGGCACACAGTAGGTGCTTTATAAATGCTAACTATGATAGTATTTATTTACAAGAGCCTCCTAACTGGTCTCCCTTCCTCAAGCTTCTCCCTACTCTGGTTCATCCTATACATGACTGCTAACCCAGTTTTCCTTCATCTCGGATCTGATTATGTGTCTCTCTCCTCCTCTGCCCCTCTGGGCAGAGCAGCTTCAGGCTGGAGGTCATAAGCCAGTCTAGAAAGGGCAGAGGAGAGAGAAGAAGGGCAGCGACCAACTGTAGACAGCTTACTCAAAGATCTTAACTGAGAAAAGGAGGGGAGATGGGGGCGGGGGGCAAGGCCCGAAGAGAACGGTAGGATTGAGTGAAGGTTTGTATGGACGAGGGAGACTAGGGCATGTAAGGTATTGGGAAGGAACCATTTGATGGGCAGAGATTGAAGATTAGGGGGGAGGATTATTCAGGATGCAGTCTGAAGGCAAGAATGAAGGGAATGTTTCTGGAGTGCAGGTGTGTCCAGAGGGGTTGGCTTTGGCGAGAAGGAGAGGGTGGGATATGATGGGGAAAGAAGGGAGCTCCCTGCGAGTGGTCTCAGTTTCCTCAGTAAAGAGGCAGAGTTCTCAGCTAAGAGAATAGGGAGAAAGGGGTGATATGGGAGTCTCGAGAAAAGAAATAGATTCTATGGGGAGTGAGATAGGGAAATCAGGGAGGAATAAAAAGATTGCCTTGATGCAGTGAGGGCCCGGCCGAGGTTGAATAACGTTCATTCTGCAAGGAACCAGGAGGAGTGGACGGTGGAGCCGGAGCTGAGGTTCAGCAAGAGAAGGCCATCAGTGAGAGGAGGGGGCAGGGAGTTCAGGAGCAAAAGATGATATAGAGCTGAGACAGTGCCTAGAACACTCAGCTTGAAGTTGGGAAGACCTAGGCTCTAATCAGTCAATCCATCAGCAGGCGTTTATTAAATGTGCCAGGCACCGTTCCAAGGGTACAAAGACAAGAGTGAAACAATCCCCTCCCCCTCTTGTTCAATGGGTGGGTGACCCTGGGCAAGTCATTTAACTTTCCTCAGCCTCAATTTCCTCATCTGTAGCACCTATCTCCCAGGGTTATTGTGAATATCAAATGAGATCACATAGTAAAGCACTTTGCAAACCTTAAAAGTGCTACATATGGGGCAGCTAGGTGGCGCAGTGGATAGAGCGCCGGCCCTGAAGTCAGAAGGACCTGAGTTCAAATGTGACCTCAGACCAAACACTTAACACTTATTAGCTGTGTGACCCTGGGCAAGTCACTTAACCCCAATTGCCTAAAAAAAAAAGTGCTACATATAGATTGAAACCTATCTGTGTGTAGATATCTATATAGCTATATACATCTATATAGCTATATCTATCAGTCTGTTGATCTAACGATCTGTCTGTCTATGTATCTGTCTGTCTGTCTGTCTATCTATCTATCTATCTATCTATCTATCTATCTATCTAATCTACCTCCCTCCCTCCCTCCCTATGTATCTGTCTAATCAGCCAGGATGGATGTAATTGCCTGCTGTGTGCCAGGCACTGTGCTAGTGGGTCACAGAGCCAGTGGGTGTCAGAGAGGAGATCTGAACCCAGGTCCTCCTGGCTTCCCCCCAGAAATTTGGTCATGGAGCTAGCCCTCTAACCATTACACCACACTGTCTCTCCCATTGTAAGTGACGTCATGATGATGTCTGTGTCCCCTCTCACACTGAAATGGACAGGCCAAGTTACCATTCCTGTTTGACTTCCTTCCAGGTCGTGATCAGATATGTCCCTTACGTGGGGGACAGCAAGCGAGCTCTGGATGAGTACACATCAGAGATCATGCTCGGGGGCACCAACACCATCGTCCTTCATAACACTTGTGAGGTACGGGGTAAGAGGGGTTGGCTCTGTGGGTGGGCCCTGGGAGGCGGGCCCCTCCTTCCCTCCGCATGCTGGGCTGGGCTGCCCCTCCTCCGCCCCCTTTGTGTGCCCAGCGGTGCCTTTGCCCTGTGCCCCCAGGACTCCCTCCTGGCCAGCCCCATCATCCTGGACCTAGTGATCCTCACGGAGCTGTGCCAGCGCATCACCTTCTGCACCGACAGTGACCCCCACTTCCAGAACTTCCACTCGGTGCTGTCCATTCTTAGCTTTCTCTGCAAGGCCCCGATGGTGCCCCCGGGCACCCCCGTGGTCAATGCCCTCTTCCGGCAGAGAAGCTGCATAGAGAACATTCTCAGGTGAGAGCCCACGGGGCCTGGTGGAGGGACTACTCTGGGCACTGGGCTGCAGGAGTGGGGGGAGGCTGTCTTCTTAGCCAGGGCTGATGGCATCCCTCCTATCCCCCCAGGGCGTGTGTGGGGTCTTGCCCCCCAGAACCACATGTTGCTGGAGCACAAGATGGAGCGTGTAAGCAGCGAGTTTCGACGTGAGGGTGCCGAAGCCCCCACCTGCCCTGTGCCCCAGAAGAAGGGGGCGGCAGCTTTCCCCCCCAATGGTTATGTGGGTGGCGCCGATGGGCACACACATGCCAGTGCCCAGCATGCCCCTGCCTCCTAGCAGCCTTGGGATCGTCACCAATGATCCCTGCCAGTCTTAGCCCACCGAGGCCTCTGTGAATCCAGCCTCTCCCATCGCAATAAATCTGGCATGAGAACGGCATCTTCCCTAAGCCTTTGGCTGATTCTTTTCCTGGAGGCCACCTTGGATGGCTGGACAGCCAGCCTCACCCTGCCTCTGTCATTCTGTGACCTAGGTAGCCAAGGAGGTCGTGTCCAGCTCTTAGGTTCTGTGATTCCATCAGGGTGGTGCTGGGGAGAAAGGAAATGTAAACTTCTCCTGGCCAAGAGACAGGATGGCCAGCCCCCAGGGAGGGTAGAGAGGGAAAGACAGACAGATCTGCCCTGGATGACCTCTCCCAGGGAGGCGTCTTGGAACAACGCACGAAGCATTGGATTTGGAGACCCAGGTCCCTGGCTCTTTCACTTGCTCCCTATATGACCTTGGGCAAGTCATTTGACCTGTTTCCTCATCTGTAAAATGAGGGGTTTGGACTCAGTCCTTTCTAAGATCCCTTCTAGCTGATCCCACCCCCAGATAACTTCATCCTATGCAGTCTCATCCCCGGGACCCAACCCTCGCCTGGCAGCCTCCGCCCTATCCCAGGCAATCTTCCAGGACCCTGAAACCGTCTCATTCGTCCGAGGTTGGTTTCATTCACCTCCAAACACTTCATTAAGCCTAGGATGATGCCACCTAAGGAGAGCCTCCCTTGCGCCAGATGGATCCCTGTGTAGCTTTGCCTGCCCCATGCACAGAGCTGTACCTAGCCTAGAGAGGTCTCCAGTCCTCTCCTCTTCCTCCGTCTCACCGATGCCTTTTGGGAAGCTGCCTTTATCACTATTGAATTCTCCTTTGCCCTAAACAGTTGCTTCTGTCCCAGTCATCCGTCCAGTCTTTTGGTGCTCAGCAAACCCTGGCTTTCTCCTGAAAACATCCCATTGCACAGCACCCTCCCAAGGCTGGCTGCCCCTTCTCTCTCACTTCAATTCTCCCATCCCCTCTGTCATCTTTCATAGAATCACAAAACACTGACTCGGGAGGGGTCTTGGCAGCCATCATACCCAGGCTGTTCTGGAAGGCAGCCCTTTTTTGGGGGGGGGGTTAAGTGACTTGCCCAGGGTCACACAGCTAGTAAGTATCAAGTGTTTGGTCTGAGGCTGGATTTGAACTTGGGTCCTCCTGACTTCAAGGTCGGTGCTCTATCCTCTGTGCCACCTAGCTGCCCCTAGGCAGCCCATTCTTAAGAAGCCTTAGTCGACCTCCCTGAAACATCCCCTCCCACCCCCACTGCTTCTCCTTCTGCCTTCTAGGGTCACACAGAATAATAACAATTGCTAAGCACCTACTATGTGCTGGGCACTGTGGTAAGTGCTTTACAGTTATCTCACTGGATTCCCACAACAGTCCTGGGAGACGAAGGTGCTATTATTTCCCCCATTTAACAGGTGAGGAAACTGAGGCAAACAGAGGTGATGTGATTTGCCCAGGGTCACGGCTAGCGAGTATGTGATGCTGGTTTCAGACTTGGGTCTTCCACGCTCTAGGCCGTGCCACCCAGAACAAATCGTGGCTCTCGTCCGCAGGCCAGCCCTTTCAAAGACTAGTCCACGGCTCTTGTGTCTTTGCTGCACCCCCCCAGCCCTCTCTGGACTCAATGCCATATTTCTTCTCCCGATCTGCATTCCTTTGGGACCCCCTCCCCCAAGTTTGCTCCATCCAGCCCATCTTCATTGCTAACTCCTCTAGACTTTTCCTTCTTTAGGTCACTTCTTTCCCTCAAGTAAGTTGGGCTCACAGCTAACAGTCTGCTCCTCTACCACAGTCTGTTGGCACCCCCCCCCCGGACCTCCCAGCTCCAGAGCTTCTCAAACCCCTCATTTCCTGAAGTCCTCCATCTCATTTGCCCAACCATGTCCGGAACGGTCATCCCTTGGACGCTGTTAGGACATCTTAGACAGTGGGGTGCTAGGTTTGAAGGGCAGAAGACCTGAATTCAAATTCTACCTTAGACACAAGCTGTTATCCCAGGCACATTAAATAGCCTCCCTGGGACTCAGTTTTCTTATATGTAAAATGGGAGGAGGGGGGCTGGACTTGATGGCTTTTAAGGTTTCTCCCAGTTCTAAATCTATGAGCCTATTTCCACTTCCTTCCCCCACACCAGAATTTATGTGAGTTTCAGATACCTGACTATGCAGGACCACCCAGCACGACTCACCCTGCTATGCAGCCACTTTTTTTTTTAATTTTTTTAGGCAATTGGGTTTAAGTGACTTGCCGAGGGTCACACAGGTAGTAAGTGTCAAGTGTTTGGTCTGAGGCCGAATTTGAACTCAGGTCCTCCTGACTTCAGGGCTGGTGCTCTATCCACTGCACCACCTAGCTGCCCCTATGCATCCATTCTTGATCTATTTCCAGTACCAGCCTTTATGGAGCTGGGGTGGGTACCACCTCCACTAGCCTGGACACTTGAGAAGTGGGGAAGGACACAGGAGCCATGCACGGGTTATGAAAAAAAATCAAATTCCATTTATTGATGCAGGTACCCCCCCTCCCCCCACCCCCTCCCATGGCTCCTTCTTGACAGCCCCGGCAGTGGAGTTAGAATGTCCGGTCCCACGGCCTGAGCCCCAGCCCTGGGGCCAGGGGCGCCCCAGTGGGGTGAAGGGCTGTACAGCTGGGGGAATGGACTCCGGTCCGTCTGTCTGTCTCTGAGGTCCTCGCGGTATAAAAGTAAAGTTGTTGGTGCATGAACGTCAGGCCTGCAGGCCCCCGATGGGCGCTGCGAAGTGAAGAGGGCAGCAGCCCCTGGCCTGAAAGGGTCTGGCTGCTCTGCCTTCCCCCGAACCGGGGGCCCTTCAGCAGAGGGTGGGCAGCCTCAGCCTCCCCTGGCCCAGGCCTTGGGGCTGTCAGAAGGTAGGAGTGGACCCAGGCTGAAGGGATGGCCCAGCCCATTCCTCGTTCTGTCCAAATGTCCGAAGCAACCTCTGGCACCTCCCATCCCCCTGTCCCTTCCTCAGGCCCAGAAGACCAACTGGGGTTGCCTTGACTTCGGGGAGGGGCAACTCGCTGCCCTACCCCAGTCAAGAGTTCGAGAGCACCCCCCACCACCCCCAGCTTGTCCAGAAGGCCACAAGGTTGGGGTGATGGGGGAGCCAGCCCCAGATGCCCAGATGCTGACACCCCAGTGGGTGCCTATGGGCGAGGTCTGAGAGGGCCGGGGAAAGGAAGTGTATGGGGAGAAGATGGGGAAGAAGGGTATCCGGTCCTTAAATACACAAGCTTACAAGGGGGCCAGGGCTGAGGGTAGTGCTGTCTTCATCACACGCTCATGGTCAAGCTGGGTGAGTACTGTGGAGAGAAGAGAGGGGGCCGGGGCGGGGGACTCAGCTCCTGTCCCAAGGAGAGGAGCCCCCCCTCCTGTCCCACCCTAGGGAGAAACAGCCAGGATCACAGGGATTCACAGCTGCAAGGGACCCGAGAGCTCGTGTAGACCGTCCCCTTCCTGACCAGAGGCCAATCGTGACTGGTCCCTAACAGGCCTCGTTCTGAGGAAGCCAGATATACGAAGGGCGGGCTCCTCACCAACAAGCCTGCGGTGTGTAGCACAAGCTTGAGCTGCCTTAGTTTACAGACGAAGCCCGGCCTCAGGGGACTTGCCCAAGCTAGTAGAGATGATGCTGAAACCCAGGTCCCCTGCGTCCAAGCCTGGTGGCTCTGCTGCTACCCCTCTCTGCCTCTCTCCCTCCCATCCCCCCAGGGGAAAGGGGTTCCAAACCTCCCGGGAGTTGGGCACCCTGGTAGGGGGTGGGCACTGGTGCCTTTGGGAGGGAGGCAGTGCCCAAGATGGGACACAGAAGGTGGGCAGTGCCCATGGGGAGGAAGAGAGGAAGACCCAGGGGCAGGGGTGGGGGTAGGGAGGAACAGGGGTTGCCCGAGGCCGGCCCTCCCACCTGGTGCCCCTCGGCCCGGCCCGGCGGTCACGGTCTTGCTCTGGCCCCCCGGCCACCGCGCTTGGGCCTGCCCGCGAGGCCCCTCCTGCCCGACGCGGGGGGAGGGTTGGCACGGTCGCTTACGCTTTCGCTCTGGAAGGGGTTGAGGAAGGTCCCGCCCATCTCGCCGTCGTCCCGTGGGGTGCCTGGGGGGTTGCTCATGCCGGCCATGTTGTTCGGAGAGTTCTGGGAGTGGGGGGATCCCCCCGGTCAGTGGGTCCCCATCCCCATTCCCCACCCTGGGGCCCACCCAGCCTTGGAGAGGGCAGGGAGAAGGGGATTCCATCGAAGGGAGATGATGGGGGGTGGTCTATCCAGTAGCAAGGGACACTGGAGGGGAAGGAGTCCAGGGTGCAGAGGGAGGAGGCCAGGAGGCCCCATGGGCCATTCTGTGCTCCTGCTTGGAGGGGAGGGGATCATAAGGAAAGGGCAGAGGTCAAAAGCATCACCAGATCAGAAGCAGTCAGGGTACTTCCCTTACCTTGGACAACCCGTCCATGTCACCTGAGCCTGTGCAGAAAAACAGAGAGCTGGATAATGGCCAGGGGCCGAGTGGAGTCATAGGCTTCCAAGCTTACCCACCACGACCAGTCTCTCCTCCCATCCAGCCTGGGGTCACACCTCTCCACCTCTATCCTCTCCCAACCAGTACCACTGGCTGGCAGCCACAGAGACAGATTTCATTTCACATATAAGAAAAAACTTCCCAACAATGACTTAAGAGTTGTCCCAAAGTGGAATGAGCCATATAGGAGTAATGAGCTCCCTGTCCCTGGAAGGCATGGAACAGAGGCTAAGTAAGCACCTGTCAAGAATGGAAGGAAACCTTGGAAGAAAGTCATCACGTCATCTTCGAGTTTGTGATGGGGGTGGGGAAGAGAGGAGTAGCTGACATGTACCCTAGATGGTGGGAGTGTAGATTTCAAAGTCTAGGCAGAAGCCTTTGGCCTGAAATTCTGCCAGGGTAATGAACCCCAAAAGGATGGGAAGCCCTCAGGAAGGCAAGCTGATGACAAACAAATGATTTTGAGGAGAAAGAAAAAGCAGAGACATCTGAAGAGAACTATATAGAGAAGCCCGGCCGTCGCTAACCGACTTCGGTGTAGAAAAACAAATGGAAGGAAGGAAGGGCATGTAATGGTGGGCGGATCCCAGAGCATGGCATGGCCCGCTGAGAACAAGGTCAGAATGCTCTGAGGACAACAAAAGGCACTTGCAAAGCTAGACTGGGGCCAGAGGAAGGTCGGAAAAGCTAATCTAAACATAGAGGCCATTGAGTTAGGCTCTCTCATCAGACAGGGAAAACTGAGGCATCCTCGGGAAGTGACTTGCCCACCACATCACAGCTAGGAAGTGTTTCAGGCAGGATTTAAGTCATTGTTCAACTCCCATTTGGGGTTTTCTTGACAGAGATACTGGATTTCCTTCCCCAGCTCATTTTGCAGAGGAGGAAACTGAGGCAAGCAGAGTGAAGTGCCTTCCCCAGGGTCACACAGCTATAGTACGTGCCCGAGGCTGGATTTGTCCTCAAGTCTTCCTGACTCCAAGCCCAGCACACTATCCACTGAGCCACCTAACTGCCTCCTAGGCAGAGGTTAAGTGACTTGCCCAAGGTCACACAGCTAGTAAGTGTCTGAGGCCAGATTTGAACTAGGGTCTTCCTAACATGCAACTATGTGGTACAGTGGATAGAGTGCCATGCCTGGAGTTGGAAAGACTTGTCTTCCTGAGTTCAAATCATCACCATCATCATCATTCTTCCTCTCCCATCTAATTCCTCCGATCTACTCATTTGGCCACCCCCATCCCCCACCCACCCAGCCAATCCTGCATCATTTCTTACTTGGACTATTGTTCGAATCTCTTAACTAGATTTAAGAGGCAACATGGTATACTGAATGGAGTTTGGGGCTTGAGGTCAGAAAGAATTGGGTTCAAATCCTGCCAGACATTTATTAGCTTAATTAACTGACCTGGACAAGTCCACTTACCTCTCTTTGCCTCAGTTTCCACCTCTGTAAATGAGGAAGGTTGAAGCAGATGGAATCTAAGGTCCCATCCAGTTCTAAGTCAACAAAGCAGTTATTAAACCCCTACTGTATGCTAAGGACCATGCTAAGCACAAAACATAGTCCCTGCCCTCAAGGGACTCACATTCTAAGAGGGGAGATAACATGCAAACGACTGTGTACAAATGAGTTACTGACAGGATTGACTGGAAACAATCCTAGAGGAAAGGCATTAGCATGAAGGAGGCTGAATCAGGGGGCTGCTCCTCACAGAAGGTCCTGAAACATCCTCACGTCCCAGCCTCCAGCCCACTAGCCACCCAACTAGCAGCCAAAATGGCCTTCCTAAAGCAAGGGTCTAACCCCCCTAAAGCAAGGGTCTAACCCCCCTAAAGCAAGGGTCTAACCTTCCTAAAGCAAGGGTCTAACCCCCCTAAAGCAAGGGTCTAACCTTCCTAAAGCAAGGGTCTAACCCCCCTAAAGCAAGGGTCTAACCCCCCTAAAACAAGGGTCTAACCTTGTCCCATCCCTGCTCCAAAATGTCTGGTTACGCCCCCTCTTACACAAAACACCAACTCCTCTCTTCAGCACAGAAAGCCTTCCATGGTCTGGCTCCGGCCAGTCTTCCCAGGTTTATTACCTCTCACTCCCTCTCTGAGATCTGTGGCTCAGCCAAACTGGCCTGCTGCCTACTCCTCATTAGCGACACGGAATGTTCCCTGCTTACCATTCCTGTGCTCAGGTTAGCCTACCTGCCTCCCCTCACCTGGAAAGCCCTCCTTCCTCACCTCCTCCTCTGAGAATCCTTAGCTTCCTCCAAGGCTCAAGTCTTACCTTCCCTTATACTGGGAGCTCCTGGAGGGTAAGGGCTGTCTTTTGCCTTTCTTTGTATCTGCAGGACTTAGCATTGTGCCTGGCATATATAGAGGGTGCTTTAAAAAAAAGTTTGTTGATTGACTGATAAATACCTGTCAAATGACAGATAGAGACAAGTTAGAACTACTCAATTTCTGTTCAAGTGTTTCTCTACCAAGAAGGAGGATTTTCAGAGTGAGACAAAAGCCAGGAGATAAGAGAGCACCTAGTTCCCTTTAATTAATTTAATTCAGCAGGCCCTAACTTGGTGTGTGTGTGGGAGGCAGGGGCGGGGGGGGGGGGGGGGCTAAGAGGCAGGTGTGACTGCTGAGTAACTGTCATTGATGTCTCTCTGAAAGACATTACTGCTGTCTGTCCTTGGTTCTCAAAGAGGACCATGACATCAGGGAGGTGATGCCATGACATGCAAGTGAATTGGATTTAAGTGAGGCAGGGCTGTGCAAAGTCACCAGCCTCACTTTCTCCTCCACAGCCATCTGGGTCCAGTGGCCAGATACAGATCAGGATGACTGGAGATGGCCCTGCATGCAGTGAGGGACTTTGGCCTTTTCAAGCTAAAGTCTCAGTTTGACTGAGGCAATACCCATTCAGTGTTTAAGGCTTAATAAAAAATGAGGCAAAGAATGGCCTCTTTAAGAAATAAATAAATAAATGATAGATCTAGGAGGAGAAGACATAGAGAATGGGAGAGATTCCACAAGCCTGGAGACAGGCAAAGGTCCTGATTTTCCAAAAAGGGAAGGAAATCTGTATATTCTTCAAGTAGAGGCCAGCTGAGTGTAACTTTGACTAACCTCATGTCCTTTTTTCTTGGGATTACATGTGATCAGGGAAAAGACTGTATGTATAGTTTCAGCTTTCTGGATTTTTAGCTAAGCCTCTGACAAAGTCTCAGAGATGGAGAGAGGCAGGCAGGGTTATGGAGGTAAGGTCTCAATACAGAACTGGCTGAATAGCCAGACCCCAAAGTATAAGAATTAACAGGGGGATATAAACGGGGAAGGAGGTCTCTGGCTGAATGCCTCAGGGATCTGGCCTTGGCCTGATGCTATCCAATAAGACCCAGATAGATGGCATGTCAAGTTGGGTAACATTGCTCTTTTCTTCTCTCCTCTCTTTGTTGTTGATTTTCAGTCATTTCAGTCATGCCCAACTCTTTGTGACCCCATTTGGGGTTTTCTTGTCAAAGATACTGGAGCAGTTTGCCATTTCCTTCTCCAGCTCATTTTACAGAGAAGGAAAGAGGGTTAAATGACTTGTCTGGGGTCACACAGCTAGTGTCTGAAGCTGGATTGGCACTCAGGTCCTCCTGACTCCAAGGCCTGCCTCGGACACATAACACTCACTAACTGTGTGACCCTGGGCAAGTCACTTAACCCCACTGCCTCATCAAAAAAAAAAAGGAAGAAAAAAAAAGAGAATACAAGCCAATATGTAGTATACCAGGGAACAACATAAAATTCTCTACTTGGGCTCAAAAAATCAACCGCACAAGATGGGGATGATGTGGCTGTCAATCAAGAGACATGTATTAAGCACCAACTGTGTTCCAATTGTGCCAGTGATCTGAGTGTTTACTGAACCATAAGGTCAGCATGAGTCAACTAATTTTATCTTGGTAGCCAAAAAATCTAAGTCAATCTAAGGTTGCATTATTGTGCAGAATAAGGGAAATGATACCATTGTCCCCTACCCCTCAGACCTGACCCGGAGTATTGTGCTGAGCCCTGCATGCAGGATGGTGGGCGGGCTGGTGACCTCACCAGGCAGGAGGGTGGAGGCAGGAGGCATGGTGTTCTGTTGGCAGGATGTGCCGACAGTGATCATCAGAGTAGGCCAAGGGCTCCCTCATGCAGAAGAGGCACTGGCCTGGTTCGCCTTGACCCCAGAGGGCAGAAACAGAGATAATTTGGGGAAGTGACAGAGGGGCAGAATTCGTCCAGCTCTGCAAAAGTCAATTCAGAGCTGGGTGGCTAGCTCCCCTTCACCCAAGGCCTTCAGGCAGAGGCCACAGGTCCGCTCATGAGATCATCAGTCTGAAATGGGCCTGTCCCCCACCCAAGGGCTCTGTGGACAGATCTCAAGGGGTCTGTAAAGTTGGATGGGAAAAAAATATTACCTTGATTTTCACTAACCTCTAACTGAAGTGTAGCATTTCCTTCCATTATTTTTCAAAGTTAATTCTGACAAGGGGCCTGCCCCAAGGGCCCAGGATACAAAAAAGGTTAAGAACCTCAGAGCTAGACCAACCCCTTCATTCTACAGAAAAGCCAAGGAAGGTAAGTGACTTGGTCCCTGTCATACAGGGAGTGAGTGGCAAAGCTAAGATTTGAAGTCTGGCCTCAGAGTCCCAATCCAGAGCTTCTCCCCACTCCTGTCAGGCCATCACCTGCCTGCTCAGAACATCTAGCTTTGTCTGATCCAAAAGGCAGCTTCCTAAAGCCTGGTTCTGACCCTTTGGGGGCTTCTCATGACCCCAAGGCAAAGTCCAAACTAACTCACCCGGTGAATTAATTAGTCCCAAGCCTCTATCATCTCCCCCTACCTCCTCCTTCCCATACCCAGCTTTGTTTCTATCCACAGGCTGTTCTTTACTGAGTTCACTGTCTTGGCCTACAGTTTTTCTCCCCTAACCTAAACTCTCCTTAAATTTGAAATCCCATCTCTTCTATGAAATCTTCCCATAACTACCCCCAGCAACCCATGAAGCCTAGCATTTTCAAGCCAGGAAAGTTCTTAGAACCCAGAATGTCAGGGCTGGGAGGGTCCTTAGAACACAGAATGTCAGACTGGGAGGGCCCTTAGAACACAGAATGTCAGGACTGGGAGGAACCTTAGGACACAGAATGTCAGGTCTGGGAGGAACCTTAGGACACAGAATGTCAGGGCTGGGAGGGCCCTTTAGGACACAGAATGTCAGAGCTGGGAGGGCCCTTAGGACACAGAATGTCAGAGCTGGGAGGGCCCTTAGGACACAGAATGTCAGGACTGGGAGGGCCCTTAGGACACAGAATGTCAGGGCTGGGAGGGCCCTTAGGACACAGAATGTCAGGGCTGGGAGGGCCCTTAGGACACAGAATGTCAGGGCTGGGAGGGCCCTTAGGACACAGAATGTCAGGGCTGGGAGGGCCCTTAGGACACAGAATGTCAGGGCTGGGAGGGACTTGAGAAAAATCCAATCCCTAGTTTTAAAGATGGTCACACTGAGACATAAAGAAAGAAAAGGCAAGTCAGTGACACGGCCAACTTGTCCAGTCCTCCAAATTCTCTTGGAGCACTCTGGGTCTAAGTCAGTGGTTCCCAAATTCCCCTCATGTACACTTTTCAGTCTTGTCTCCTCACTGGTACCCACCACCCAGGGCAGGGGCAACCCCTCTCTTCCCACGCATTCCCACTGCTGGGTCCAGAGCCTACAATGAGATCCCAGTGAAGCAGTTGCTGAAATTCATTCTTGTGGTGACTAAGTATGACCACTAGAGGGAGCTCGTCAACCATAGTACAGCCTTCAGAACCCTGGAATTCGGGAAGGGAAGAGAAGGGACAGTTGGGGTTGGGGGGAGGGGGAGAAAGCCAGTGGCCTTCAGGAGAAGAACATAGAGCAGAGAACGTCAGGGCTGAGAGGACCCTTAGAACAGAATGTCAGAGCTGGGAGGGATGTCACAACATGGAACATAGAACGTCACAGATGAGTCACATACCTAATGAGCCGTTCATGTGGTGTGGCTCCATCGCCCCCATCGCTGACATGGGGCCCTCAGGCCCAGGGCCCATTGGGAACTGTAGAGAGAGGGGAGTGAGGGTGAGTGGTTGGGAGCTGGGGTACAGAGGGCAGAGAGGTGCTGGGGAGAGCTGGGGGAGAGGACTCAGCCAGGCGTCAGGGCGCTGGGGAGTCAGAGGCTGGGGATGGGGCTCTGGGAGGGGGGCTGAGCCTTGTGGGAGGAAAGGTCACTCACGCTGGGCCTGTTGCTGCCTGGCCCAATGGGGTTCATCATGGTGTACATGCTCTCACTGGAATTGGTGGAGTCTGGGGATTGGGGAGATGTGAGTAAGGAAAGACCCTCCTCCTTCTCCCCTCAATTCCCTCCTCTCTCCCACCAAAATCCTCCCCCCCCCCGTCCCTGCAAGGCTCTCCCGTCCTCCCCACCGGCCCCTACCAAGTCCTATCCACAAGGCCACTACTGTACCTCCAGGACTAGGCATTATGGGAGTTCCAGGGGGGCCACCTCCTCCTGGGGGACCCTGTGGACATGTAGGGAGCGAGGTAAAGAGTGAGGATGGCAGTCCTGAACAAAGTCAGGTACCTAATGTCTCATAGCCTGCCCTGATTACTGATTTCATCCTTAACTCCTGGCCTCACCCTGACTTTTGACCCAAGACCCTTGACCTCCCTCAGGCCATGACCCATTCTGACCTGATCCCTTTGGCCAGTCCTGTGACTTCACCCTCACCTTTGACCCCTGCCCCTCCCCCTCGTGAAGCCGGGGCACAGACTCACCGCATAGTTGCCTGGGGAGGAAGAGGAGTATGCTATCTGAGGAAGGGGGGGAAATCCTAGTTAGCTCCAGCTCTGTATGAGGCCTGCTGTGTGCCAGCCCCTCACTTTCCAACCCTCTCCCAGGAAGATGATGCCAAGGGAGGAGTCTGTGAGGGCCCCCCCACCAGGGAGGGTCTGTCCCACTCAGCCCATGCTCCCCTCACCCCTTGCCAGGGACTCACTGAGTTGGCGCTGGGGTTAGGCCATGGCCCCCGTCCTCCTGGACCCCTGGAACAGACAGGGGTGGGTCAGCCTGAGGGGAGTACCAACCTGGGAGCTGTGCCTGGGCACTAGTGGCCGAAGGTACAAACACATGCATGTACACCTACATGCATACACACATAAGCACCCATGGGACATGTATGCACACACACATACGCTCAAGACATTTTGGAACATGGGTATACCTGTATACACACACATACAAGTATCAGCACATGCAAGTCTAGACACCTGGATGCACACATGTATACAGGCAGGCACATGTGTATATACACACGCACGCACGCACACACACACCCCCAACAGCCAGGTACATGTGGAGGGCAAACACACGAGAATGCTGTGGTGTGAGGGCAGGGCTGGGGGCCAGCCAATGAAGGTCGCTTATTGGGCTTCCTTACATGTTCATCCCTGGCATGCCAGGGCCAGCGAGGGCATTGGGTGGGGGCCTCATTCCGCTGCCGTAATTCTGTAAGAAAAGAGACAGAGCCTATGAGGCTGAGCCGAGCTTGGCTGCCAAGGGATACCCAGGCCCCTGAAGTCCCCCTCCAACCAAGGCCCCCGCCTTACCTGAGGCCCCATCCCCGCCATTCCCCTGGGTGGATTCATCCTCTGCATTGGGCCCCCCATACTCGGATGGCCTGTGAGAAAAGAAGAGGTTAGTGTCTACAGATGCCCCAGGACACCCAGGAGAAGGAGTGAGTCGGGTAAGACAACTGGGTTTTAGAGTGTGGTCCGATGACTGTGACTCAGATTAGGAGCGATGGTTCTAGGTCAGAACAGGGTCCAAAGCGGTAATGTTTGCAGCCACCAGGACAGGGCATCAGAGTTGATGACGGCTCCTGGCCCTGGCGTTTCAAACCTCGTCATGTCTACCTTCATCACATCTCCTGTCCCTGCACATGCCTCTCCTAACACCACCACCCTCTATGGCTAGCCCAGACCTAGCACCTTGGTATGAACTATGCCACAGCCTTTCTGCTTCCATCACCCACTCCTCCTACCCAAGATTCCCCCTGCCCCAGCACTCCCCAGTGCTTCTCCCCACTTCTTAGCCTTCCACCGGGCCACGAGCTGGATTCTGCTCTCCTCTCCACCCTTCTTCCATCGGCTGCCAAGGTGATTTTCCTAAAGCTTAGGTCTTTGGGACTCAGCTCACATCTCACCTTTGAAAGGAGGCCTTTCCCATAGACTCTGGTATGTGTGCAAGATCTACATTGTCCTTTATTTGTTGTGTCCCCAATTAGACTGGCAGCTCCCTGAGAGCAGGGGCTGTTTTTGCCTTTCTGTGTATATCTCCAGCACTCAGCACAGAGCCCCATACGTAGTACGAGCTGAAGCCTGAGGCTCCCTCTCTTTTTACTCTGTCCTTTCAGAGCTGGGGTTAAGATTCCAGGGATACCTGCAGTGGCATCCAGGGATGGGGTCCAGGAGGAGGGAGGGCCTCCTGGGTCTCTGGCTGTGCTACTCACCCTGAGCCCGCGTGGATGGGTCCATTGCATTGGGCAGCAGCGGCTGGGAGCCCGGGACTCCCACAGGTGGCTACAAAGGAGTGCCAAAGATGAGGTCCAGGGACAAAGAGAGCCCCAGGCCCTCCCCTGCCTGCCTTCAGGCCCCTGCCCAGCCCAGCCCTAGGTCCTCCTGGCCCAGAACCCTGGGCAGGGGAGATTCGGTGAGTAGACCAAGAAAGACAAAGAGGTTTACCTGGTTTGGCATTCGGAGGGACGGCCGGGGGCCTCCTGGGTACCGCGGGGACATGAAGGGCTGCAAGAAACGAGGTGGATCATTTGGGTCACCGGCTTCTTCAACCAGGCCCACTCCCCACTTCCAGCCCCATGGGGCCCAGCTAACATTGGTGTCCCCACTCTTCCCATCCCTGCCTGGCAGCTTCCTCCCTGGCCTAGAGAAACCGCTGCGACCTCTGTCTACTATGTATGTGTGGGAGGGGCACAGAGTCAGAGCATGAGGAAAAGGACAGAGCAAAGGTGCCAAGCCGAGGCGAGGGCCACGTGGGGAAGTCAGGACTCCTGGCTTCTCTCTTCCCATCTTCTCATCAGGTCTAGTACAGCACTGACCAGAAACAGGACTGGAGCACATGGGCCAGGGGTGGGTGGGGGGATAGAGAAGAGGAGGACACCACTATTGAGAATAAGTTATAATACCAGCTAACCATACAGAGCGCATTAAGGTTCGCAGTTCTTTACAAATATTGCCTCATTCAGTCCTCACAATAACCCTGGGAAGTAGGTCCCCATTTTACAGGTGAGGATACTGAGGCCTGGAGATGTGGAGGGATTTGTCTGGGGTGATGGAGTGAGTTAAGTGTCCTGGGCAGGATTTGAACTCAGGGCTACCTGACTCCAGGCCTAGCTCTTTATGGATTTCACTGCCTCAGGATGATGAATAGAAAGACTACTTGTGCTTTCAGACATGTATACGTGTGTAAAATGTGTCCGTGTGGGAGCATGTGCCTTGGGAGGCATGGCATGATATCTGCGTGGACATGTGTACAATAGGTGTGATCATGGGCAGTGGGAGATAGAGAATGCCAAGAGCAGCTGGGGGGGTGGCCAGGGGGGTGTGTGTGTGTGCGCGTGTGTGCGCGCCTGGAGTCAACCGCAGTGGGACAGAGTGTGTGTGTAGGAAGAGCTGGACATGGGAAGGAGGGAGGGAGGCTACAAGGAATGAGTGTGGGAGGGGGCCACAGGGTGGAGAGGAGGTGGCTGGTCCTTGAGGGGCACACCACGCATGGGGGAAGGCTCTCTTAAGAGTCACACAGGGTCCTTACCTGACTGTGAGGGCCCATCATGGGGGCGTTGGGATTGTGTGGGGGGGGCTGGGCGTGTGGAGACGGCTGAGAGCCAGGAGGGCCCTTGGGGAAAAGCAGAACAGAGAGGGTTATGGTGCCAAGGCCACAGGTCCCTACCCCCGTGCCCTGGCAGGCTGTCTGCGGCCCCCTGGCAAAGGACCCGGGTAGGCCAGTCTTCTCCGGCTGAGGCTTAAATATGGTGGCAGCCAGGGGCTGGGACAGGTGCTGGGGGTAGGGGGTGGTGGTACTGTCTCCCAGCACACACCACACCAGGCTGCCTGTCAGGGTCCCTGGGCCCCAGTTTCCCAGAGTCTGAAGCAGGAGAAGCTAGAGAAAGGGCCAGAGTTAGGAAGGTGAGGGAAAGGGGCAGCTCCCTGGAGTCTGAGGCAGATGGTCTTTCCGCGCCAGCCCTGGGCTCCAAGGCTCCCCAAAGACCAGCTCCACTCCCAAGCCTGGGCAGCTCCCCTAACCCCCCAAGCCCGGCCTCTCCTTACCTCCCTTCCCCAGAGCCAATCCCCATCCTCTTCCTCCTCATCCTCCCCCCTCCAGTCCCTCTGACCCTCCCTCTCCCAGAGCCCCATCCTGTCTTGGCCCTGCCCCCCATTCCTTCTGCACACCCACCCCCCCTCCAGTCCCAGCCTGGGCCCCTCCCAGAAGGCCAAGCTGGGGATTAGCAGGGGAAGGAAGCCCCTCTCTGTTTCCCATTAGCACTAATTAAGAACAGATGAGTTTATAAGGCAGTTCCTGGTTGGGGGGACGGGGGTGGTGTGTGCACCATGGGATGGCAGGAGATCCCCACGACTCCCCTGCAGCCTGCCTCTTGTTCTGTCTCCCTCATTCATCTTCCTCCCCTCCTTCTTCCTCTCTCCTCATCCATCCCTCTCTCTTTCCCTCCTTCTCTTCTCACTTCTCTCTCGCTTTCTCTCTCCCTCTCTCTCACACACACACACACAAATACACTATACACACATACACTCTTCTCTCACACATATAGATCCCATGTCTTTCTCCTCTCTCTCCCTCTCTCTCTCTCTCTCTCTCTCTCTCTCTCTCTCTCTCTCTCTCTCTCACACACACACACACACACACACATACTCTATACACACATACACTCTTCTCTCACACACACAGATCCCATGCCTTTCTCTCTCTTCTCTCCTCTTTCTCTCCTCTCTCTTCTTTCTCCCTCCCTCTCTCTCTCTCACACACACACACAAATACACTATACACACATACATTCTTCTCTCTCACACACAGATCCCATGCTTTCCTCTCTCTCCCTCTCCTCTTTCTTCTCTCTCTCCATCTCTCCCTCCCTCTTTCCTTCTCCATCTCTCTTACAACACACACACACACACATGCATGCACACACAATGTGCACACACACAGAAACATACATGCACTATACAGCCATACATTCTTCTCACACACACAGACCTCATGCCTTCTTTTCTCTTTTAGATACACATACATACAAAGCCCAATGCTTGCACACTCTCTCTCTCTCATACACACATACACACAGGCATAGATGCAAACACATAAACATGCACACCCACCCACAGGTGTAGGTATAGGTACACACACACACACACACACACACACACACACACACACTCTATGAAGCTGTGGGGCTTCACAGACCAGTGAGCACACAACTTACAAACACACTAAATGGAACCTTCCCAAAAGGCCCACACGTGTCTGCGCCTCCCAGACAGACACTCTCAGGCAGCCTCCACACCTCTCCTCCTCTCTTACACACACACACAGATCCACACAGACCACCCCCGATGCCCCCAACCCCCACATACACATGGACCCCATCTCTTCACACATTCCACACTACTCTTTCTCTCACACAAATCCCCCATGTCCCCATACCTCCCCCCACCCCCGCCCTCACACACACAAGCAGAGCTCACGCTTTTTTCTAAGCCACTCACACACATAGTTCCCCAGTGCCTCCCCTTTCTTACAAACACACGCCCCAGGTCTTGCTCTCCCCCCACAAATCACCTCTCGATTTCTCACCCACCAGGCTTCTCTTTCTCTCATTCATATAGAGACCTCCCCTCTCCAAACACATACATGCCTCAGATCTCTCTCACATAGAGCAACCCTCCGCCCCATGCCTCTCTTCTCTCATACACACTTGACCCCTCCAAGGCTTTCCCTCCCCCTCACCTCTCTCTCTCACACACACACATACACACATACACACACACACACACACACACACACACAAATATACTATACATCTATTCACTCCTGTCTCATACACACACAGATCCCATGTCTTCCCCTTTCTCTCTCTCTCTCTCACCCCCCCCATCTTTCAGAATAACAGGCTCTCAGAGGACAATGATATCAGCCCATCTATGAACAAGCACTTTCTCTACCCCATGCCTCCTGAGAGCTCAGCCAACCTCTGCCTGTAGACGTGTAGTCAAAGGGACCCTGTCCCCTCCCAGGGCAGCCCATTCCAGGGGGGCCGGCTCTAAGGGTCAGGAAGCTTTTTTCAATGTCAAGCTGAAACCATTCCCTTCATGACTTCCACCCATAATTCCTGGTTCTGCCCTCTGGGGCTGATCCATCTTCCACATGACGGCCCTTCAGATTCCTGAAGACAGCTATCATGTTGCTCCTACGCCTTATGATTTTCCAGGTTAAACATCCCCAGTTATTTCAACTGGTTCTCATATTATCATGGATTTGAGGCACTTCACTGTGCTGATCGACATCCTCTGGGTTCTCTCTCTGTGCTTTCTAAAATGCGGCATCTAGAACGGTTTACCCAACATCTCTGAAGTGGCCCAACTGAGGCAGAATACAACAGGACTCCTGTTCACTATCTCTCAATGCAACTATGACTTCTTCACCATTTTTCGCCTGCCACATCACACCGCTGACTCATTCTGAACTTGCAATCCACGAGGACCCCCAGATCTTTGTCAAGAAAACGGCTGTCTATTGTGAGGCATTAGACTGTAGGACTCAACTTGGAAACATGGAATCCACAGTTCAAATGCCAACTCTGAAGTCTCCCAAATAAGACTTCACTTAAGCTTTATGAACTAGAGCTGGAGTTGTCTTATCTGGAAAATAGAAATCATGGGCAGCCATATCTTCCTCAGTGTTTTAGTGACATGCAAGTAATGTATGTGAATAATTCTGCAATCTCTAAGGCCACTGCCACCATTACTGTTTTCATCCTGTACTTAAGTTGATTTCTTGAACCACTGTAAGACTTTGCATTTATCTCTACTAAATACATCTTAGTCAGACTGGTTCAGTGTTCTGGCCTCTCCAGATCTTTTGGGGGCCTGGCTACTCCTTCAGTGCACCAGGGAAACTTCCTGGCTATTTGTCATCTATAGATCTGGTCAATGCCTCCTTCATCCAGGTCACTGACAAGAATGCAAAATGGCCAGGAAACCCAACATTAATCCCTAGGTCACTTCCCCACAGCAGCCTTCCTTCTTCTGCTTCTTTATTTTTTTTGGCAGGGGAGGCAATTGGGGTTAAGTGTCTTGCTCAGGGTCACACAGCTAGTAACTGTCTGAGGCTGGATCTGAACTCAGGTCCCGATTCCTGACTCCAGGGCCTGTGCTGTATCCACTGGGCCACCCAGCTGCCCCAGGCAGCCTTCCATCTCAATTAATATTGAATTAGAATACCAAAGACCCACAGCCCCAACCTCCTGAATGTGGAACCTCCACCTCCCTGCCACTTGCATACCATCCTCCTGCTCTGTCTTGGATACCCCAACCTCCAACCCCCCGCCAACCTCTCTTGCTCACAACAGACCTGACATACTCTCTCCTCACTGTATCTCTGTATCTCTCACTTCTCACAGAGCTCATGCCTCCCCTCTTTCCCTCTCACACACAGATCCCTGTCTCCCACCCCCAACAGATTTCTTGCTTTTCTCTCACACAGACTTCATGCCTTTTTCCCACACAAAAGGACCCTATCCCCTCCTTTCCCCCCACTTCACCCACACCCACACACACACTCTCTCTCTCTCTCTCTCTCTCTCTCTCTCTCTTTCTCTCTCTCTCTCTCTCTCTCTCTCTATATATATATATATATATACTTTCTTCTTTATCCCTCCCCTCCCATCCGTCATATCCTGCCCCTCTCTCATACTACATCTCTCTCACACACAAACACTCCCTACTTCCCCACCCCAAAGACCTCCTGCCTCTCTCTCTCACACACAAAGACCTTACATCCTTTTATTTTTCTCCCTTTCTCATGTACGCAGACCTCCATGCCTCTCTGTGTCTCTAAACACACATACACACTTTCTTTTCTTTCTTGTAGACACTAAATGCTCTCTTCTACCCCCCTTCTTAACCTCAGAGCCCCCATATCCCTCCTCTCTCTCACATAGACCCCTACCCTCCACAGACCTCATAGTCCCCTCAGACAGATGCCTCCATGTTCCCCAGACTTTATGCCTCTCATACATACCCTCCTGTCTTTCCCATACAGATGGACCCCATGTCTATCACACACATACCCTATATACCTCTCTCTCTCTCTCTCTCTCTCACACACACACACACACACACACACACATATATACACCCCACACCCTCCTCTCTCCTTTTCTCACCCTAGGACATCCCCACACATTCCAAGAACCCCCAGCCCCTTTCCCCTACAGATCCCCCCTGCCTGCCCCCATGTCTCAAACACAGAGACCTCAGCCCTTTAGATCACATAGACGCTATGGCCCCCCCTCTCTCTAGTGCTCTGTATCAGCCTGGCCCCTCTCCTACACACACAAACCCACATCCCCATCTTATGTACAGCCCTCCCTCCTGCCTGCCTCTCTCCTGCCCTCCCCCCATACATACAGACTCATGCCTATTTCTTTCTCTCTCTCCCACACACACGGACCCCACGCCTCTCGTTCACATGCAAGTCTAGAGACCCCATGCTGCTTTCTCTCTTCCAAACATACAGACCCCAAAGCCACAAAGACCTCCAGGCCTCTCTCCCCCCCAGATTCTCCCTTCCCCTCCCACACAGAGATGCCCCCACACCTCTCCCTCTCCATACACCCACTCCACAGCCCTCTCCCTCAGTTCTTCCTCTCACCCACACATACTCACACACCCACACTCTGCCTCTCTCTCTCTCTCACTCACCAACAAACTGTACCTCGCGTCTATGCACAAGCCTCCTTATGGCAGGCCACACCATTCCTTTCTTTTTCTCTTGCACAAACACACAGCCATAGGCTCTATGCTGCTGACTCACACATGATAGACACTACACCCCCTTCGCTCTCGTCCTTCCCTTCTCTCTTCTCTCTCTCCCTTTCTCTTCTCCCTCCTCTCTCTCTCCCCCCCTTTCTCCCTCTCCTTCTCTCTCTCCCCCCTTCTTCTCTTTCACTATTTTTTTCTCTTTCTATCTCTCTCCAAGACACCCATATCATTTGCTCTCCCTCATGGACACACAAACACATCCCCCAGACAACTGTATCCCATGTCCACATACGCACAGAGCCCCACACAGCCCTACACACTGAGAGAAGTTTAACCTTCACCCTCCTCACAGCCCCGCCTCATTCCAGGGGCCGCCAAAAAGCAAGTCTGGCCCCCCCAGTCCTGCCCCCACGAGACAGCCCCATTGTGATACCTGAAAGAAGCCAGCTGGCATAGGCATCCCATCACTGGGAGCCATGCCACCCATCACCGGGCTGGGCGCTGCAGCCGCACTCTGAAAAGCAGAAAGAGAAGGGTCAGTCAAAATGTACCATGACGGGGTTTGAGCGTCCCTATTCCCAACTCTAGGCTTTCTGTCCCCAGCCCTGGGCCCCTGGGAAGAGAGGAATGGTACAACGTGTAGAAAGAACAGTGAATTTGGCATCAAAGAAGCTGGGTTCAAATCCTGTCCTCTATCACTTACTCCCTTGGGATATTAGGTGAGTCACTTCCCTAGAGCTGTTTCATCATCTATAAAATGAAAGTGGTGATCTAGACCTATAATCCTATGTGTATTGCAGGTAGGTAGGTAGGTCTAGACTTGGTGGGCTATTGTTCTGAGACATGTCCCTTTTTCTGTGCCTCAGTTTCCCCACCTATAAATTGAGGAAGGAATCATTGATCTCTAAATTCTGACATCCTGCATTCTATGGGCCCTCCCAGCTCTGACATTCTGGAGTTCCTGCCCAGTCTAAATCCTAAAATTCCCTAAGATCCTTGACCTTAGAGAACAGCTAGGCCCCCCTGAGGCCCAGAGGGAGAAGATTCTTGCTCTGGGTCACAAGCAGAACAAGCAATACCGCTCCCAAGCTAGGGGTCCTCAGCCTTATTGGGGTTCTAGAGCCCTGATTCGGAGGGAGCCCTTCTCCAAATCTTGTTTTGAAATAAATAAAAGACACTGGAGTAACCCAAAGGTTCCTAATGCTAAAAACGTCATTTCCCCTCCCATCCAAGATAACAAACTGGTGGGTCTCAGATTCAGGATCCCTGCCCCAGTCCAATTCATTCCAGGAAAGTGCTAAGTGCTGAGGAAGAGACAGAATGGCAATGATAAGAAGAAGGAGCATTTCACTCCTCCCCTCCCCCCCTCCCCTCCCCTCCCCTCCCCTTCCCCTTCCTTCTCCCCTCCTTCCCCCTCTTCCAATCCCCAGCCCTTTATGAAGCCTTTGCTGACCAGTCAGTATGGGCTCCTCAGGCCTGACAGCGTACAAATCACATGCTTCCACAGGGTATGTGAGGTTGTGTTTTGTTTCTATCTGATCCAGTGCTTATTAGGTGCCTATGACATGACAGAACTGTGCCTTATAAGCCCTGGGGATACATGGACAGAAACCAAACAGTGCCTACCCTCAAAGACCTTCCAGTCTCCTGGTAATAAACAAATGGACCTTGCAGATAAGCGGCATGCATGTGACCATGTGAGGAAGGAAGAGGAAGGAGGCACAACCAGCAGAGAAGATCAGAAAAAAAGGCTTTCAGCAGGAGACAATATAAGAGCTGAAGGAAGTGGAGGATGGCTCAGTGGATAGAGCGCTGGGCCTGGAGTCAGGAAGACCTGAGTTCAAATTCTGCCCTAGACACTTATTACTAAGTGTGACCCTAGGCAAGTCACTATATCTCTGTCTACCTTAGTTTCCTCAATTGTAAAATGGGGATAATAACACTGCCTGGGGTTGTGTGAGGATCAAATGAGATATTATTTGTAAAGCACAGTAACTGGCACATAGCAGACGCTATATAAATGCAAGCTATTATAATCACTGAAAGGCCAAAGTGAGGAGGAAGGGCACATAAAGGCCAGAAGGCAGAAAATCACATGTTGGATTAGGGACAGGGATGGGGACCAATACAGTCTTCGAAGATCAGGAAGTCAAGGCTACAAGCATTTATTAAGTGCTTCCTGTGTGCCAGGCCCTGAAGACAAACCCTAAACCCTAAACTCCTGCCCTCCAGGAGCTCAGACTGGAATGGGGAGGAACCGCATGGTAGCTCAGTACATACAAAGAAGACATAGACAGAAGGTTACAGAAGGCACTGGCATTGGGAGGGGAGGGTGGAGGTCTCTTGCAGAAAATGGGATTCCTATTGGGTCTTGAAGGAATCTAAGGAGCCAAAGGGAAGGGGGAGAGAATTCCAGTGACGGAATTCCTCACTTTGTCTCACCATCCCCCCCCCCCCCGCCAATCCCAAATCCAATGGGTTGCCGAGGCTTGTCACTTTGACCTTCCTGACATGTCTTGCATGTATCCCCTTCTCCTCTCTGACATAACCCTGGGCCTGGACCTGGTCACCTCCTGCCTGCACTGTTGTGAAAGCCTGCTGGCCGGTCTGCCTGACTAAAGGCTCTGCCCATTCCATTCCATCCTCTACCAGCTGTCAAAATGGGTGCTTTCTAAAGCAGGGGTCTTACTGAGTCACCACCCCCCAGGCCCATCTCCAACTCTTTTTTTTTTCACATTTTTTTTTCATATGAAGCAATTGGGGTTAAGTGACTCGCCCAGGGTCACAAAGTAAGTATCAAGTTTCTGTTCTGAGACCACATTTGAACTCAGGTCCTCTTGACTCCAGGGCTTGGTGCTTTATCCACTGCACCACCTAGCGGCCTGCCCCTATCTCCAACTCAATAAACTCTACTGGCTCCCTACACCTCCAGCATCAAATAGAAAATCCTTTTTGGCATTCAAAGCCCTTCCCAGCCTTCCCTCCCCCACCACCCGCTACATATTCTTTGACTTGGTGTCATTGGCCTCACACAAGACACTCTCATCTCCAAACTCCTACCTACCATTTTCCCTTGTTGTCCCCATCCCTGGAAGTTTTCCCCCTTCTCATCCCCACCTCCTGGCTTCCCTGAAGTCCCAGCAAAAATCCCCCCTTCTACAGGAAGACCATCCTGGTCCCCTTGAAGGTCCCTTCCCTACCAACCACTTATCCTGTCTATAGCTGGTTTGTCCATGGTTTGCATCTTGTCTCTCCCATCAGACTGCAAGCTCTTTGACAGCAGGGACTGCCTTTTGCCTTTCTATGAATCCCTTAGCATGTAACACAATGTCTGACACATAGTAGATGCTTAACAAATTTTTACTGATTGAGAAACCACAAGATTCGGCAACAGATTGAATATGGGAGTGTGGAGTTAAGGCTGAAAACTGAGGTTGGAAGGCTAGGTGACTGGGATGATGGAGGTGTCCTCAGCGGTAATAGGAATGTTGGGAGGAAAGGAGGATACTATACACTACAGCTCTGTCACCTTTCAAATAGTTATCCTTTTCTACCCCCACCCCCCACAAAAAAAAAACCCACCTCTCTGACTTGGAGTGAAGTTGCATGACAGTTAGTAGGGGCTTTTCTCCCTGGTCCAAAGCTAGTCTTTTAACATCCTATATGGCTCTAGATAGGAGGAGTGGTCCACTTGGGTTCCCTGCTTTTCTTCAAATCGTGAAGTCGGTTGGCATGGTAGCTATCGCAGTTCTTTAGAGTATATGTTCTCTGATTCTATCAACACACCTAGGGAACTGGGCAGTATAACTATTGTTATTAGCTTTAATTCCATTCCCCACATTTGTTAGTGTTTTCTTTCCTATATCCTCACCCAATCCTTGATGTCCTTACCAGTTCTTGCTGCTCCTTGAAACATGGGACTTCTGTTTGATTTTTAAGTCAAGCCCCAATCTCTCTCATAATGGAATACAGTAAGCTTAGATTGGCCCAAATTGTATTGACTAGTCTCCTGACCTCCCATTTCTCCCCTCGAAAATCTGTCCTCCTCACAGCTGCCAAAACAATCTTTCTAAAGCATGGTCTGACCAGGTCACTCTCCCACTCAAGAAACTTTAGTGGCTCCCTATTACTGCTAGGATAAAATACAAACTCTTCAGCCTGATATTTAAAACTCTTCTGAGCCAAGCATTGGCTTACCTTTCCAGACTTATTTTACAATAATCCTGCTTTGTGTAATCCATATTCCATCCAAACTGGCCTACCTGCTGAACTACTGAACTCAGCATTCCATCTCCTTCATATTAAATATGTGACTTTATAGTTAAGTGAGTATGAAGGGCATCACTCATCCTCTCAGGGCCTCAGTTTCCCCACCTGCCCTATATTTACACTCCTATGATTATGTCTTATTCCCCCTCTTCTGTGACTAAGCCAGGTCCTTCTCCATCTCTACCCTGTGTTCCCTGCCCCCCCATCCCCCCCAGCTTAGGTTAGGTTAGGTTAGGTTAGGCAAGCAGGGGACTTGCTCATTTGGCCCCCAAGAAATGCTCATTGAATGACAGTCAGTGAACAATTCATTCAACAACTATGCAATAAGGCCCCCAGGTGGCAGGATTGAGCTCTGCTGAGGAAAACCAGAGGCCTAGTGTCTGCCCACAGGGAGTTTATCATCTACCTAGCAGAGGTAACAAGACAGGGAAAGAGGCTAAGATAACTAACTACAGTATTCCTCAAGATGGCTGAGGGCCCCAAGGCAGGGATCGGTCTAGGCCACCGGAGCATAAGCTTGGTGGAAGAAGCCCCCCTGATGACCAGGTGGGCCCAGAAGGCTGCCCAGAGAAGGTGACATTTGAATGGGGCCTTGAAGGCCAAGTGTCAGGTTTGGAATCATCATCTTCCTGCATCCAGTCTCTCCTTAGCCAGTTCATTCTCCACACATTTGCTAAAGTCATTTTCCTAAAGCACAGGTCTGACCACCTCCCTCACAGGTCTTTACAATACCTGGATATTTACATAACACATAAAAGTTTCCAAAATTTGTTACATAATTTCACTTAAACATAAAGTACATTGAGTACTGGGGCAGCTAGGTGGCACAGTGGATAGAGGGTGGGTCTAGAAAGAGGAAGACTCATCTTCCCAAGTTCAAATCTAGCCTCAGACACTTCCTAGCTGTGAGACCCTGGGCAAGTTACTTAACACTGTTTTACCTCAGTTTCCTCACCTGTAAAATGAGCTGGAGAAGGAAATGACAAATCACTCCAGTATCTTTCCCAAGAAAACCTCACATGGGGAAAACGACTGAACGCAGGTGGGTATTACTGTTATTACATGTTTTCCAGAAGCAGAAACTGAGGTTCAGAAAGCCCATGGCCAACCACAGCAGCCTCCTCCAGTATCCAGCCTCTGTTCAGGTGGCCCCCAAGGCCTCAACACTCTTCCTGTGCTGCCCTCTCCACTCTCCCCCAACCAGTGACCTCGTGGCTTATTTCGTATATGCTTTTGTATTTACATTGTGGTCCTCCCTGCACCCCTCCAGAGAAGCTTCCTGAGGGCAGGACATTTTGGCCTTTGTATCCCCAGACCTAGTCGTAGCTTAAGAATGACCAGCAGGTTGATGGACGGCAAAGAAGCCGGTACTTGGGGTTAGGACTCAGGAAGTACCACTCACTGATTAGTCCCAATTCCTGCATCGTAACAATGAGAAGACAGAGGGGCAGTGAGATCCAAGCCTGGCCTCGGGGCTCGGCCAATAAGCATGCATTATGCTCTTCCTGCTTGCTGGGCACTCAGCCTAAGACGCAGTCCTCGCTCTCAGGGGCGGCCGATTTGAATGGGGTATCCGGGAGATCTGGGTTCATTTCTCAGACGCCGAGTTGCGTGGCTCTCAGTAACCACTTCTCCGTGTCTCAATTTCCTCACTCGTCCAACAGGGATAAAACTGGCCCAGCCCCTTCAGGGTGGCAGGGATGATTAGAGATAACGTACATGCAGCCGCGGCAAACCTGGCTATCATTACCACCTTACTCTTTAAGACCAGAGGCCTTCAAGCCTCGGGTCCCGTTTCCAACATTCTCTAGCTCAGTTTCCGCACAGCCGTAGGAGGTGGAGAAGGAGCCAGAGGAGGTGGGGCCCCCAGTTTAACCCCACCCCATCTGTTATAAATTTAGGGGCTTGGAGAGCCTTCCCACTGCCCCTCCCTCCTCCGGGTTCCGGGGTCCCTCGGGATCGCTGGGTCTAAGAGGATCGAAGGGCAGAGGGAGGGGCCCCCCTGCCCTTCCTTCCACAGGCCCAATGCCGGACGACTAGCAAGAATCCGAGGGCTTAGGAGAGAAACCCCGACTGTCAGGGCCGGAAAGAGACCATGTAGCTAATCCAACCCCTCCCTTAAGAGATGAGGACTTGTCCAAGGTCACTTCATTAGGCAAATCTCATGTCCGGGTCTCCAGAGAGGCCGGCCCGGGGGAGGCCCCTCCCTTTTGCCCTCCCTAGCTGGGGGCCTCACGGGCTCCAAGGCTTAAGCTGGAGCCAGGATGGCGCTAGGGCCTGGGCGGGGGGGGGGGTGGTGGGGTGGTGGGGTGGGGCGCCGGTTTTCTAGGCGGCCGGACCCAGCTGAACTCGCTGGAGGGCCCGGCGCGGATCATTTGCAAGACAATGGCGAGTCTGTGACCGCCGCCAAGACCAACAGGGCCCCGGGCGAGGCTGCTGAGCGCACCCCCCCTCCCAGCCCGCCCGGCCCAGGCCAGCCCGGGGCCCGCCTGCGGCTCCGAGGCCCCACCTTAACCCTCTGTGCCCCAGAGACCTCTGCCCACTTCTATGTGTACTACGCGCCAGCCAATGGGTCCAGTCGACCCCCATATGTTTTCTCAGGGTCCTCGCCTGCGATCCAGGCTTGTTACTTTTTGTAGGGTGGTCCAGGGAGGGGAAGCTGATTATGTCCTAGGCCCAACGAAGAACCCTTCCCTTGGACTCAGTTTCCCTATATATACAATTTTAGGAGAGTTGATCCCAGGATCACAGACTTGATCAAAGGATCACAGATTTTTTAAATTATAATTTTTTAAGAAGCAGTTTGAGTGCTAGACCTAGAGTTAGGAAGACTTGAGTTCAAATCTGGTTCAGATCTTTACTAGCTGTGTGACTCTGGACAAATCACTTAATCTCAATTGGTCTCAGTTTCCTCATCTGTGAAATCTGGATAATAATAGCACCCATCTCTGGTGGTTGTGGAGAAAATGAGATTTTTGAGAAAGCTTTTTTTGTTTGTTTTTGTTTTTTTAAGGGCTAGAAGGGAGCTTGGAAGTCATCTGGTTGGACCCTCTCATTCTACAGATGAGGAAACTGAGGCTAAGAAAATTTGCCTAAGGTCACACAACTAGTAATTGTCAGAGATGGGATTCCAATTTCGGTGCCTTCACTACTCCCTGCTGAAATCTCTTAGCTGGAGCCACTGCTTCAAGTCAGAGTTACCAAAAGAAACTTACCTCTACCCCCAATCACTGAGTGGCTCCTAGCTCTCCAGTCTGACCCCAACCTACCCTTCCAGTCTTATTTCATTCTTCTCCCCTCTGAGCACTCTGAGCACTTCCAGCAAAACGGGATTACCAGCTCTCTCCTATACATGTATCTATAGAGCATGCCCACTGGCTGTCCAGTCCATCCACCTCATCTCTCTCCCTCCTTTCCTCTAGACCAGGGGGTGGGGAACCTAGGTCCTCAAGTTCAGCCCTTTGACTGAATCCAAACTTCACAGAGCAAACCCCCTTAATAAAGGATTTGTTCTGTAAAACTTGGACTCAGTCAAAAGGCCAAACCTGAGGACCTAGAAGGCCACATGTGGCCTCGAGGCAGCAGGTTTCCCATCCCTCCTCTAGGCCTTTCAAAATCTTTCTGTTCAGGTGCTGCCTTTTTAGAGACACTAGAGGACCCCATTTCCCTCCCTTCAAAACTTTCTGTTGTATTGTCTGGACATCACCTTTGCCTCCAAAACAAAGGATTCTTTTTATCTCTAAGTCATAGCTAAGTAAAAGCTCCTTGAGGGCAGAGACCTGTCATCTTGGCATCCCTTAGTCCAAAGCACACAGCAAGTACTTAATAAATGGTGTAGGCCTGACTTCTATGGACCAGGGTCCCTTAAAGCTCTGACATTCCACTTTCCAAGGTCCCTCCCAGCTCTGGCATCCTATATTCCGTGTCCTAAAGGCTCAAGCAGCTGTAAAGAGGGTCCTTCCTGCAAAGGCATCCTAAGTTCTAAGGGCCATTCCAGTCCAGACATTCTAAGTTCTAAGGGCCCTTCCAGAACAGATATTCTAAGTTCTAAGGGTATTTCCACACCAGATATTCTGAGTTGTAAGGGCATTTCTCAGTTCTAAGCACCCTTCCAGCACAGATATTCTTTGCTCTGCATTCTAAGGGCCCTTCTAGCCCAGACATTCCAAGTTCTAAGGACCCTACCAGCTCTCAATCCTCTACCAAGAACCTTCCAGGCCTCTCTGGACTTTCACAGCTTCCCTTCCCGGCCCCTTCCTCCCCCAAGACCAGCCCTGAGGGCAGCGCCAGGCGCCGCAGAGCTTCCTGGACCGGTCAGAGGAGGAGGAAGCTGGCGGGAGGGTGGACCTGGCCCTGGGGAGGCAGCGGGTGGCTGCCTCTCCCCACCCGACTAGGGAACCAGGGAACGGGGTGAGCTTGTTTGTAGGTGGATAAGGGACAGGGGCGGGGTCCCAGCCCTTGCTCCTAGCAGCCCCCACGTGGCCTCCAAGTGGGGTCTGAGGGGTTAATCCCCCATGCGAGGCTCAGCCCTACTCAGGACAATCAGGGGGCTGGCCTCGAGGGCAGAGAAGACTGGGCGGGGGCGGGACTGGAGAAGGCTCGGAGGCGGGGAATAGTCTCCCCTCCCCCCACGGGCCTGGGATTGGGGAGCTGGGGGGCCCCCTCAGCCTCCCCCCCTTGTCAATCAGGGCCTGATGAGCTTTCCGGAGAAGGCAAAACAGGCGTTGCCATGACAACTGGTTGGGGAGCGCTGGGCTTTTCCTGAAGATACCAAGGTCACAAAGCAGAGACAGAGACCTAGCAAAGAGGGGAAGAGACGGAGAAACCAAGAGACCGGGGACCCAACAAAGGAAAGAGGGGGCGGCTGAGACCCAGAGATACAGCAAAGGGAGGGAAGAGAGCTGAACACAGCAAAGGAAGTGGGAGGGAACTGAGAGCAAAAACAGGGGAGAGTTCTTAGGACACACAGACAGGGCAGAGATGGAGACCCCCACAGAACCAGGAGAGGGATGCAGACTCGGGCCAGGAGAGGGGAGGGAGAGAGAGAGGTGGGGAGGGAGGGAGGGGTGGGGAGAGAGATAGTACAGACCGACAGAAAGGCCAGGGAGGGGCTTGGAGCTGACCCCGCCCTCGGGGATCGCCCGAGCCCGTGGCTATCCCCACCCCCACACTGCTGCCTGGGGACTGGAGGCCGAGAGGAGCTGCAGGGAGTGGGGGCCTCCGGCCAGACCCGGCTCCATCGACAGGATGTCCGCCCAGCTTCCTGGCCACGACCCGGGCCGCCTGCTTCCCTCCCCCTCCTCTCTCCCCCCCCCCAGCCGGGCGATTGGCCCTTTCTTGCCCAGCCAGGCCTGGCGCCCCCAAGACCCGCGGGAGGGGGCCGGGTAAAAGCTCCGGAGCCTGAGCCGATCTCTCCTCAAAGCCCCGGGTAGAGCCGCGGCGCCCTCCCCCTTCACTAGTTGGTAACAGATGTGGCAGCCTCTGCTTCTCCCTGCCGCCCACCCCCCCAAACCCACTGATCTTTACCCTGGGGCCTCCCTGAACCTGCCCCTTTCAGGGTATGGAGCCCAGGCTTGGGTGGGAGAGGAAGGAGGAGGGAGACAGCTGGGGTCTGGTACTTCTGAGATCAAAGTCTGAAGGCTCTAGATCTTGAGGCTGGGGTGTGAGAGAAGGCAGCTCTTTTGGCCAGAATGTGTAGGGCCAGGGATGGGGAACCCCAATTTTCCTAATTCCATTTCTCCTTCCTTCTAGCATTCTCCCTCCTTTCCATTTACAGTCCCCTCTTCCTAACCCATTTCCTCCTCCCATATCCTCAAGTCTTGCCTTCTTTCAGGGCCCCCTTGCTCCCCATCCTCAGCCCTCTCACTTTACCAGAGACTCTCTTCTCTACAGATTGCCCTGTATGTTCCCATTCTCTAGGCCTCTCCCTCCACATGCCTCCATCTCCCCTCTTTCTAGGCTAACCTTAGCCTTTGTCTGGCCTCCCCCTCCCCCCTCATTGTTCTTCAGAGACTGACTTTCACCCCCACCCCACCCCCAATTTGTGAGCGAAAGCAGGACTGCCTGGGTCCTGGAATTGGTTCATTCTCTCCCCCTCTCTCTCCCCTTCTCCAATTCCTCATATCTCGCCCCTCTCTTCCATCTCTCCCCTTCTCTCCCTCTCCCACTTTCTCCCTCTCTCCCTCTCTTCTCTCGCCTTTACATATGCAAGGCAGCGCTGCCATGGCAACGGGGCCTGACTCCGCAGGGCTGACCCGCAAGGCAGACGGCCCTCTGAAGCCGCGCGTGTGTCTCACTTCAGGAGAATCTCATTAATTCTGAAATGGAAATGGGCCGCGCTCCCTGCGCCCAGCGCCCTGCTCCGGCTCCGCAGCCCTGGCCTCCCTCCACTCCGTTTTCTCTCCCCCCCCCCTTCCCTAAGCTCCCAAGGCTCTTAGTGCAGAGAGATTTGGAGGCGCGGGTGGGGGTAGAAGAGTGCAGATACACACGCGGGAGAAAGACACAAACACAGGTGAGACAGGGAGACACTGAGCAGAGCCAAAAAAGCTGGGACTGATGGAGAATGGGTGCAGGAGAGGGATAAGTCGCATGACGGAGAGCCAGAGAAAGACTTCTAAGGCTGCAGAGGCAAGAGAGAGACAAAAAAGCAGGAGACAGACGAAGCAGAGACAGAAGGGAGGACCCAGAGCAAAAAGAAGGGATGGGAATAGAAAAGAGAAAAAGAGAGAAAGGGCTAAGAAGGAGAAGGGTCTGACTTGGCATTCAGGGATGGGGGAGGGACATGTGGAAAGCCAGCTAGAGTAATCACCCTGCCCACAGCAGGCAAACCCTCCCTAAATGTTTCCAGAATGAAGTGAGAGAGTAGCTAGCCAAGAGACAGAGAGGGCCAGAGAGGGGAAACAGGAAAGGGACCCGTGGAACAGGACTAGGAGACAGAGGAGCTGAGGATGCTGGGATAGAGAGGATGCTGAGGCGAAGGTGAGGCAGAGACCAGGCGGGGGAGAGAGAACAGGGAAGCAGACTGGGTGTGACAAGCAGAGAATCAGACGAAGGTCTTGGAATCCTTTTTGGCAGGTGGCAATCCTATCTTCCCCCACGTCACTGGGTCTGTGGCTTCTTCCGCCAGCCTAGCCTACCCTGCCCTGCAATGATGAATAACTCCCTTGGTGAGCCCCATCTTCCTCATCTTCCCTCTCCTCACCTCTCTTTTCATTCCCCAACCATACCCTTCTCCAGCTCTTGTGATTTCTGCCCCACCAACATAGGGGAAAGAAATGAAGATGCCTAGATTGAATGAGGGGGGATCTCTGGAATAGGGGAACAAGAGGTATTTTCACAGAGTTTATCTCCACTGTCCTAGTCCTCCCCTCCCCTCACAGCCCCATGCTCTCTCCTAGATATAAAGTCTGGCTCTGTCTTGAAAGCTAGGAGGGTGTGTGAGAAAGGAGGTGTCTGTCATCCCTGGTCTAAAACCCAGCTTCAGAAAGAAAGGGTCACAGTCTGAGATAAGGACTGAACAGAGACAGAGACATGGTACAGAGAAAGGGTTGAAGAGCCTTCTTTCCCCTGCTCCATAGTTGAGGAAAGGAGTACAGGAGGGGGACGATGGTCAGAAAGACTCAATCTTTTATGGGAGTCAAGTCTTGACCTGCACCCCCTCCCCCACATCCCTGTCCCCCACCACAAAGGCCACTGGGTAAGGCGGATTTGGTTTTTTTTTGGGGGGGGTGGGCAATGGGGGTTAAGTGACTTGTCCAGGGTCACACAGCTAGTAAGTGTTATGTATCTGAGGCCAGATTTGAACTCAGGTCCTCCTGACTTCAGGGCCGGTGCTCTATCCACTGTGCCACCTAGCTGCCCCCAGTAAGGAGGATTTGGGAATCATACTCCCAGGGAGGCAGTTAGGCTGAGATGAAGGCCTCTGTATTGGAGACTCAGTTTGGGTTCTGAGCCTCCCAAACATAAACTCTGTAAGGCACTTCCCTCCCCAGTTCACATCCTTCCCCCTGAAATAGTTCCAACTGAGGAATCTTAGAGGAGTCTTTCTGGGGGATGGGAATTAGGGAAGGGAGGGGAAGGTTGGGTGCAGAAGGTAAGCTCTCCCCCCCAAGCCAGCCAGTCGTGTGTGTGTGTGTGTGTGTGTGTGTGTGTGTGTGTGTGTGTGTGTGTGTACACACTGATGCCTGATGCTAGGTGTGAGTCTGTGTGTAGGTGTGCACTGGCTGGGTGTGTGTACGCACTTAAGGAAGGGGGTGTTTGTGGGTAGACTCCCCATAATTTTAAGTATGGCATGTGGCTATTTGTGGTGTTGGTGGGGGAGGTGCATATATGGTCCTCTGTGTTTGTAGTGGGGAGTATAAAAGAGCAGTGACAGCAGTCAAAGGACCTGGGTTCAAATCCCACCTTTGATGCTTACAACCTTTGTGACCTTAAGCAAGTCACCTTTCTCTGGGCCTCACTTTCCTCATCTGTAAAATAAGGGAGTTGGACTAGATGGTCTCTGGGGCCCTTTCCAGCTAGGATCCTCTTTCTTTTGAGGTCTCTGTCTCTGTCTGGGCATGGCATTGGGATGGAAAGAGTTTGAACTTGGAAGTTAGGAGAGACTGAGTTCAAATCCTGCCTTTCACAATTAATATGGAAGCAAGGGCCAGTCTGAGCATCAGGCCTAGAGTCAGGAAGACTCATTTTCCCAAATACAAATCTGGCCTCAGACACTTACTAGCTGTGTGACCCTGGGCAAGTCACTTCACCCTGTTTGCCTCAGTTTCCTCATCTGTAAAATGAGCTGGAGAAGGAAACAGCAAGCCTTGCTCCAGTATTTCTGCCAAGAAAACCCCAAATGGGGTCATATGAAGAGTTGGACAACAGAAAGGCCACATTGCCCTCTCTAAGCCACATCGTCCTTAAATGAGACAATAAATGATGAAAACCTTAAAGCAATGATATGAATTATTATGATCTCTATGTGAGTTTCTGGATGAATGTATTTGTATAAAGGGTTGGATTGTGGGTGGGGTGAGAGGTGGTAGTGGGAATACCACCCTGGGGGGTGGGAATACCCCCAAAATAGCTTCCTGGAGCTCCTCTGTAGAGACAAAGTATCTGGAGACTGGCCACACAGAATGTCAAAGGTCCTCCTTAAAGCTCTGATTTTTAACCTCTGAATTTCTCTTTCCTGCTCCTCCCACCCCACCCCCCAGGGGGAAGGGGCCAGGCCCCAGATTTACTGATAGGAGGCGGGGCTGCTCTGGGGCCTGGGTGTGTTCTCCTTCCTCAGTTCACCTAGTTAGAAAAACACATCCCGCTCTGCCCCGTCCCCACCCCCACCACATATAAGCAAAGAGTCAATATTGACTCTTCTCCCAGCAATGCTGCCAAACTCACCGGGCCACTTGCTCCAATATTCCTCTTCTTTCCCCTGGAGTTCTCTGGAGACATTAGGCTCCAATTTGGGCCTGGAGGGGAGTCCTGACTGGGTCACTAAACTGCTTGGTGGCCTTGGCAGTTACTTCCCCTCCCTGGGCCTGGGGGAAGGTGACCCCTACACCCCACCCACCCCCAAGTGGTCAGAGCCTATTGGCTCCCCTAGGCAGACTTCATCATGAAAGCAGCAGCCCCAGTGGGTAGTGCTGGCCCTGAGGAAAAGTCCCCCTCCCTCCAGCATTAGAATTTAGAGATGAGGGGGGGAGTCTCTTTTATAGCAGGACTTTCCTAGCTGGACCACCTACAAAAACCATCTGTGACATTCCTCAGCCTCTTCTACTACCCAGTCCAACCACCCCTGGCCCTTCTCAGATATTTGGGGCTGGGGGCCGGAAAGGGCCAAGCTTCTGTGCAACAGAGATAGAGCCTGTGTCAAGAGTATGCATGGGAGTGTGTATGAGGCTGCCTGTGGGCACAGGTAAGATGGCATAAGCCTAGTGACAGGTGTGAGGGTACATGTGAAACTCCATGCCAATTACCTAAGAGCTTCCGTAGACTTTGGGGATCATCTTGTCTAGCCCCCTCATTTTCTGAGCAGGGAACTGAAGCCCAACATCACTCAGTAACTAATAATAAACTCAGTAAATAATAATAAAACTAATAATAAAGCATTTCTAGACTAGAGTTTGAAAGCTGGTAAAAACCCTTTTATGTGTTACCTCATTTGATGGTCATAATGACCCCAAGAGGCAGGCGCTATTATGTCCTCATTTTAGAGATGAGGAAACTGAGGCAGAGAGCCAAGGCCAAAGTTACATGTGTTGTAATTAATCAGAAGAACTGCTAACATTTCGTTCATAGAGATTTAAGATTTACAAAGCACTTTACATGTTAACCAGCACTTTATGATTTACAAAGCATTTTCCAAAGGTTAGCTCATTGGAAGCGAAGGGCTATTAGGGCTGTTTTACAGATGAGGAAACTGGGACTGAGATAAGCTAAGTGCCTTGCCCACAGATATATACTGTAAGCATCTGAGGGAGGATTTGAACTCAGGTCGTCCTGACTTCCAGTCCCAACATTCTATGCACTAGACCACCTAACAAAGCCTGGATCTAGCACCTGATCCTGTCTCTCACTCTAGCACTCTGGGCCCTTTTCATGCTGCCACCCAGGGATGTGCTGGAGCCCGCTTATGAGAGCTAACAGTTAAATTTTCAGTGTAAGCATTTACGACTTGGAAATCAGCAAAGGCTACATACCAGGATTTGTTTCTGTCGACTGTCTGGACTTAAGAAAGTGATGGAGAAAATGGTAAGACTATAGAATAAATGTAAAAATCTGTGCCGAGCAGCTTTTCTTTTTGGTGAGCTGATTGTTAAACATTTATCAGCACATCTTTGCTGTAACATTATGTCTTCTACTCAGGGCCAAAAAAACCCCTTCACAAATAGGGGAGGTGCTGCTTGGAAAGCAGCTGGTCTGGGAAAGATCTGGGGGATTTAGTGGCCTGTAGGCTTGAGACAAGCCTACAGTGGGGTATGGCAGCTGTCCTCTGTCCTGGAGCAGACCACACCTCCAATACCGTGTTCATCTCTGGGCTGGGTATTTTAGGAAGGATAGTAATGAGCGGGAGAGTAGCCAGAAGAAAACCGCATCCACTTAAGGATCCCAGGATGTTAGCAGGAGGAGACAAGACTTGGAAAACCTGGGTCCCAGGAAGGGTTAGTCTTATTCTGCTGGGTCCAAGCGGGTAGAACCAGGAAGGGGGGGGGCCCTAAAGAGGCCAATTAGAGCTATCATCCCTCTCCTCTTCTCCCCAAATGAAGGGGATACCTGGAGGCCTTCAAGGAGAGGCTGAGGGCTGCTATTTACTGGGCACGTTGTGAAGGGGATGCCAATGGGGTAGGGGTCAGACTAGGTGGCCACTGGCCGCTGCACCCCACCCCTCCTTGAAGAGTCTGTGACTCTATGTTTGATGACTCTATCAGGGAAGATATGTGAGTGAGAAAGTCTGTATATGAAAGCGTGTTTGTGTATATGAGGTAGAGGGGGTTGGATGGAAGAGCTAGGGGGATGGAGAGGGAGAGAGAGAAGGGGAGAAAGGCGGGGAGAATGGAGAGAGAGAAAGCAGAAAGAGGGAGAGGGAGTGTGTGTGTGTGTGTGTGTGTGTGTGTGTGTGTGTGTGTGTGGTGTGTAAACACCCTGTGTCCATAGCACTCGAGCTATACCTGGAATTACCAGGCCCAAGCTTGAATCTCAGCCCTGCCACTTACTATGTAGGTGACTTTAGGTCACTTCACTCCCCCAGGCCTCCTTTTTCTTATCTGTAAAATGAAGGGGTCAGATCAAATGACCTTTCAGGTCCCTTCCAGTTCTAGAACTTTGATCCCTGTAATCTATCGCCTCTTCCTGTGTGTGCCCATTTGTAGGAAAAGAGGAGAGGCGACCTTAGACAGACAGCTGGTCCCCAGGTAAGGAAGCCCTGCATTCAAGCCCCGCCTGTGGCTCCGTGGCTCCGTGGCTCAGTGACCCCTGGACAAATCCCATAATCTTTCAGTTCTCAAGGCAATTCCTGAAGTTTCCAAGCAGGTACTGACCTGCAAGGGAAGACAGAATGCCTACCTAGAGAAGGGTGCTCAGCAGAGAAAGCAAAACGTTTGGGGGGCCCTGGAGCCCTGTCTGCCCTCTCCTAATCACTTTGTTTGTCCCTAAGCTGGGGCCATCTAAAAGGACAGCAGGCCTTTCTCAACACAGCAAGTCTGTCCTAGAGCAGACAAGGGTCACCTCCTCAGACACAGGACCACAGAGACAGAGGAGGCTTCTCCCATAGCTTGAGATTCTTACAAGAACGAAAACCAGGGGTTTAGGGGAGGTTCCATTAGCCCCCAGTGCTGGGGACTGAGGCTGGCAGCCCCCCCAAGCCCTCCTAAAACACACACGTGCTCATGCACACCCAACACCCAAAGTCGTTCCAAGGCTCTCTGGCCGCCCACGCCCGCAGCCCCCAGATCTGGCCCTGGACAGGGCAGGGACTCACGTAGTCATGAAAAGCCTTGGCTTCACTAGAATGCTCACAGGTCTCTCTCCGGTCAGGGGCCGCACAGTACAGGTCCCAGAATACACTGTGGGGAAAGGAAATGATTATGCAGACATTGAGGCGAAGCCTTCTACCCAGCATAGGTCCCTGTCCTATCCTCTTGTCCTCCGACCCTTCACCCCAGCCAATCTCCCCCCACCCATCACTCCTCCCTGGGGTACCACTTACCCCAACTCCATCCCTCCCTTCCCATCATTCTTTTCTAGCCTTAGGGGCTCCTCCTCATCCCTCTACCCCTTCCCCCATCACTCCTCCCTAGAACAGCCCTGCCTCACTGGGGGCCCCCCAAAGACTTACCACCACCAAGAATGCAGAAACCCCGGGGGCTCCCCCAATGTAATATTCTTCTCCCACCGGATCTGCCAAAACCAGGAGCAGTTTAGGGAGAGAGAGAGAGAGACCCTGCCCAGGCTTTCCCCCTCAAAAAACCCACCTGGCTTTCTTCCCTTCCTCCCACCTTAGAAATCTTGGCTCTCTCATCTCCTTGGGTCCCCCAGCCCTGCAAACCCCCTCATTCCTCATACATAGTTCCTTAGGTCTAAATCACGGGCCTAAAGAGCAGCAAGTAGAGAAGGTTAGTCATTCAGTCCCAGCAATCTCAGCCCCCTCAGCGCTTTCAGGCCCTCAGCCCTGCAGCCCCCTCAGCGCTTTCAGGCCCTGAATCCTTTCAAACCTCCCCGCCCCATCTCAGCTAAAACAGAGCCAAGGAACCTGGGAGAGAAGGGGTGGGGGTAGGTGAAAAGAGATCAGGAAAAAAGAGGGAAATGGGGAGCTGAGCAGGAGTGGGCGGCCCTACCCCCAGCCAGCTGGTTCTCACCTCCGACAGGAAGGTCTGGGCTGACTTCTGGGCTCCCACATGAAGCAGATATTCATATACATACAGCGCCAACCTACACAGAGAAGGCCAGGCTCAGGGCACAGGGGAAAATGCACCAGAGCCAGGTATCTGGGTATCTATTTATCAGAAGACGTGCTGTTCTGTATCTTCCCCCATCCCCAAGTAGACTGGAAGCCCATTGAGGGGAGAGATTGAAGCTTTGGATTCACAAGCAGCACACAGCTAGAGCAGAAAGGAACCACCCCGCCTAACGCCCCCCCCCCTCCAGATTATAAGTGAGGAGACTGAAGGATGAAAGGCAGAATTCAAACCCAGGTCCTTCTGACACCTTTCACTGAACCAATGAGCTAAGGCAATGAGCATTCATCATGTGCCCTGTGTTAATCACACCGTGGGAGACAATATGTACATAACTAAGCAGGTACGAGATACATTCATCCATCAATCCACATTCATTAAGCTCCTACTATGTGCCAGGCCCTGTGCTAAGTGCTGGGGGATACAAAAGGAGGCAAAAGACAGTGCCGGACCTCAAAGAGCTTTCAATCTAACGGAGGAAATAACATGCAAACAAATACATACAAATGAGTTACACACAAGATCAATAGGATATGAGTAACAGGGAAGGCACTGGACTGAAGCGGGGCTGGGGAGGGCTTCCTGTAAAAGAGGGGATTTTAGGTGAAGTTGAAAGGAAGGCAGGGAAGCCAGGAGGCAGAGATGAGGAAGGAGAACATTCCAGGCACGGGGTCGACCTGAGGGAATGCCCAGAGCTGAGAGATGGAGGCTGGGTCACTGCACAGAAGAGCACATGGTGGAGAGGGAGGCATAAGAAAACCAGAGAGACAGGAGGGGGCTAGGCTTTGAATGCCAGACAAAGGATTTTGCACTGGATTCTGGAGGCAATAGGGAGCCACTGGAGTTTAGTGAGTGAGGGGTGACACGGAAAATCATTGTAGTGGCTGAAAGGAGAATGGACTGGGAGTGAGGTGATGAGGACCTGCACCCCTGGGGAGTGGTGGCAGGGTAAAGGCACTGGCAGTCGGGGTGGGGGGTGGAGCTGGGAAAGGTCTACCGAAAATGAGATCTCAGCTGGGATCTGAAGAAAACCAGAGAAGCTCCTGGGGGAGGGGAAGAGGGAGAAGATTCCAGGAATTAGGGACAGCTGGCACAAAGGGCCAGAGCTGGGGGGTGGGGGGACGACTTGGAATAGCCTCTTGCTAAAAATGGCCTCGAGATGAGTCTTGAAGGAAGCCAGGGTCCATGCTAAGGGGCTCCTCCTCTTGTCCTTTCTGTGGAGCACCCTAAATCAGGAGGAGCAGCCCAGCCCTGGGAGCCAAGAGCCTCTGGGGCCAGTCAGTTTTGGGCAGCGCCAGGCTCTCCCTGTGTCCACCACTACCTTCCTTCCCTGAAAACTTTAGCACCCTCTCCACAATCTCCTTCCTCAATACTTACAAACGTGCACTTGTCTCCCCTAGCTTCTGAAGCCTTTCCTAGAACCTGGGGGTGAAAACCAGCTCTGGCAAACAACCCTGTGTGACCGTGGACAGGTCATTTCCCTTCCCTGGCCCTTAGTTCCTTATCTGAAAAATGAAGGGGTGGGCTAGACCACCTTTGAGGTCCCTTCCAAATCTAATGATCTTGCGATTTTATGATCCCACCATCCCAGGCTCTCTTCCTATCTCAAACTACCATCCTGATTCCTCCTGATCCAACTTCTTTTTTCTCCCTTCTTCCCCCCATATTTATTAGTCATGTCGTAAACAAACAAGCAAACAAAAAAACATGCACAAAAAAATCAATAAAAATAAAATTTAAAAGTAGACTTCAATTTGCACTCAGACTCCATCAGTCCTCCCTCTCTGGGGGTGGGCAGCATTGTTCATCATGAGTCCTTTGAAACTGACTTGGATCACCGTGGTGCTCAGAATAGCTACGTCTTTCACAGTTGGCTATTCTGTACAACATTCTCCTGGTTCTGCTCATTTCACTCAGTATCAGTTCACAGAAGTCTTCCCAGGTTTTTCTGAATCCATCTCCCTTGTCATTTCTTATAGCACAACAGCATTCCATCACAATCACATACCACACAACTTGCTCAGCCATTCCCCATTTGATGGGCATCCCCTCAGTTTCCAATTTTTAGCCACCACAAAAAGAGCTGCTGTAAATATTTTTGTACACATAGGTCCTTTTGCCTTTTCTTTGATCTCTTTTGAGATACAGACCTAGTATTGCTGGGTCCAAGGATATGCAATGTTTTATAGCCCTTTGGACATAATTATTTCTGCAGAATGGTTGGAGCAGTTCACAACTCCACCAATAATAGTGCCTGACCCAACTTCTAAAAGGAATAGTCTACATTTGCTCATGACCATCCATTCACTCATTCATTCCTCAACCCCTTACCATCTGACTTTTGTCACTACTGATCTCAAGCTGCCATCTCCGAGGTTACCATGGACCTATAATCTCCTCTTCTTAGGTGGCATTCTCCATAACCTCTTGGCACCATCACTGAGCACTGACACTGCCCCAACCCTCCCTCCAGATGCTCTCCTCTCTTGCTTTCAGTGACATTGCTCTGGTCATTCTTTTCCCAACTATCAGACTGCTAATCGATAGCATCTTCTTTCACAGTGAACCACTTCCCAAGACTTAGCCGGCAGCCAAATTCTTCCTTTCCTTCTCTATATTTGCACATATATTCTCTCTGTCTGCCTTTTGTTTCTCTCGCCATCCTTTCCTTTCCCACTTCCTTCTCTTTCTGAAATCGATTCCATCCACTCGAAGCATGCCAGCTCTTTTTTTCAAGCAGGTGATTCCCCAATCTGTATCTCATTCATTTATCCATTTAACATGTATTAAGCACCTACTGTGTGCAGGCACCTGGCTGAACCTTGAAGGACATGCAATGTTCAGATAAAGGATGTCTGCCTTACTGGGGAGCTCACAGTCTAAAAAGGAGAGAAGTCAATACTAATACATGGTATTACTGGAGAATTGCATCAGAGAGGGCATAAATGAAAGTCTGAGAGGGAAGGCTGTTATCAAGAGCGCAGGGTGAAGATCTGGAGAGGCTTCTAAGAGATGGTATAAAGTATCTTGTACACAGTAGGTACTTAATAAATGGTGGTAGAATTCATGGGTAGGGCTTCAACAGTTGTGGAAGGAAAAGGCAGAGCTAACCTCCTGAGCAAAGGTTATGGATACTGGAGAACACTTTTCAAGAAAAAGAGATCTGTCCTTTTGAGCTGACTGCAAAATGCATACATGGGAGTAAAGTGAGGTCGAGCTGGAAGGGGAGGGTGGGAGCCAGCTGTGGAGGGCTTTGAATGCCAGGCAGAGAATTATTCATGCATTCATTCATTCAAGAGATGTTCAGTGAGTACCTACTACATGTCAGGAATTCTGAGGTATATATGCCAAGTTAGGCTGGTCCTAATTTCTCTCTCATACCATTCACCGTACTACATCTCCACTAGGATGTTCAAATAGCATCAGTCTCATTGTGTTCAAAGTGGAATTCATTATCTTTCACAAAAAAAATTGCTCCCCCCTGGGCCTCAGTTTCCTCATCTGTAAAATGAGGAGGTAGAGGTAGATGGGCCCTGAGGTTCTGTCCAGGCCTAGCACTAGGATTCCGGGTCCTCCACTGGAAGGGGTCAGCTAGACAGCGGGCATTTTCCAAGTCACACCAAGGTAAGTGAGCACTTGGCTGGAGCAAGAAGTGGGCCAGGGTGGTGGGGTGAAGGGTCCTTGAAGGTTGTCCAGCACTTTTTTTTTTAAGGCAATTGGGGCTAAGTGACTTGCTCAGGGTCACACAGCTAGTAAGTGTCAAGTGTTTGGTCTGAGGCTGGATTTGAACTCAGGTCCTCTTGACTCCAGGGTGTCCAGCGCTTCTTAAACCCTATATGGGGTCTCAACCCATAGTTTAAGAAGTGCGGAAGGGGTCAAGAGTGGAAAAAGTTCAAGAAGCCCTGGAGTCTGACCCCTTCCTTTACATAAGAGGAAACAAAAGTCAAGAGAATGGCCAACATAGAGGCAGTAAATAAGGGGACCAGGATTTGAAAGCAGGGCCTGGGATGCCACCAGCCTGTAGAGCCTTGAATAAAAGTGGATTTTTATTAAATCAAAATACAGATGACTTTATAATAATGACCCACATTTACATGGCACTTTATGGTTCATCAATGCTTTCTGCCCAACACTGCAGCAAGGTGGGTGGGGCGAGTAGCATTCTGTCCATTTTACAGGCTCAGGGAGGGTAGTGACTTTATTTGAAGGCATGTGCCTGGCCTTAACATCAGACCCAGGTCTCCCGACCCTAACTTCCACTAGACCACAGTCAATGTAAAATATCCCACTGAGAAATTTAAGTATGTCCCAGTATCATTCAGTGTTTGCAAATCCTCCTCAAGTCCCTCTGAGCCTGGATATGCCTGTCCAGTAACCTAAGAAGACTTCACCAGCCATGATCACAGCCTCCATGTATGTAAAGGTCCACCACAGGGCACAGTGGTGAGGGTCACGATCACAGCCTCCATGCATGTAAAGGGCCATCACGGGGCACAGAGGTGGGGATCACGATCACAGCCTCCATGCATGTAAAGGGCCATCACGGGGCACAGAGGTGGGGATCACGATCACAGCCTCCATGCATGTAAAGGGCCATCGCGGGGCACAGAGGTGGGGGTCACGATCACAGCCTCCATGCATGTAAAGGGCCATCGCGGGGCACAGAGGTGGGGGTCACGATCACAGCCTCCATGCATGTAAAGGGCCATCGCGGGGCACAGAGGTGGGGTCACGATCACAGCCTCCATGCATGTAAAGGGCCATCGCGGGGCAGAGAGGTGGGGGTCACGATCACAGCCTCCATGCATGTAAAGGGCCATCACGGGGCACAGAGGTGGGTCATCATCACTGTCTCCATGCATGTGAAAGGCCATCCATTAGGGGCACAAAGACTCAACAGATTTTGCAGGATCTCCAAGAGAACTAGGAGTCAAAGGTGCGAGTCATGAAGAGGGGGATCTCAGCTTCAGCTCAGGCCTAGAGGATCAAATCAACTCTACCATCATCCCAAGAAGAACTCTGTCAACCTATTCTCCCATGGCCTCATTCACCGTCCATGAAACTTTCTGGAGCAAAGTGCCCTTCATTGGACATGACTCCCCTACCTGCCCTGTCTCCTACATTGGAATTTAAGCTCCATGAGGGCAGGGACAGTCTTTTCTTTTCACCAATCCATCCTCCACTCAGCTATCAAAGGGAACCTCCTAAAGTGAAGGTCTGACCATGTTGCCACCTCATTTTAATTTTTTTTTTTTGGTGAGGCAACTAGGGTTAGTGTCAAGTGTTTGGTCTGAGGCTGGATTTGAACTCAGGTCCTCCTGACTCCAGGGCCCATGCTCTATCCACTGTGCCACCTAGCTGCCCCTGGCCACCCCATTTTTTTTCAATCCACCTATTGCCTCCAGGATCAAACATAGAATCCTCTATTTGGCTCATGAAGCCTCCAACCCCTGGCCCCTTCCTACCTTTCTGGTCTTCTTATACCTTATACCCTTCCATGTATTCTACCATGACGTGGGCCTCCGGTCTGTTCCTCTCACAAGACCCTCCATCTCCAGACTGCCGGTGTTTCACTACTGTCTTCCTCCCTGTAATGCTTTCCCTCCTTGTCTCCAACTCCTGTCTTCCCTCAAGTCTCAATTAAGACCCCACCTTTTGTAAGAAGCCTTTCACGATCCCCCAAGCTAGTACCTTCCCTCTATTCTCTCCAATTCATTCTGTACATATCTTGCATACATGTGGTTGTCTGCATATTGTCTTCCCCATTAGAATGGGATCTCCTGGAAGGCAGGTATCTTCTTTGTCTCCCCAGTGAACACCACATTATTCATTCATTCATTCTTTCAGGGCTGAAAGGGATCTTGGACGTCATGTGCTCCAACCCACTTATTTTGTGGATAGGGAAACTGAGGTCCCCAGAGGTTAAGTGGTTTATCAAGGTGACAATAGCAGAAGCATGACTTGAACGCTGCTCCTCAGAAACTCAAACCTGTGCTTTTCACATCACACCAGGCTGCTTTATAGACAAGCTTCCTAACAATTAAAGCTACCCTAAAGTGAAATGGATTGCCCTGAGAAGTAGTGAGTTTCCCATCACTAGAAGTCTTCAAGTACAAGCTCAATGACCATTTATGGGAGCACATTAAAGAGTTCTGGCAAGAGTTGGGACTGGACATCCCCTGGTGTCACTTCCAAGTCAGATTCTATGAGCCTAGGTTCTCCTGGACTGGATGGGGGATAACAGAAAATGGGAAGCCCTGGGGAAACCTAATGCTGGGGTGTAAAGGAAGCTCAACCAGGGGCTTGGAAAAGCTGGGGAAGTCTTAGGGCAAAGTAGGAGCCCCATGGACTAGAGTCTTTGGAAGGAGGCACCCCCAAACTGAGTTAGAGGGGAAGAGGTGGGGTAGGAGGAGGAGGAGGAGGTAGAAGGGGCCCATTTCTTCCCCAATAGCCTTGGGGTACAGTATCATTGAGTGCCACTAACCCTTTACTTGGCTAGACCATAGGACAATTAGGTGGCTGAAGATCAGATTTTCAAAAATAGCTTTCAATAAAAAGTTCAAGGTCAGCTGTGAAGGTCTCCAGTGAGTACCTACCCCAAGGATGTTCCACATTATGACTTGGATAAAGTCATAGGTGGCATGCTGTCCACTAGCCTAGTAGTATTAGCACTTTCATCAAATTTTCAGGTGGTATAAGACTGTGAGGGCTGGCTAGCTAATACACAAGATGACAGAATAAGGATTAAAAAAAAGACCTTAACAAGCTAGGACCTTGGGCTGAGTAGAACACAATAAGATCCTTGGGGCAGCTAGGTGATGCAGTGGATAGAGCTCTGGCCTTGGAGTCAGGAGTACATGAGTTCAAATCCAGTCTCAGACACATGTCACTTACTAGCTGTGTGACCCTGGGCAAGTCACTTAACCCCGATTGCCCCACCAAAAAAAAAAAAAAAGCAGAACACAATAAGATCCAATAGGGAGAAATATCAGATTCAAAAAACTGATGATGGGGGAAATGATGGGGGAGGCCTGGCTAGGCAGCAAAGACCCTGGGGTTTTAGTGGCCTGCAAGCTCCAGCTAACAGTGTGTAATAGGGTAGCCTAAAGCAAATGAAATCTGGGGCTGCAGAGCTTCCAGGAATAAGGAGGTGATGGGCCCTCTGCATTATGCCCTAGTCAGAACACATGTGGAGCAGTGCACACAGCTGGAGGTGCTGCATTTGAAGGACATGATTAAAGCTTCAAGCATCCAGAGGAGCACAAGCAGAGTGGTGAAGGCCTTAGAACCTGAGACACAGAAGGATCACTGTGAAGGAACTAGGAAAAGCAATAACTCAGAGTGGGCAGGCTAACTGCCCCTGAAAGGCTATTACACAGAAAAGAGATGCACCTGGTTCTGGAATGATGGTTCGAGCTACCCCTCCCACAATTTCACAGATTTTCTAATATGTCCAATGAAGGGGCTGGACTCAGACATTTCTAAGGTGCCTCCAACTCTGACATTCTACCTTCTATGTTGTGAGAGTCCTCTCAGCTGCGACAGTCTAGGTTCTAAGCCTTTGGAACATAAAAGCCTTAGGCCCATAGAATCTAAGGGCCCTCCCCAGCTGTGACATTCTGGACTAAGAGCCTTCCTTCCCCAACTCTGCCGTTCTAGTCTACCTTTTCTGTTCTAAAGGATCTTAGGGCCTTCTCAGCTTTAACCTTCTGAGTCCACTGCCACCTAAGCCCCGGCGGTCAAGTGCTACCCTACAATAACAAGCCTGTGCCAGAAGGCCACGCCTGCTGTGGCAGTAGGTAGAAGGGAGGCCACTGAGGTGGGGTTGGAGAAAGCCTATGTACTTATGGGGTAGTGTGGGGGGGGAGTTGCGGGGGAGGGGGCTCTTGGGAAACCAAAGCCTGATAGAATGGGCTCTCAGCCTTCTATCTCTTCTCCATCTTTGGCCCCAGCAGGGGAGGGGGAGGCCGGGGACCCTGGGTCTTGCCCAGAAGCCCTAGCGTTGGAGGAGGGTCCCACTGCCCCAGAGCCCCGACCTGGGTCCGGCAACCCTGGCTCTGCAGCGGCGGCCTTGAACGCAGGACACCACCTCCCGCTCCAGGTCCCTTCTTCTGCCCCCTGGGCAGCCAAGTCCCGCCCACCCCCCAAAGTCTCCAAGTTTCCGGCTCCTCCAGCCCCCGACCCCGCCCTGACCCCAGCCCAGACCAGTCCCCAGGGAGGCCCCATGCCCCGCCCCGCAGCGCAGTCTGCAGCTCCTCCCTGTCGCCAGGAGCAGGAGGGGGCCAGGGGACAGACGGACAGGTGGCCGCGGGGCGGGGCCGCCGGTAGAGGGGGCGTGTCTGCCCCAGGGGCCCAGGGGGCCACCACTTGGCCACCAACTTTCCTGTTAGCTCCCAGTGCTTGGGGCAGCAGGAGGGCGGGGACGGCGTAGGAATCCTGGGGTCCTGGGCTCCTGGGCTCCTGGAGCTGGGGTTACCAGCCGAAGCTCGATGATCTGTTGCTGCCGGGGAGGAGGGATGGGGACGGTCCCATCCAGGCCACCGCCTCCTTCCCCTCGGCGGCCTTCTAACCCTTCCGGGCGCAGGCTGCCTTCAGGTCCCCAGGACCTCCAAGGGCTTGTCCCAGCTTAGCTCAATGGGTGGACAGACAGCAAAGCAACCCAGAGGAGAACTTCCTGGCAGCCGGACTCCTACCTTCCTCTGCAGCCCGGGGACCCCCCAGCTCCGTGCCCCTAGCTCTCCGGCGCCCGCAGCCTGGGCCCCAGGCCCCGGGGCTCCCAACCTGCAGAGCCCTAGCCCTGGACCCCGCCCCAATTCCTACCCTTCCCGCTCTAACTGGCTCCAACCTGGCCTCTTCCCACTATCCGCCTCGGGCCAAGGGCAGCCCAACTTCGCCGCGGCTCTGGTCCCAAACTTTTCCCTGGTGCCCCCTGACCCCCGCCAGCCTGGCCCCGGGGCTCGACTGTAAGCCTCCCCCCAGCCCGGCCGCCCCCAGCTCCGGTTGGGACTGACGGCGGTCTCAGGGCCGGAGCCGAGGCACGCGAGGGCGGCCCAGCCCAGTCCAGCCCAGCCCCGCCGCGCGGCGCCCAGCGAAAACTTTAAAGGCAGCGGCGACTTAGTACGTTGGGGACCGACGGGGGCGACGGGGGACTGGGATGGGGCCCCGCCACTTGCCCCCCTCCGGGGGCTGCCCTCCCTGTGTCCGACGTCCCCCGAGATGGCAGGCAACTTGGACCCCGCGCAGAACGAGGACCCCGGCCCCCCAACTCGGCAGCTCCCCGGCACCTCCAGCCTCGCTGTCCCCGGCCGGGAGCAGCCGCCTCGAAGCGCTGAGCGCTCCCCGCGGCCGCCCCAGCTCTGCTCTCGCGCCCGCGCCCCAAGGCCGGGGACCCCGCGTCCCCCTCCCTCCCGTGCGCCCTGGCCCCGCGCTCCCTCGCGTTCCCCGCAGCCCCGCGCTCCCTGGCTCCGCGCTCCCCTCCATCCCCTCGTCTCGCCTCTCCGGCGGCTCCGCGCTCCCTTCGGCTCCCCCTGAGCCCCCGCCTTCACGGCGGCCCTACGGCCCCCCCGCTTTCCCGCGGCCCCGCGCCCTCCCCTCCGCATTCGCAGCGGCCCCCGCGCGCCCCGCGCTCCCAGGGACTCCCCAGCCGCCCGGCTCCAGCGCCGGCGCCGCCGCACTTACTTTTCCCGAGCCTGGCTGTCGGAGGGGACGGCGGAGCCCTTTCCTCCCTTGGCGTACATGCTGCTTGTTTCTCTTTCAGACTTTTTCCCCTACTCCACACCTGTCAAAGAAAGGAGCCTGCCGAGGTCTCCATCTCCATAGCTACCCCCCCCGCCCCCTTTAGTTTTACATCCCGGAGCTTTGGACAGAAATCAGGTACATTTTCCACGCGGGGGGAACTTGAAACGGTCGCGGCGGCTCCAGCTTCAGCTCCGGCTTTGGGTTTTTTTTTTTTGGTCCGGCTGTTCCAGGAATCGCGCTCTGCTCCCTCAGCTCCACTCAGCCTCCTCTCCCTCCCTCTCCAGGCTCAGCTCTTAAAAGGGCGATGGCGCCAGGCGAGAGCGACCGCTGCGGCGGAGGGGAGAGGGTCTCTCCTCCCCTTCCCTCCCCTAGCTCCTCCCGCCCCCCAACACACGCAGTAACTCACATTCTGACACCTACGGCTCCAGGGTCCTCGCACACCCGATCACACTAGTGCACCCACGCTCCCCCCTCCTACCTCTCATCTCTCACATTGGTGGGATTTGCACACCTAATGCCTGTCCCACACTTGGCTTTTTTCTCCCCTACCTACCTACACACAAGCGCACACACACACACACACACACACACACAGTCCCCTGGTACTGAGGGCTCTCCCCTGCCTTGGCTGGTATCCCTGCTGACACACCTACAGCCCACTCCAGGTTCACGCAGCTATACTCACACCCTTTCACACACACTGCCCAACGCAGTGCCACGGAGGGCAGACTCTTGCCCACCTTCACAAACCCAGTCATACCCAAAAATCTCACTTGGTCGCAATTTAATTCAGCATTTATTAAGCCCCTACTATGGTTAAGGAACTGCTCTGGAGAACGGAGGGAAATTGACAAGAGACTTACTCACAAAAATCACACTGACACACACGCTTGTACATGCAAGGTCACATAGACTCAGTCACACGCACAGGGAGGCCGCTTCTCTGTTCCCTCCCTTTTGGGAGGGGGGGTTCCCTGATTCTCAGCGCCCCCATCCCCCCATCCTGCGCTGAGGTTTTGCGGTCTTGGAGGCTCAGAGCCTGCAAGGCTGGGAGCTGAGGGCCTGGGGTGGGTGTAAGGCCCCTCCCTCTAGCCCCACCCCCTCCCCCGGGGTCCCTGGTTTCCCTCTCCCTTTTCCCCTTTAAAGCTGCCCCGGGGCGCCTGGGAGGGGAGTTCTCTGAGAACTCTTTTGGCAGGCTGGGTTCCCAGAGCTCCCAGGCTGAGGGTGGGGGCAGTGGTGGTGGTGGTGGGGTGTTTGCTTCCCCTCTCCTCCCTCCGTCCCCCCTCCTTCTCTCTGCTCGTTGTTCCTGGCCCGCCCAGGCTAGGGGCTCGCTCCCCCTCAAGCATCCACCTACAGAATCCTATCTCTCTTGAACCGGGTGCCACCCCCCCCCCCGCCCCGGGCTGCCCCAACACCGACCCTACATCGGGAAAGGTCCAGCCACCTCCTGGGCACCCAGCTCCTCTGCTGTGGGTGACGGGTTAGAAACTAGTGATAATGATAACTGACATTCCTCTAGCTTCCTACATCCATTCTCTGATGTGACCCTGACCACTTTCACAAGTACTGTTATAAATCCCATTTGGATAAGGAAGCTGAGGTCCCCCGTCAGGAAGAGAAGGCATCCAGAAAGTTAATGAGTCAGAATTCAAATTCAGCTTTCTTCCCCCAAGGCCACTCTATTGTATCCTACAGTGTGGGAAGTTATGATTGGTTGCTGTTTGTGGTCTTCCGTGTGGCTGTGTGTATAGTTGTGTGTGTGTGTGTGTGTGTATGTTTCTCTGCCCAAGATTGTGGATGTGGTCGTAAAAGGAGAAAGTCTGAGACTCTGCGGGTCTGGGTGCTTGTGTGCTCTAGACAGCTAAGTGGTTCCGTAGTTAGTGTTGGACTTGGATGTAGGGAAGCCCTGAATTCCAACCTTGCCTTAGATTCTTCCTTGCTGAGAGAGTTGACCTCTTTGCCTCAGTTTCCTCCTTAGGTAAAGTAAGGACAATACTAGCCCCTACCTCACAGGCCTAGTTTCCAGCCCTGCCTCTCAAATTTATTCCCTGTGTGATTCTGGATAAGTCACAACTGTTCTGTGCCTCAGTTTCCCCATCTGTACAATACCTTGGAGGGGTTTAGAATGTAAGGCTCAACTGAGGTAGTGATGAGGGCTTTGCACATTTTTAAGTGAATGTCATTTATGATGCTAAGATCCTTGAGGACAGGGACTCTGTCGTATTGCTCCATCATACCATAGGTGCTGCAGCCTGGCTGGCAGGAAAGCCCCCTGGACTGGAAGTCGGAGCCCCATAAGACCACCCACTAGTTAAGTGATTTGGGGGGCCAGCAGATTCTCTGCTCTGGGCCCATCTGTAAAAGGAGGCTTTGGACTGGATGATTCCTAAGGTTCCTTCCTAGCTAAGAGTCTAAAACAGCCATCCCTGTCTGGTCCTCTTCCTGTCTGGCAGCTGTTGCTTCACCCCACCCCCACCCCCACCCCACCCCCACCCCCACCCTTTCCTGACCAAGATCTGTATAAGGGAAGGAGCTGGGGACTTGTAGCTCTTTTTGTCTCTTGGAAGATTGAGGTTCAAACCTGTCAGTAGCTTGGGGACCCTGGATTAGTCCCCACCCGTTTCTGTGCCTCAGTTTCCACATATGGAAAACAAAGAAGGATGATGATAATAATTCTGACCAGGCCTCCCTCATAAGGTTGTTGTGAGGATCAAAGAGTAGGATCAATTTAAAATGCTTAATAAATCTCCATAAATCTCTTATAAATCTCCAACCCTTGCCCTGTTCCCTCATCCCAGCTTATTTTGCCACGGTGCCCTGGTGAGCCCCCCAGGATTAATAGAAGTGGGTTCCCTGGAACAGTCCTGCAATTAGTCAAATAACAATTGTAACATTTATATAGCCCTTTAAAATTTGCAAAACTCTTTATGCTATCTTATTTGAATTTCACAGGGTGGGGGGGGGAGTGTGCCACAAGTATATATTATTACCCCCATTTTATAGAAGAGAAAATCAAGGCTCAGAGAGGAGAGATGGCTTGCCCAGGGTCACATAGATAATAAAGTACCTAAGGTAAGATTTGGCAAGCCTTGTCTTTCTGATTCCCAAGACCATAGGCCATAGTATCTCTGACACCAACATTCAGAGGTGGAAAAGTGCCAAGGTGGTGATTGCCACCACTTAACAAGTGAGCAAAGTGAAGCTGCCAAGGTGATGTGGGCTTGCCTAAGATTACATCACAAGTTAAGGGACAGGGCCTGGGTGTGAATCCTGCTTTGCTGACTTCAAATCCAAGGCTCTCGATGCTCCAGTGGCCTGGCTCCTTCTCCACAGCTCCCACTGTGTCACCCCAAGGCTCAAGAGCTCAGATCCAGGGCTCAAAAATCACAGCCAACTTGAAGTCAAAGAGGTTGCCTTGGGAGGTAGTGAGCTCCCCATTGCTACAGACAGAAGCTGAAAAATCTCTTCTGGGGAATGTTGAAGAAAGCTTCTCCTCCCCAAATGGCCCCGGGCTGCCTTAGACCCATCCAATCTACTGTCCAGAGTTCAGGGGTGAGGAACGAGGTCACATGAATTTGAATTCAGTCAAAGGGCCACACTTGGGGACTAGAGGACCACACATAGCCTCAAGGCTGAAGTTTCTTCACTCCTGGTCCAGACATTGCTCAGCTGCCTGCTGGCCTCAAAGCCCCCTGGGGATCCCTTCCTACTTGGAGACTAGCTGATTCAGATAAGAAAACCAAGCCCACCGATTGGAGGAGCCAATGTTTCACTGCTAAAAAGTTGCCTGGCTGGGCCTTGACCCTGGACTTGGCCTCCTGAACTCAGGTCATATGAGATAACCAGCCACAGTCACTAACACGGAAGACTCAAGCCCCTGAAGTGTCCTGGGGTGGGGTTGGGGGGAAGACTTTGTGCTTTTTTTGCAAAGCTGCCAAGTGTCCTTTGTTCGAGGACCATGACATCAGGGAGGTGATGCCATGACATGCAAGTGAGTTGGATTTAAGTGAGAGAGGGTTGTGCAAAGTCACCAGCCTCACTTTCTTTTCTAGAGCCAACTGGGTCCAGCGGCCAGATATAGATCAGGATGACCAGAGATGGCCCTGGATGCAGTGGGAGACCTTGGCCTTTCTAAGCTAAGGTCTTTAACAGGTCTCAGTTGGACTGAGGCAATGACCATTCAATGATTAAGGATAGGTAAGAAATGAGGCAGAGAATGGCCTCTTTTACCTAGTCAAACAGAAAAAATCTGAGATGGGAAGACCCTCAGGGTTGGCCAAAGCAGAAACAATTGCTATTTATGTTCACTCTGAGCCAGTCAGGGCCAGACAATGACCAGGTGGGGCTTGGGCTGGGATCTGTTGTTGGCCAACCAGTGAGAACCAGAGTGATCTGAGTTTAAGGCATGATCCTTAAGAAAGAAATCCAGCCTGTAAATCCCAAGATATCTTTCAAGGTTTCGGCAATCAAAAAGGGAGAGAGAGAAAGAAAGACAGAAAGTAAGAAAGAAGGCAAGAGAAGGAAGGAAGGAAGCTGTGTTGTCCAACTGGCCAGTTCCAGCTCGGTCCCCAGTGGGGCAGCTCTTACCACTACTCACAGAGGTTCTTTGTCCTTCCTTCTTAAAGAGGACCTTGACATCAGGAAGGTGATGCCATGACTTGCAAGTGAGTTGGATTTAAGTGAGGGAGGGCTGTGCAAAGTCACCAGCCTCACTTTCTCTTCCTTAGCCATCTGGGTCTAGTGGCCAGATATGGATCAGGACAACTAGATGTGGCCCAGGATGCAGTGGGAGACCTTGGCCTTTTCAAGTTGAGGTCTTTAACAGGTCTCGATAGGATAGAGGCAGCACCCATTCAATCATGGGACCATGGAGCTGGGAGGTACCATCCTTTAACAGGTAAGGAAACTGAGGCCCAGAGAGGCAATATCACTCATCCATCATCACACCTCCTATGTTCTAAGGGCTCTCCCAGCTCTGACAGTCTGTGTTCTAAGAGCCCTCCCAGCTTTAAAATCCTATAAAATCCCTAGGGTTGGGGCTCCCACCTAGTAGCCTAGATAGAGGAGAGGTGTGGGAGAGGTCCCCCTCCGCCTTCCCAGGCAATCACAGAAGACTCAGGGCTCAGAGCTTACTGGGGAGAGAGAGGAGGTGAAAGTGTGGAGAGGGTGAGGCAGCATCTGCCTAAGGGAAGATGCTTGTGTCTGTGCCCAGCAGAGGGAACTTTCATCTGTAACAGTGGGCCTCGGGTCTTTGTGGTTTTGTGATCAGCCTATGTGTGTGTGTGAGCCTGTACATGGTATATGTTCTCAGGCCTCAGAGGACAGGCTGGGCAGGGACAGATGTGAGTCTCTGTGTTAGCATGTACTGGGGACTGAGTCTGTCTGGGCCTGGTACTCACTGGGGTTGGGGACCTGACTGTGTCAGTGTGGGTGTCCCGGTGCCTCTGGGTTGTGTAACTGGTGCTGGAGAGACAGAGAGAGTGGAAGAGGAGAGAGAGAGAGAGAGAGAGAGAGAGAGAGAGAGAGAGAGAGAGAGAGAGAGAGAGAGAGAGAGATGGAGAGAGAGATGGAGAGAGACAGAGGAAGAGCAGAGAGAATGTGTGTGTGTGTGTGTGTGTGTGTGTGTGTGTGTTGGAGCCTGTTGCTATGGGGCTGTGTGTCTTTGTGTCACTGTGTGAGTCACTGCCTTTGCATCTGTGGCTGTCTCTGCTTCTGGGTGTGACTGTGTGTGTGTGACTCTGTATGTGTGTTTCTCTATCTGTGACCTGTACCTGGTCTAAGTGTGTGACCCTGTGTCTCTGTGCATGATTCTGGTGTGTGTGTGTGTGTGTGTGTGTGTGTGTATGTGTGTGTGTGTGTGCGCATGCACGTGCGCGTGCCCATGCGTGTACTCTCGCACGCTGCAGCCTGTGTCTACCTCTGTGTGCACTTGTGGTAGAGCTCCAGGTTCCCCGGGGTAACCCGGCCTTGGCCTCAGCCCAAATCTTAGCCCCACCCACTCACTGCCTGCTCCCTGCTCAGGGAAAGCAGGAGGGAAGGAGAAAAGGAAGGGGGGAGAAGAGAGAGAAGGTCTGAAGGAGGGAAAGGAGGAGAGAAAAGAAATGGTAGAACTGAAAGAAGGCAGGAAGGAGGGAAGGATTAAATGAGGGAGGGAAGGAATGAAAAAGGGAGGGAAGAAGAGAAGAGGGAAAGAAGGACCAAAGAAGAGAAGGAGGAAAGGAAAGAGAGAGATAGAAGGGAAGAACCAAAAGAGAGGAAAAAAGAAAAAAGGGAAGGAATAAAAGAGAGGGAAGGCCTGAAGGAGAAAGGGAAGGATTGAAGGAAGGGGGGAAGGAGAAAAAAGGGAAGGAATGAAGAAAGGAGAAAGAGGGAAGGAATGAAGGAAGAAGGGGAGAAGAAAAAAGAGAAAGAAGGACAAAGAAGGGAAGGAGGAAAAGGAGCCCTCCTAGGAGGGAAGGACTAAAGGAGGGAGGGAGGGAAGGAAAGAGGAGGGAGGGAAGGGGGGCAAAGGGAATAAAGGAGGAAAGGAAGAAGAAAAAAGGAAAGGAAGGAGAGAGGCAGGAGGGAAGGATTGAAGGAGAGAGGGAAAAAGAAAGGAGAAAAAGAGGGAATGAATGAAGAAAAGGGGAAGAGAAAAGTGAGGGAAGGAATGAAAGAGGAAGGGAGGGAAGGAGTGAGAAAGGAGGGAACAACTGAAGGAGGGAGGAGTGAGATAAGGAAAGGGAGGGGGGTGGAAGGAGCAAAGGAGGGATGCAGGGAGAAGTATACAGTCAGGAGGAAAATCACATGAGCCAGGAATTGAATCAGGTTTTGGCTTGGCCTCCCCAGCCAGAGGCCCTTGCCAGCTCTGGGTTCCTCATGCTGGAGCCTTGGAGGCCCTTCTGGTTTCCTGTTGAGGTCCCTGGGCCCCTAAGCCTCTACCTCCCAGTGTAGACCCCTCCCCCCACCTGGGCTACTTCACATTCTCATCTCCCTTCTCTGTGTACCTTGGAAGTGGGGGTCCTGTCAGAACAATATTAATAAAGTGCATTATAAGGCATTGAAGGATTTGCACCAAATGTATGCAATACCCTGTACAAAGCCAACAGACATTGATTAAATACAGACCGTGCACTGGGAAGACAAGATACTGTCCCAACTGACCCTCCTGGAGCTTACAGTCTGGAAAAGCAAGAGCTACAGAGACAGCATTCTAGTGTGAATCAAGCATTGGGCTCGAATTAGCATATTAGATTTCTAGCTCTGGACCCCGACTCTAATGGGCTATGTGACCTTGGGGAAATCAGCCATCTTTCCTCATTCTTCCATTGCTCATCTGTATAAGGGGCAGAAGTGAACACAGAGCCCTCTGTGTCCTAAGATTCCTCCCAGCTCTGAGGTGTTCCAAGGGGCTTCCAACTTGGATATTCTGTGATCCAAGATCCCTCCCAGCCTTGACACTCTTATGTTCTGAGCTCCTCTTCTAAGTCTATTCCAGGCTCTAGGTTCCAAAGACCCTCCTACCTCTGACATTCTATGAGTTTCAGAGTGAGACAAGGTGTCTTTCTTTTTTTTTTAATTTATTTTTAGCTTTCCACATTCACTTCCACAAGATTTTGAGTTCCAAATTTTCTCCCCATCTCAACCCTCCCCCCACCCCAAGATGGCATGCATTCTGAACACCCCTTTCCCTAATATGCCCTCCCTTTTATCCCTCCTCCCCTTCTCTTGTCCCCTTCCCCAACAAGCTGTCTTTCTGAAACTCAGATGGCACCTGTCCATTAGGGGCAGCAGTGACCCCCGTAGGCCCTCATGCCCACCTGCTCCCAAGTCCAATGTCTTGGAGAGGTTATAATGAGTTCAGGCAGAACCTTTTCACCCCATTTTCTCTAATCAGTTAACCAAACACATTCTTATTGATCACTTCCTCCTGGAGTCTCCCCCCCTTTCCACTAATGATCCCTCCCAGTTACACACTAGGCTGAAGTTCACAAAACCACTTTTCCATCCCGTAGGTATTAGACATTCTTATCTGGTCCTCACATTATTCCCCATGAGGGAAGCAGGACAGAGATTTTAAATCTGAGGGTGGTGGATCTGGGAGTCAGAAGATTTCTGGCTCTTCCTAGCTGTTGGACCAATCATTTCACCAGAGTTTCTAATCCTGGGTGAATGGAGCTTAACCTCTATTTGACTCAGTTTCCTCATCTGTGAAATAGGGATAATAGCGCCTATCTCCCAGGGTTGTTGGGAGGTAATGAGATAATATTTGTATTGTAAAAATGAGATATTATTTGTAAAACACTTTCTAAACCAAAATCACCATATACATAGATATCAATATCAACCTCTTTAATCTTCGGTTTCTTCATTAGTAAAATGGAAAAAATGAAGTGAACTTGTCCTCACTACCTCACAGGGCTTTGGTGTGAAAAGCACTGGAAATAAGCGGCAGTGACTCATTATCAACAACCATTTATTAAATACCTACTGTGTGCTAGGCATTGTACTAAGTACTGGGGATATAAAAAGAGGCAAAAGACAGTCCCTGCCCTCAGGGATTTTACAATCCAATGCAAACAAATCTCTACAAAGCAGCTTTATACAGAATAAATAGGAAGTCATGACCAGAGGGAAGGCACTGGACTCTTTGGGGCAAGCTTTGGCAGGCCCTACCATGTCCTACCAAAGTGGGAAGCCTTCAAGTACCTTCCTGGTATCATCTGAAGACAGTCTAAGGTCAGAGAGCCTCAGCTGAGGGACATACTGGTTTGTCTTCTGCCTGGCCACTTTTTACAGATGGGGAAACTGAGGCCCAGGCAAGGGAATTGATTTAAGATCACATGGTGAATCAGGGACAGATCTGGGATTTAAGCCCAAATCACCTGACTCTCAAGTCCAGGGTTTCCCCCATCATATATCCAGCTGTGTGATCCTGGCCTTTAGACAATCCCTTCCCTTTTCATCTCAGTTCTGAATTCTTGCTGTGCACACTGTGATTTCCAAGCCCACAGGGCAGGATAGATGGGGGACCGGCCTCCCCCTAGTGGCCATTAGTGGAAGCACACAGTAAGAACTCTGGGGCCTCTAGGGCCTCAGTACCAATCTGTTGTGTCAAATCTGACTCTTTGTAACAGCATATGGGATTTTCTTGGCTAAGATAGTGCAGTGGTTTGCCATTTCCTTCCCCAGCTCATTTTACAGATGAGGAAACTGGGTGAAGTGACTTGCCCAGAGTCACACTTTGTCTGAGGCTGGATTTGAACTCAGGTCTTCCTGACTCCTAGCCAGGCATTCTAGCCGCTGGACCACCTAGCTGCCCCCAGTTCCAATCTAGGTCCACTTTAAGGTCCCTATGGGGTGGACAGGAGCTTGGAGGGCACTCTAGTCCAACACCTTCACTTTACAGATGAAGAAACCGAGTCCCTGAGAAGTTAGGTAACATGCCTGAGATCAACAGGAAGTAGGAGCACAGCCCAGAGCTTAAGCTCCAAGGCTGACACAGACGATGAAAGAGGACAAGCAGAGCTGTCCAAAAGCAGGCTGGGCTGCATCAGGTAGCAGTGGGCGCCCCATCACTGGAGGCTGTAGGACCATGGGTTTAGTGCTGAGAGGGCCCTTAGAGGCCAACTACTTCAATTCCTTCATTTTACAGATGAAGTAACTTGAGCACTGGGAAGCTGGTGGTGCCATTGGCAGAAATAGGGAAGTAGGGAAGAGGAGCTGGCTTGGGGGGAATTCATGAACTGGCCATAGACTTTTACCACTTAGCTAGCCCAAGTTGAGGACAGACTCTGCGGGTTTTCCTCCTCCTTGCATAAACACTGGGAATCTCAGATGCCAACAGGTAGATCTGAGGTCTACCTCTCCCTCCCGCCTCCTCCCAAGGAACACCAGCTTCCTCCTTTCACATCCTCAGTGGGAGGCAAAGAGCTGTGACATGACCATGCAGCTACCCAGCATCCTCCAGGACAAGCTCTGGTCAAACAAATGTCCAGGAGCAGGTGAGGGTAGATGCCTAAAAGAGAGACTATCAGGGCAGAAAGGGACCTTAGAGTCTAAAAATGCAGAATGTCGGAGTTAGTAAGGAACGTAGAACACAGAATGTTAGAACTGGAAGGAACCTTAGGATATAAAAATAGACCGTTGGAGTTGGAAGGGAGTTTATGAATGTCAGATCTGGGAGGGGCCTTGGAATGTACAACACAGAATGCCAAAGCTAGAATGTCAGAGGTGCAAGGGAGTTTAGAAACCAACTCCCTCCTTTTACAGGCAAGGGAAGTGACTTGCCCAGGGTGCCACTGAGTGAGTAGCGGAGACACGCCCAGGGCCCAGGTGTCCTGGAGAATCCTGCTGCCCCTCTCACCAAGTCTTAGGAGGAACTGGAGGAGGAGGGAGGAGTAGAGTCCATGGGAATTTAACGTCCTCTACCCCTTCCCTCTCCAGCAACCCCTCCCACCCCTCAGGGCTGAGAATGGGGGGGGGGGCAGGATGACTCGGAAGGCTCTGTTTCCTAGCCAGGGACCTCCTGCTCCTTGAAAAAGGCCCAAGACATGTGCCCAGGGGATCATGGGGAGGGGAGGTGGCTGTTCTGGCCCAGGGAAAATTGCTTTGGGGGGCTTTCCCCCACGCCTAATAGGTCCTTCTTACCTTCTCAAACCGCCCCCGCCCCAAGTCCCAGTTTCCTGGTTCCCTTAAGCCTGGAGGAGGGAAAGTGTGAGCCTGCAGGGGAGGTAAAAAGCGCCCCCAGACACTTGGCTAAGGGTGCTTTCTTTTCTCCTCTCCCTCTTTCCCCCACCCTGGGAGGGGAGGTAAAAAGCACCCCCAGACACTCGGCTGAGGGTGCTTCCCCTTCTCCTCTCCCCGCCCCTCCCTCCCTGCCTCCAGCCTCATCTCTCTGTTTACCAGATGCGGTGGCTTCTCCTCCCGCCGCCGCCCGGTTTTGTTTGGGTTCTAATTTTTTGTTGCGCTTGGAAAATTACACATAATTATGGCTTCTGTATGGTAATGGCCCCATTCCGCAGACCCCCCGCGTGACTCAGCTGTCGCTCCGATGCCTCTGCGCGGGCTCCCTCCCGGGGAACGGCGACAGCAGCCTCGAACCTCCCATGAACCACCTTCCCCTTCACCTCACACGCCTTTAACGAGATGGGGGAGGGGAACGGTGTGGGTGTTGGGGGGAGCTTCTTGTTTGGAAACACTCTTCCTCCCCAAATCTGTCCGCTGCCCTTACCCCTTCTCCAGGAACTGGGGGGCCAGGGTTAAGGCTAGGGGAGGCTGGGACCAGGGCCAGTGGCTGGACAAGGTCTAGAGGGCACAGAAAGATGGAGGCCAAACCTGTGGGTGACCTTATTGGGGCCAGCCTCCCCCCAACCCCCGTTTCCTGGGGAAACCCAAATATCTTGGCTCTGCTTGGGGAGTTGAGGGATCTGGGCCCCTAGGACCAGCCCAGACAGGAGAAGAACCCAATAATGGAAACTGATAACTCTCTGGGACCCAGGGGAAAGCCTGGGTGATTGGGGAGAGGCTGGGATGTGGAATGGCAGAAGAGACTATACTGGTGGGACAGAGGCAGGAGAAGACTGGACCTCGAAGGGAACTTGGGCTAATAGAAATGAAAGGGACCTAAAGCATAAGTCTGACTGTGTTACTCCCCTGCTCAATTAACTTCAGTGGCTTCCTATTACCTCTGGGATCCAATATGGACTCCTCGTTGGCATTTGAAGTGTTTCATTCTCTGGCTCCAAGGATCAGCCCTATTGTACCTATTCCCTTTAAGACACTATTCAGCCTACTTCAATTGGTCTTCTCACTGTTCTTCACACATGGTGTTCCATTTGCTGCCTCCAGGCCTTTGCCTAGGCTGTTCCTCATGCCTTGAATGCACAGCCTCCTCACTTCTACCTTTTGGAATCCCTGATCTCCTTTAAGATTCAACTAAAATGCCACCGCTTACAAGTGGTCTTCTTGGGTCTCTCCCCCATCCCCACCCCAGGTTCCATTATCTTACATTTGTTTTGTATAACATACTTCTATGTGTACATGTTGACTCTATAAAATGTAAGCTCCTTGAGGTCAGGGAGTTTCATTTACATCTCTGAATCCTCAGTGCCTTGCCTGGCATTGCCTACGTGGTTAATGTTTGATTGATTAACCTCAAAACATAGAATGTCAGGGGGCAGCTAGGTGGTGCAGTGGATAGAGCAATGGCCCTGAGTTCAAGTCGGCCTCAGACCAAACACTTGACACTTACTAGCTGTGTGACCTTGGGCAAGTCACTTAACCCCAATTGCTTAAAAGCAAAACAAAACAAAACAAAACAAAACATAGAATGTCAGTGTTGGAAAGACTACTAGCATATAGGACATGAGAGCTGGAGGGCACCTAAGGACCCAACGCTTTCCTTTCCTCACTCTGTGTGTCCCTAGAAGCTGTTCCCCTTGCACCCCTCTCAGCCTCAAAGAATTTTTAATCTTCCCTTAAGACTCAGTTCAGGGGTCGCTTCCTCCATGAAGTTTTCCCTGATGCCCTCCAATAGTTGCTAAGTTTTCTTCCTACTCAAACAGACCTATCCCTTCTGCTCTCTTCCTCTCTCCATTTTTTGGGGGCAATTGGGGTTAAGTGACTTATCCAAGGTCACACAGCTAGTAAGTGTCTTGAGGTCATATTTGAACTCAGGTCCTCTTGACTTCAGGATTGGTGCTCTATCCACTGTGCCACCTAGCTGCCCCTTCTATTCACTTTTTATCAAGAACTTTAACAGGTCACTCAGTAACTATTTTTTAAAAATTTAATTCCACATTTATCCCTGAAGTGGAAAGAATCCTGGAATGTGACTCAGAGGACCTGGCTTCTTTTTCAACCTGCTTCACTCACCAGCTGGCCAGATGTGTGGCCTTGGCTGGGCAGCCGGGACCCCTTTCTGAGTATCCATTTTCTCATCAATAAAAGAAGGATATTAGACTAAAGGGTCTTTTAGGTTCCTCTTAGCTGTGACATAGTGTGTCCTAAGGGTCCTCCCAGCCCTGACATCTTGTGTTCTAAGGGCCCTCCCAGCTCTGACATCCTGTGTCCTAAGGCCCCTCCCAGCTCTGATCCTCTGTGTCCTGAGGCCCTTCCCGTCTTGACTCCTGTGTTCTAAGGGCCCTCCCAGCTCTCATCCGTGTTCTAAGGGCTCTGAGCTCTGACATTTTTGTCCTAAGGCCCTCCCAGCTCTGACATCCTGTGTCCTAAGGCCCCTCCCAGCTCTGATCCTCTGTGTCCTGAGGCCCTTCCCAGTCTTGACATCCTGTGTTCTAAGGGCCCTCCCAGCTCTATCATCCTGTGTTCTAAGGGCTCTTTGAGCTCTGACATTTTTGTCCTAAGGCCCCTCCCAGCCCTGACACCCTGGGTTCTAAGGGCCCTCCCAGCTCTGACATTTAATTCATTTTAAGAGACATTTAGTAAGCAAGTACCATCCAGGGAAGGGAGGCAGAGTGGAATTATCCATACTGGCATGAATTTTCTGTGCCTTTGTGCTTGTCGATGAGGAGGAGTATTCAGAGAGCAGAATGGTGGTCACTTCCCCATGTTTACACTTGAGTCAGTGTAGACTGAGAGCTGGCGCCAGAATCAGGAAGACGTGAGTTCCAGCCTCTAACATATGTTGGCTAAGTGACCAAACATGGGCTCATGAGTTCATGTAATACTCAGTGCCCTAGCACTTTCTAAGAAACTATGAAGTGCACAGTGCCTGGCGCATTGTAAGCCCTGAGTGCTTGATAACTTGGGTTATCTGCATTGAGAGAGGGATGTTTCCTTACCAGGAGTTCCTCCCGCCAATGAAATCCCAGATCTGTTTGTAAAAATTGTGCAAGGATGCTTGAAGTATTAGCTAGAGGGCTAGTCTTGGAAGCAGGAAGTCTGGGAATGACACATCCTAGCAGTATGACTTTGGGGAAGTCACTAACCTTTCATTTCCCCTGGCTTATCTGTGACTCAGTCTCTGAAACATCGCATCTGCAGGACCCAACCCAGTTTGCTGGGGTTCCCTGGCAGAACTGTGCTGAAGGCGTTTGCTGAACTGAATTGGCTGTGAGGTCCTGAAAGGCACTTCAAACTTAGATGGTCATGGCTAGCAGAGACCTAAGGAATCACGGGAAATCTAATCTCTTTGGGATGAATGAAGTGGGTTGGATGGGAAGATCAGGAAGGTCCCTTCCAGCCTGGAGCCTGTCAATGTAGAATTTCTGAGCTGGGAGGGACCCTGAATATCAGCCTCTTCAGCCCAGTCCATTTACAAACTAGAGTAGGGTCTTGCCCAACCAAGGCCACATAGGGCAGGTTAGCTGGTGGCTGAAGCCAGATGAAACCAGGTCTCCTGATTCCCAGCCCAGGGCTCTTTTCTGCTCACTGGATCCAGGGGGAGAATTCAACTAAACTCAACAAATATTTATTGAGCAGTCCCTCCCAGGGAGCAGGCTCCAAGTTCCTAGATGGAGGTAGAGGTAGCAGAGGAGGAGACGGGTAGCTCAAGGAGAGAGGTCTCCAAGTTGAGGGTTGAGGGAAGCCTCAGTGAATTCAGGACGTCTATTACATCCACCAGTAGCAGCAGCTTGGTTGTTCCACACAGGAAACCCTGTTCCTCTAATCACCCATCTGCTGCTCCTTCCTCCTTCCAGCCCAGACTTTCTACCTCCCCCCCAGTGCCCATGTACATTCTCTCCTGGGCTTAGCTCCTAACCTAGAGCACAAGCTTCATTCACAGAGCCCATAGGGGAAAGAGCAGCGCCACTAGAAGACTGGAACACCTTTTTCCATTTGTTTTCCTAGTCAAGCTCAGCCCTCAGTTTCCCAATCTGTGTAATGGGATCACAGGATTAAGAGTTGGAAGTGACCTATAGAGTCATCTAGTCCAATCCTCTCATTGTAAAGATGAGGAAACAGGTCCTGGAGAGTAGTAAGGGCTTTCAGAGAGGTGCCAAGCTGCTCAGATGACCTCCTCCAGGTCTTCCCAAAAGGGAATCCTTACTCCTTAATTCCAGTCCCTGAGGGCCCCCGCCAAGACAAACTGGGGTAGAATTACTGCGTACCCCACTCCTGGCCTACTAGAGAGAGACAGAGACAGAAACAGAGACAGAGAGATGGGAGGAAGAAAGGGGTGTGTGGAGAAAATTAGGCACCAAGCTAAGAGGTCATCGCAGCCCTTCCTCCTCCTTTGACTCTCCTGGTCCCTCCACCCGCTTCGGCTTTCAGGATCCCACCCCGCACAGGTCAGGCCCCCTCCCCATTGGCCAAGCTCCTCCCTCCACCCAAGTTTTCTTCCCCCAGCCCCTCCCTTTAAAGGTCAGGTCCCAACCTCCTCCCTTCAATCTGGCCCCCTTCCTCTGGAGGTGGGATCTGGAAGGCTGTGGGGTGGGGAGTGGGTGTGAGCCAACTGTGCTTGGGGCCGAAGCCAGGGCCCCGCAGGAGGGCGCCCTGGCCAACGAAGGGAGAAGGGGGCCAGGGTTGGGCCAGGGGCTCTGGCAGCCCCCTCGCGTCCCCGCCTGCCCGCCGGCGGTTCACGAGCTCCCCCTATTTACCTCCCCGAGGCCTGATTTGGTATTCGAGCGGAGGGAGGGCAGCCGGCTGACTCCAACAGCTGCTTCCTGACCCAAAAACTGTCACTCTGCCCGGGAATAAATTGCGGACCGGGGCAGTGCAGCTTGGCGCGGCAAGGGGAGGGGAGGGGGTTCAGGGGCCTAGCCCGGCCCGGCCCGGAACTGAGGCCGCCGCTCCAGCCCCCTTTCACCCGGCCCGGGACCCAACGGGCTGCAGGGGAGGAGTGGCCCCCTTCCTACCGGCCCGCCCTAGCCCCAGATCCCGCAGCCTGCCCGCTCCTTCTGCAGAATCAATTGGCTCTGAGGGGAGCTTGAAACGGCAGCGGCGCCGAGTTCCTACAGTTCTCAAGTGCGGGATCCAGCAGCCCAGGGGTGCCTGGGGGGCCCACTGTCCCCGTGTGTCAGGGTGCGAGTGCTTGCGTGCAATGCCAGGGCAAATGTGAGTGGGTCACTGTGCGCGTAGGCCAACGGGGTTCTGCGTGTCTGCGTTTGAGCTGGTGTGGGCGCGTGGATGTATGAATGCAAGTGTGTGCGTGAGTGGAGGTAGAAGTGTACTGGTGGGTGCGGTTATGCCAATGGGCGGGAATGGGCCAGTGGATACCTCTGAGCGTGCGGCGGCTCCTGGGGATGTAGGGGATTGTCTAGTCCTACCTCCACCCCTGGGGGTGTGTCTCTTTGGGGATGGGGGTGGGATGGATGGAAGGTAAGCACCGAGGAACCTGGGCAGAAAATCAGTTTTTCTTCTCTCCCTCCATCGAAGTCCTCTCTCCTGAATCTTCTTACTCCCCATTCCTCCCTTGTTTCTCGCTCCTTCCTCCTGGTTCCTCCCTGTGCAACCTCCCCCCCCCACCTCCGCCCCATCTTTCTGTTTCCTCAAGTAACGTTCCCTTCCTCAAACTTTGGCTGCCGGAGCTGTGCGCGCCTCCTCGCCACCATCCTCCAGCGTCTCGGAGACTCTAGACAGCCCGCCTCTGGGGGAACAGGACAGGGCTCCTTCTAAGTGTTCTGAGACTGAGGGACCCCTGGCTTGGAGCCGGACACTCCCCAGCCCCAGTGGTGGCTGTGCCTGGTGTTGGGGGCTGGGGGATTTGCCGCTTCCCAGGTGACGGGGAGGCCTGGGGGAGGGGACCCGGAGAGAGCCAAGAATGACGGAGTGATTGGGGTGCGAGGGGAAATGCAGCCCCCGGTAGAAGAGGGTCAGGGCCCCTCGCCAATTCCAGAGTTGCGCAGGCGCAGCTGCCGCTTCCTCCTCTTCCCCACCCCCACCCCTCAGCCTGTGCAGGGGAAGAGCCGCCCCTAGTCCCTTGGCCTTCGGACACTCTGGCCTAGTCCCTTCCCCCACTATAGGAAGGCTGGACTCGGTTTTTGGGGGGCGGGGAAGGGACTCAGCACGCCTGCGCCGCGCTCTCCCAGGGGACTCCGCAGCCTGGAAGCCTCAGTCACAATATTTCTGTTCACGTTAATCGAATCATTGACAATATGATGTAAAATATTAGCGACATAGGGCGAAAGGAAGAAGAGGACTACACACACCGCGTTTATGTCCCCCCCCCCATTAGGAAGGCCCAGAGACTAATTTAGCCTGGGAGCCTGGGCCCACCTGGCTTCTCTCTCCCTCCCTACCCCTTCGATACCAGGTTCCCGGGTTCCCCAGAAGCCCCTAGCTGGGGTAGCAGGGGAGGGGATATGGTTGTCCCTCTGCGTCTTCACCTCCTCCCCAACCGAGACTCGACGTCCAATCCTGAGGTCTCTGAGATTGGGCCTTTGTTTAGGGAGATGGAAAAAAACGAGTCCTTGCCTCTGCCTCCCAGGACCAGTGCCTCCCCGCCCAAGTTCCCAGCCTCATATCAGTCCTCTTCAGCAAGCTATCTCTACCCCACTCCTTCTCCCCCCAGAATCTTAGCTCCTTTCTCCTCCCCTTCTGCCATGTTTTCCCCCCCCTTTCCCACCGAGACTTTCACCCTAGGATCCTCCCTCTCTTCCCCACCTGTCTTGTCCCCCCGGGCTTTCTCTCCAGGACCTTAGGCTCTGAACTTCCCTTCACCCTGTTATCTCCTCCCCCAGAACCCACTCCTCTCCACCTCCCATAGCATCCCTCCAGCAGTGCCTGGTCTCCCCTGACTCTCTGCCCATCCCTAGCCTTATCTCCCTCAGGGCGCAAGTCAGAAACTCACCCCTACCCTCGTGTCCCCCTCCCTTGCCCCCTAGACGTGCCCAGTCTTCCCGGGCTCTCTGCCTGCAGCCCCTCTCAACCCCTCCTCCCCCCCCAGTCTAAAACTCCTACTCATCATCCCTGTCTCCCACCCGAGGGGCACCAGCAAGCTCAGATTCTCTCCCCTCTTCCTTTCCCCCAACCATGGCTTATTCTCTGGCCTCCAATCCCCCTTACCCCCCTTCGCCCCGTCCTGTACCACCCCCACCTTATTCCCCAGGGCCACCAGCAGGCCCGCACTTCAGCTCCCCTGCTCTCTCCTCTTCCTCCCTAGCGACCTGGCCTCCTCTGGGATCTCCTCTCCGTCTCATCCCTCTAGCTTTCGGGGTCGGAGACCCAGGACGGACTGGACCACCCCCTCCCCTCGTTTTTCCACCCAATTAATTTCATCCGCTCCCCCATCCCCAAAAGACTCTGGGCTCGATGCAAACCGAGGCGAGGAGCGGCTTAGCCGCGGCAGCGGTGGAGGTCCTGGCTGGGGCCTCCGGAAGGTGTCCCTACCACCCTTCACCCCCTCCCCTGGCCGCCCCCCACCGAGTTCTGTCTGCAGCTGCTCCCCTCGCGCCCAGACGGAGGAAATGGTTTCCCTGGCAACAGGAGCCCCCTTCAACCCCTCCCCCCTCAGTCTAGCCTCATCAATGAAGCTCCTCCCTGCCCCAGAGCCACGCCCCCAGACCCTAAACCCCACCCCATTCTAAGGCCCCGCCCCAGGTAACTGAAGGAGGGCCAGAGCTCGTCCTATCCGAATGAGACTGGTTAGGGCAGTGCGGGATTGCAGGTTCCTGCACCCTCACCCCGCTCAGGGCCCCTGCAGTGCAGTGCTTTCTGGGCCTCCGGGGCTGACCGTTGCCCGGGGATCCCTCTCCCAACTCCCACATCCAGCCAGGCCCAGAATTCCTTCCTCTGACTGTAGGAATTGAGAGCTGGAAGAGGCCTCAGTCTAATCCCCTCATTTTTCAAAGTGGGCTCCCCAGAGGCCCCTGAGATCCTGCAAGAGAGGAGAGGATACCGAGCTTTCTCATCCCTGAGGCAAGCTGACCCCCTCCCTACCCCTTCCAACTCACAGCCCTCTTGGGGCAGCCGGAACTACCTCCAAGAATGAAGGGGCTGCTGCCCAGGTCCTTCCCCCTGTCCCCTTCTTCCCAGGCTGGCCTCCAATTCAGAGCCGTGGCGCCCTCTGATGGTCACTGGATGGTCGAAGGGGTCAGGGGAAAGGAAATAAGCATTTATAGGAGTGTCAGGCACTGTGTATTAATTGCTGGGAACATAAAAAAGAGGCCTTTGCCTTCCAGGAGCTCCCCAGCAAATCTATACAGACAAGCTATGTACAGGATAAATAGATAATTAATGGGGAGAAAGGACTCCACCGATGAAACTGTACTGAGTTTAGTACCGAGTACTGAGTTTAACAGTACTGAGGTTAACAGATAGTAGGTGCTTTAATAAATGCTTGATAGGTTCCCCAGCCTTTGCTTAAAGACCCCTAGTGAAGAGGGGGTCCTATTATCTCCTAAAGTTGCCCCCCATACCCTCCTACGAAGGTTGTCTCCTGCCAGGGCCCCTCAAGTGCCCTCAGATTATGATAGCATTTCTGTTTTTTCAAGTGAGAAAACTGAGGCCCCAGAAAATCGGGCCCCTGGGGACCCAGCTTACCCAATCAGCCCAGCCATGTCTAGAGCCTACATGGCCCTGAGCCCTCAAGTCAACACTCTGAGCCTTATTTAGCTCTGAGCTGGGCCTAGTGCCCAGCTAGTGCCTCCACCTGCTAACTGCCTCCCTGGGGGAGGGGGGGCAGGAGGAGTGGTGTCCCTTTCCCAACCCCCGACCCCAACAGCTAGAGCTTCGAGCATTAAATGACAGTGTCTGCTGCCTACCCTTGGACTTCAGGCAGCTCAGTTCAGGTTAATTGTTTATAGTTAATTGCTCATTAATTACTCATTGATTGCTACTTCATTGGTAATTCCTCTCAGGCCCAGGAAGGGGAGCCTGTTGGCAGGCCCAGCTGGATCCAAGGGGCTGAGCAGTGGGCAGCTGTGCCACCTGGTGCTCCTGAGGGCAATGCCTTCTCCATGGCCACCTAGCCACTGCCCCCTCCTGCAGTGAGGCTGCTCTCTCCAAAGTGGCTAACAATCTCCTAAATTACCAAATCCAATGGCCTTTTCTCAATCCTCATTCTTCTTCACCTTTCTGAATCTGTGGATCACTCTCTCCTCCTTGGCCTTGCTGCTTTAGGTTTTTGGGACATCCCCCACCCCCACATTCTCCTAGTTCTCCTCCTACCTCTCTGACCACTCATCAGTTTCCTTTGCTGGCTCCTCCTCCAGATCACACCCTTTAACTGGAGGTGTCCCACAGGTTCTGTCCAGGACCCTCTTTTCTTCTCCCTCTACACCACCTCATCTGGTGATCTCATCAGCTCCCATGATGATTCTCAAATCTACCTATCCTGTCCCAAACTCTGCTGGCCTCCAGTCTCACATCTCCAACTCCCTTTCATACATGTTGAACTGGATATCCAGCAGACATTTTTAACTCAAAATGTCCAAAACAGAACTTACTATCTTGCCCCCTGAATCTTTCTTCCTTCTTTTCTACCTTCTACCACTACTATAGTGGGCAATACCGTCTTCCCAGATCCTCAGGAGAATCTAGGAGTCACCCTGGATCCTTCACTGTCTTGCATCTCCTATATCCAAACTGTTGCAAAGCCCTGTTGATTTCATGGTTTCACCTTTGCAACATCTCTCAATTATGTCCCCTTCCCTCCTCTGACTCTACCAGCACCCTGGTCCAGACCCTCATCACCTCTCATATGGTGGTCTCCCTGCCTCAGATCTTTCTCTACTCCAATCCATCCTTCATTCAGCCACTGAAGTGAGTTTCCTAAAGCCCAGGTCTAACCCTATCCCTACCCCCTGCCCCGCACTGGCAACTCAATAAACTGCAGTGGCTTGCTATTGCCTCCAGGAGCAAATACAAAAAGCTGGGTTTCGCATCAAAGCCCTTCATGACCTAGTTCCCTCCTACCTTTCCAATCTTCTTGCACCTTACTTTCCACCATGTACTTGTGATTCAGTGACGCTGGCCTCCTGGCTATTCAGCTAACAAGACCCTCCATCTCTCAGCTCTGGGCATTTTTTTCTGCCTGTCCCTCATGCCTGGAATGCTCTCCCTCTGCTTTGGCTACTAACCTCCCTGGCTTCCTTAAGTCCCAACTAAAATCCCACCTCCTACAGGAAGCCTTCCCCAACTCCTCTTAATTCTAGTGCCTTCCCTCTGTTAATTATCTCCTATCCATTTTGTCTATAACTTGCTTTGTATATATTGGTTTGTGTGTTGTCTTCCCCCATTAGATTGTAAGTTCCTTGAGGGCAGGGGCTGTCTTTTGCCTCTTTTTGTATCCCCACCACTTAGCATTGTGCCTGGCACATAGTGGGCACTTAATAAATGTTTGCTTATTGATTGGTTAATAGTAGAAAGTGGGTATGGAAGAACAGGATTTAAGCTGTTCCTTAACTAATGTCCTGTGGGACCTTAGACAAATCTCCTTGCCTTTCTAGGACTCAGTTCTCTAATCTAATCCGAAGAACTGGTTGGGGGTGGTGATCTCTGAAGTCCCTCTTGGCTCTGAATCTCTATGTGCTGAATTCCCTCCCTGCTCTAACTTTCTATGTCCTAAGGAACCTCCTACCTTTAACATTCACCATTCTAAAGTCCCTCCCAGCTTGGATATTCTATGTTCTCTGACATTCTTTCTTTCTTTTTTTTTGCTTTTTGGTGAGGCAATTGAGGTTAAGTGACTTGCCCAGGGTCACACAGCTGGTCTGAGGCTGGATCTGAACTCAGGTCCTCCTGACTCCAAGGCCAGAGCTCTATTCACTGAGCCACCTAGCTGCCCGACGTTCTTTATTTCTAAGGGCCCTCCTAACTATGACCAGCTCTAACATTCTGGGTTTTTTTAATTATTAGTTTTCAACATTCACTTTTATAAGATTTTGAGTTCTAAAATTTTCCCTTCTCCCCTTCCCAAAAGAGCATGCAATCTGATAAAGGTTATACATGTATAATCATATTAAATATATTTCCACATTAATCATGTTGTGAAAGAAGAATGACATTCTGTGTTCTAAGAGGCCTCTCATCTCTGACAGTCTGTTCTAAGGGCCCTCTCAGTTCTGACTTTTTTTTTTTTGGCAATGAAGATCAAGTGACTTACCCAGGGTCACACAGCTAGTAACTGTCAAGTGTTTGGTCTGAGGCCAGATTTGAACTCAGGTCCTCCTGACTTTAGGGCCGGTGCTCTATCCACTGTGCCACCTAGCTGCCCCCCCTTTTTTTTGGGGGGAAATTTTTTTTGTAGCACTTTCAATGACCCAAAGTTACTCCCTGACCAGAAACCTGAAGATTCTAACACCAATATTCTGGTGATTCCCCATGGCTATGAATCATCAGGAAACACTTCCAAGCTCAATGAATCAGTCTTTCAGGCAACCCAAGGAGTAATGGAGACAGTAATGGTGGGTGTGAGCAGGCTGTAGCCCATGACTGATGCAAGGAAAGGAAGTAGCATCCGAAGCATCAAACAAAGGTAGGTTTGGAGAAGAGGGTGGGCCTGGCATGTGGGGGGCGGGGTAAAGAAGAAGGGATAGACAGTTCAGGGGATCATCTCGTACCCAGGAAATGGTGAGAAACTGGGAGGAAGGCCTGCACGCTGGGCAGATAGATTCTCTGTGGAGGATTTCAGGAGGACGTGTCCAGAATCACTGAAAACCAACAGCAGATCCGGAGTCGGAAGGGGCCTCAGAGACCACTGAGTGTGACCCCCTCGCTTTACAGGTGGGGAAACCAAGGCTGAGGAGAGATGAGGCTGTGTGTGCCCAAGGTCAGACAGGCAGCTTGGAGGGCTCTTAGAGCGCAGAATGTCCAAGTAGTAAGGACTTTAGAATGGCTCTCTAGGCTCTGACATTCTAGCTCTCACTTACCATGTCTTTATTTTGTTTATACGTGGTTGTTGGCCTGTTGTCTGCCCCGTTAGACTGTGAGCTCCATGAGGGCAGCCACTGTCTATTGCCTTTCTTTGTAGCACCGTGCCCACCACAGAGTAGGCGTTTAGCAAATGCTTGTTGGCTTGACATCTATGAGCCTTCCCAGGAAAGTCTGTCCTGAAGTTCCTTCCAATGCTAATGGTCTATGTTCTAAGGGTACTCCTACCTCTGACATCCTGTGTTCTAAGGGTACTCCTACCTCTGACATCCTGTGTTCTAAGGGCCCTCCCAGCTCTGACATCCTGTGTTCTAAGGGCCCTCCCAGTTCTGACATCTGGGTTCTAAGGGCCCTCCCAGCTCTGACATCCTGGGTTCTAAGGGCCCTCCCAGCTCTGACATCCTGTGTTCTAAGGGCCCTCCCAGCTCTGACATTCTGGGTTCTAAGGGCCCTCCCAGCTCTGACATCCTGTGTTCTAAGGGCCCTCCCGGCTCTGACATTCCGGGTTCTAAGGGCCCTCCCAGTTCTGACATCCTGGGTTCTAAGGGCCCTCCCAGTTCTGACATCCTGTGTTCTAAGGGTACTCCTACCTCTGACATCCTGTGTTCTAAGGGCCCTCCCAGCTCTGACATCCTGTGTTCTAAGGGCCCTCCCAGCTCTGACATTCTGGGTTCTAAGGACCCTCCCAGCTCTGACATTCTGGGTTCTAAGGACCCTCCCAGTTCTGACATTCTGGGTTCTAAGGACCCTCCCAGCTCTGACATTCTGGGTTCTAAGGGCCCTCCCAGCTCTGACATTCTGTGTTCTAAGGGCCCTCCCAGCTCTGACATTCTGTGTTCTAAGGGCCCTCCCAGCTCTGACATTCTGGGTTCTAAGGGCCCTCCAGTTCTGACATTTTTGTAAGGGCCCTCCTAGGTCTGACATCCTGTGTTTTAAGGGCCTTCCAAGCTATGACGTTCTCTGTTCTAAGGGTCTTCCCAGCTCTGACATTTTTGTCCCAAGGGCCCCAGTTCTGACATCCTGTCTTCTAAAGGTCCTTTCAGTTCTAATATCCTGTATCCTAAGGGCCCTCCCCAGCTCAAACATTCTCTGTTGTACAGGCTCTTTTAGCTCTGACATTCTTGTTTCAAGGGCCCTCCCAGTTCTGACGTGCTATATTCTAAGGGTGCAGCTCTGACATTCCACATTCTAAGACAGCATGGTACAGAGACAGTATGGCATAGTAGAAAGAGCAAAGGCTATGGAATCAGAAGGCCTGAGTTCAAATCCTTACTTTACCACTTACTGTGAGACCTTGGACAAGTCATTACCTCACTGAGCTCCAGTTTCCTACCCTGTAAAATGGGGGCTTTAGCCGGGATGGCCTCTCAGGTTCCTTCTAGTCCTATGATCACCTCTGTTTCTAAGTCTCTGATTTCTATGTCCTGTATAAAATCCTCTGTCTGGCTTGTAAAGCCTTTTGTAATCTGGCCACTTCCTCTCTTTCCAGGCTTCTTACATGTCCCTCCCCTCCACCTACTCAACAATCCCGTGGCATTGGACTCCTTGCTGTTCTCCTGACCCTGGGCATTTTCTGGGGCTGTCCCCCATGCCTGGAGTGCTCTCCCTCCTCATCTCTACCTCCTGGCTTTCCTGGGTAATGCCTTACCTTCTGTACGAAGCCTTTCCCAGTCCTCCATGATCAATCTCCGTGCCTTCACTTTGCTGATTACTCCTAATTCATCCTGTCTGTTTTATTTGCATAGTTGCTTGCATGTTCTCTCCCCCATTAGACTGTGAACTCCTTGAGGGCGGGAGCCATGATCCCTAGTGCTAAGCATGAAGTCTGAATATTGTGGTGGTAGTTTTTCAGTCATGTCTGCCTCTCCATGACCTCATTTTGGAGGTTTCTTGGCAAAGATACTAAAGTGGTTTGCCATTTCCTTCTCCAGCTCATTGTTTCAGGTAAGGAACCAAGGCAGTAGGGTTAAGTGACTTACCCAGGTTCACACAGCTAGTTAGTGTCTGAGGTTGGATTTGAACTCATGGAGATGAATCTTCCTGACTCCAGGTCCAGCACTCTATGCACTCTGGGGCCACTTAGCTGCCCCAGTAAATACGTAATAAATGCCAGTTGATTCAACTTGGCTTAATTCAATTCTCTTCTAGCATTCAGTGTAATTTATAGTTAAATTTGGAACCACAAGATTCCAGGTATAGATGGACCTCTTGAGTCTCTTGTCTGTCACTGACCATTGATCAAACATTCTTGAGGGCTGGGTCCAGCCAGAGGGAGTAGAGGCTACTTTAGCTCAGGTGGATGGGAAGGCTAGGGACTTCTCTTCCAAGCCAGTAGGTAGTAGCAGGTAGCCAGGGATCTACTTCTAGGCCCAAGCCTTGGACATCCAGCTGTCCTAGCCATGAGAAAGTTGATTTTCCCCCCTCCTAGGTCTCTCTGGCTCAGCTATCGGGCCCCTCTGCCTACGGCTACTCAGCCAGAACCAGCCTCCCTCCTTCATCTTTCCCAGCAAAGAGAGAAGATGCAATGCCTAGTTCAACCACATGGGGGCAGGAGAGCCTCACTCCACAACAAGCTGCCTTCAAAAGATTCAACAAGTGTTTCTCACCATACCCCTGGAAAGAAGTGTTCTCTTCCTTGTTTGATGGATAAGGGGACTGAGGTCCAAAGACCGGAAGAGCCATTTCCTACGGTCACAAAGCTTGCAGAGGGTCAAGTATGTGTTTACAGGTTGCATAAACTCCGTAGAATGCGAATTCTTTGAAGGCAAGGAACTTTTCATTTTTACCTTTGAACCTCCAGCACCTAGCACATGACAGGCACGTAGTAGGTGCTTAATAAATGCTTGTTGGATTATTTTGGATTGGACTTGAGATCTGAATGCCGTTCTCTTAACTTAAAGTCCTGCCCTCTTTCTCACAAATATGCAGCATGTCTCTAAAATCTTAGTGAAGTTTTAAGATATCAAAATATTTATTAAATTATCTTTAATATCTCTATTAAAATATCTTAAAACTTTACTAAGACTTTTGGGGCATCTTATAAACACATAATATACACATTTATTATACATTATATACACAAACATTATATATACACATATCATACTATATATATGATATATAATTTTAAGTTTTTTTGTTCCTTTTGTTACTATATTCCTTTATTGACCTCCTCTTTGTAATGAAGAGAAAATCAGGTAAGTAATATCAATTGATATTGACACACTGATTTTGTCTGATAAAGTATGCAACCTTCCGTATGAGTAGTCCCCCACCTCTCAGCAGAAAGGAAGTGCCTGCATTCTTGACACTATGTTGAATTACTTCCCAACCAGATGTATTCCTCATGACTCTGAGAGGTCAGTAGTGTCAGCATGGTTACCTCTGTTTAATAGAGAAGGAGACAGCTGGTGGCTCACTGGGCCTGGAGTCAAGAAGATCTGAGTACAAATTCAGCCTCAGACACTTTCTAGCTGTGCGACCTTGGGCAAGTCACTTAACCTCTGATTGCCTGACAGAATGGATCTACTGGATCCACTGGAGAAGAAAATGGCAAACCACTCTAGTATCTTTGCCAAGAAAATTCCAAATGGAATCATGCACGGTTAGACAGGACTAGACAACAACATAGAGAAGGAAATTGAGGTCACCATGCTAGCCTAAGGCTGCAGAACTAGAAACTACAAACCTGGTCTTCTAACTTCACATGCAGTGGGCTTTCCATTGTCTTGCCCTGTGTAACGGGCCCACACGAGGGCATTTCTTGGGAGTGGGGGGTGGGGCGCAATGCATCTTACCTCTGTCTCCTTCTGAGGTCTGGCTCAGCTGCCATGATTAGCAGCTAGGATGGGCAGTGACTCAGGGAAGAGGGTAATGGGGAAACAAAGAGGACTCTGTCAGCTGGTAATGAAGAAACCCCCTGTCTCTCATATCCATTTAACAAACATTCAACATTTATTAATCACCTCCTGTATGTGACATGCTATGTCTGGTGCTGGGGGAGATACAGGATAAATATAATGGTGTCCAAGGTTTTTAAGGAGCCCACTACGTTCATACACACACACACACACACACACACACACACACATGCATGTATGTACCTCCCCAAAAACATCTCCCTTTGTTACATTTGAGCCATTAATACAGTTACTAGTGAGGCAGGTATTATAAGTACTGTGGGCCCTTTTTACACATGTGACTTGCCCAGGGTAACAAAGCTGGTAAATGCAAGAGCTATAGCTAGAATTCAGGTTTTCTGTTTCTAAGATGAGGAATCGTAGGCCATCAGAGCTGGAAGGGACCTTAGATAACATCTAGTCTGATCCATACGTGAGCAGGACCCCCAACCCCCCCAAAATAATAACTCATATTTTTACAGTCCCTTAAAATTTGTAAATCACTTTACATATGTTACCTGATTTGCACCTCACGACAACCTTGGGAGGAAGGTGCTGTTATTATTATTCCCATTTTACAGATGAGGAAACTGAGAGGTCAAGTGACTTGTCCAGGGTCACATCACTCGTAAGTGTAGGCAACAAGATTTGGATGCAGCCTCCCTGACCTCACGGCTGATGTGCTCTACCATGCCAAGCCCAAGAAATGGTCACCCATCCTTCCTGTGGAGACCCTTAGAGACAGGGATCCCATGACCTGGATATCTCTGATATATACCATCCACTTCGGCATAGCTCTAATAGGAAGTCTTCCCCTTATAGAGGCGTAGCAGAAATATGCCTCTTTGTGGCTTTCCTATTGCTTCTAGAGGGCCAAGCAAAACCATTCTGATACATTTTCTCCGTGATGGTCTTTCAACCATCAGAGCTCCTTCTACCATAGTATATGTAAAGGGAAGGGTAAGCTGAGTAGGGGACTTCATAGGATCAGAGATTCTGAGCTGGAAATGTTTTTTGTCCTTCGTTCTCAAAGAGGACCATGGCATCAGGAAGGCGAGTTGGATATATATGAGGGAGGTCTGCGCAAGGTCACCAGCCTCACTTTCTCCTCCGGGTCCAGTGGCAAGACATCGATCAGGACACTGGAGATGGCTCCATGATGGAAATGAAGGTGATTAGGTGAATTGCTCAAGGTCACAGAGGATGTAAACGGCAGAACCAGAATTCAAACTGAACTCAGCAAAGAAAAGCATGAAGAAAGAGCAAAACAATGCCCAAAACAAAGAAGGTCCTGCTTACTTAGAGGCCAGGACCCACGGTGCTCTCTCCCAATAGGACACTTAGGGCTGAGCCACTCCTTCTATCTTGCCCTTACATTAAAAGATAGTTATACTGATACTACTACTCATAACTAACATGTATATAGTGCCTGCTATGTGCCAGGCACTTTTTTGCTAAGTAGCAAACCATATCAATTCTTGAGTCATGCTTCATCGGGTCCATTTTGCTGTGTTCTTCCAGAGCCTGCCCATTACTGGCACTGACCCTGAGAACATGGGATCACTTCTACACCATGGAGAGGCATCAGAGGAGAACTTCAGTAGAAGGAGATGTGTGTTGGGGCTGGGTATAGACGGCTCAGGCTCATTGTGCACAGGAGCCCGGAGAATCTCTCCCGAGTATGGTGTTAACTCCTGGCTGGCAGGAAGTGTTTCCTGTTAGAGACTTTGTCCCACCAGCTCCTAGCACCAAGCCTGGTACACAGTAGGTGCCTAATAAATGTTACGATCGGGACAAAAGAGACGTCCAAAGTTTCCTAAGAAAATTCAAGGATGATGGGAGAGATCTTAGATCAAGGCTTCATTATGTTAGAGATCCATGGTGTCAAAGCTGGAAGGGACCTTGCAACATACAACACAGAGTGTTAGATCTGGGAAAGACATTAGAACACAGAAAGTCTCAGCTGGGAAAGATCTTAGAATACTAAATATCAGAGCTGGGGGAACCCTTAAAAGAGAGAATGGTATGATTAATGTGAAAATAGGTTTGATATTAATGTAGATGTAGAGCAATTTGCATGCCATCTTGGGGTGGGGGAAGGAGAGGGATGGGGGAGAAACTCTAGAACTTAAAATCTTATGGAAGTGAATGTTGAAAACTAAAACTAACTAACTAAATAAATAAGAGAGAGAGAATATTAGAGCTTAGAGGCCCTTAGCACAGCATATTAAAGCTGGGATAGATCTCAACACATCGCAATGTCAAATCTGTTTAGCATAATCATTTGGCCCGCCTCCCCGGACTGTCCTGTCCAGAGCACACCTCACTGGAACACTAGTGCAGCTGAGCTCTCTTGGCCATTGATGCAGATGAATCAGCACTAGAGGATCTGAACTTTGGGATGACATAACAACCCCCTCTTTGTTCCCTGTGTACCTTCTCCTGTTCCATGACAGATTCTTATGTCTCAGAGGATTGGCCACTGAGCTACGAGGAGACATCCACTCAGTGGACTTTATTTATTTATTTAGTTTATTTTTTTGGTTAGGCAATGGGGTTAAGTGACTTGCCCAGGGTCACACAGCTAGTAAGTGTCAAGTGTCTGAGGCTGGATTTGAACTCAGGTCCTCCTGACTCTAGGGCCAGTGCTCTATCCACTTTGCCACCAGCTGCCCCAGACTTTATTTTTTGAAAAATATTGTATTTTTTCCCCCAATTTCATGTAAAAGCAAGTTTTAACATTCTTTTAAAATATTTTTTGAGTTCCAAATTCTCTTCCTCTTTCCCCCCCTCATTGAAAAGGCAAGCAATTTTATATAGGTTATACATGTGCAATCACACAAAACATATTTCCATATTAGTCATGTTGTGAGAGAAAACACAGGCCAAAACACACACACAAATAAAATAAAATAACAGTGTACTTCTATCTGCATTCAGACTCCATCAATTCTTTCTTTAGAGGTAGAGTAGCGTTTTTCATCATAAGTCCTTTGGGATTGTCTTATATTGTTGTATTGCTGAGAATAGCTAAGTCATTCACAGTTGTTCATTGAAGAATATTGCTGATATAGTGTGCATTGTTCCTTGGTTCTGCTCACTTCACTTTGCATCAGTTCATGTAAGTCTTCCCTGGTTTTTCTGAATGCATCTTATTCATCATTTCTTATGGCATAATAGTATTCCATCACAATCACATACCATAGCTTCTTCAGCCATTCCCCAATTGATGGCAATCCCCTTGATTTCCAATTCTTAGGCTGCTATAAATATTTAGCACTTAAAATAAAAGAAGAGCTGTCATGATATTGTCTAGCCCTGGTGTACAGTGACATTAATTACTTATAGAGGCTGCTAATGATGTAACATTTGAACTCAAAGCAGAATCTTCTACTGAGAATGTAGACTATAGATCTAACTTTGCTACTTATTCAACAAGCTCTTAAAAAGAGGAGCTATAAATATTTTTGTACAAAGAGGTCTTTTTCCTTTTTTTTTTTTTTAAATCTCTTTGGGATATAGACCTAGTAATGGCATTGCTGGGTCAAAGGGTGTGCACAGATTTATAGCCCTTTGGGCATAATTCTAAATTGCTCACCAGAGTGGTTGGATTGGTTCACAACTCCACCAACAGTGCATCAGTGTCCCAATATTCCCACATCCCCTCCAACATTTATCATTTTCCTTTTCTGTCGTAATAGCCAATCTGAGAGGTATGCAGTTGTTTTAATTTGCATTTCTCTAATCAACAGTGATTGAGAGCTTTTTTATATGACTATAGATAGCTTTGATTTCTTCATCTGAAAACTGCCTGTTCATATCCTTTGACCATTTATCAATTGGGGAATGACTTGTATTCTTATAATTTTACTCGATTCTCTATGTATTTGAGAAATGAGACTTTTATCACAAACACTTGCTGTAAGCTTTCTAATCTTAGCTGCATTGATTTTGTTTGTGCAAAAACTTTAAAATTTAATATAATAAAACCCATCCATTTTATATCTCATAATACTCTCTTTTTGGGTACTAAATTCTTCTTTCATCCACAGATCTAACAGGTACACTATTCCTTGCTCTCCTAATTTGCTTATGGTATCACCCTTTATATATAAATCATGTACCCATTTTTGACCTTATCTTGGTATATGGTGTGAGATGTTGGTCTATACCTAGTTTCTTTTTTTGTCTTTAAAGTTTATGTTTTATTTTGTTTTGTTTTTGGCCAGGCAATGGGGTCAAGTGACTTGCCCAGGGTCACACAGCTAGTAAGTGTTATGTGTCTGAGGCTGGATTTGAACTCAGGTCTTCCTGAATCCAGGGCCAGTGCTCTATCCACTGTGCCACTGTTGTTGAAATTTATGCTCAGTAGCTAGAAAACAATTTATTAATTATAGTATCTGGATATTACTTACGAAGTGTTTTCCCACCCACTATCTCATTTTATTTTTGTAAGAAAGACAGTTATTATTCCTACTTTACAGTGAGGAAAACTTGTTGAATATATGTAGCAAAGTCAGACCTATATTCTACATTCTCAGTGGAAGATGTCTGCTTTGAGTTCAAGTGCTATTTCATTAGCAGCCTCTATAAGTAATTGATGTCACTGTATACCAGGGCTAGAGAATGTCATGATAGCTGTTCTTTTATTTTTAATCTTTATTTTTTGGTAAGCAATGGAGTTAAGTGACTTGCCCAGGATCACATAGCTAGTAAGTGTCAAGTGTCCGAGGCCGGATTTGAACTCAAGTTCTCCTGATTCCAGGGCCTGTGCTTTATCCACTGGGCCATCTAGCTGCCTCGATCGATAGCTCTTCTTTTAGCAGCTTGAGCATATGCATTGAACATGGTACAATGGGAGGGGTGTTAGATTTAGAATCAGGGAATACCTGAGTTTGAAACTTACTGTGTGACCCTGTGCAAATCTTTTTTTTTGTAAATTATTAAAATTTTAAGCAAATACAACATGAGAAAAGAAAAAACAGAACATTGGTATGTACACAGAAGACCATAAGAGAGGATCCAATATAAAACAATACATTTCCATTTCAAAAAAACCTATACAAGAAATACTATATATTGTTTTCAAAGCTGCCTAGTTTTTCTTGTCTTCCTTGTTGGTTTTCTGTTGTTCTCTGCTGGGCACTTTTAACTTTTTTTTTAATCTTCTCTGCTCCCCCTACCCTAAAGAGGCATGGAGATACATACACACACAGATGTCTATAAACATACAGGCATATACACGTATACACTTACGCATATATGTAAGACCATCCTATGCTTATTTCCTCCTATCATCTGATTCTCTGAAGGTGGATAAGTCCAAGTCTTTCCATGGTTTTCTAAATCCACCAGCTCTTCATTTCTTATACCACAGTCATATTCTAATCCAATCACATCCTATCTGAGACATTGTCTATGAAAGTTTTCCCCCAATTTTCTGCATTCCTTCTGTTCTTGGCTACATAGGTTTTATTTACACAAGAAAATTTTAATTTAAAATAATCAAAATTATCCTTTTTATACTTCAACAATGCTCTCACCTTGTAATATTGTTTGAGGTCTGACTGCTGAATCTACTTCTTTCTTTTTATTTTTTTGGGGGTGAGGCAATTGGGGTTAAGTGACTTGCCCAGAGTCACGCAGCCAGTAAGTATTATGTGTCTGAGGCCAGATTTGAACTCAGGTGCTCCTGACTCCAGGCCAGTGCTCTATCCACTGTGACACCTAGCTGCCCCTAAATCTACTTATTTTGCACCTTTTTCCTGGTTTCTTTGAAGTTTTTGACCTTTTGCTCTTCCAAATGAATTCCCAATAGCATTAAAAAAAAGTTCACATGAAGATAAGATGTCTTTATTTCCCAATAGCATTAAAAAAAAGAACATTCTTATGAAGATAAGATGTCTCTTCCAAATGAACTTTGTTATTATTTTTTCTAACTCAGTAATATAATTTTTAGTAATTTAATTGGGATGACATTGAATAAATAGATTAGTTTTAATGTGAAATTGTCATCTTAAAAATGATATTGGTTTCACCTATCCATGAACAATAATATTCTTTCAATTATTTAGATTAGAGTTTATCTGTGTAAAAAGTGTTTTGTGTTTATGTTCATATAGTTCTTGTGTCTCTTTTGGCAGGCATTTTATACTGTCTAGATATTTTAAATGGTCTAAAACCATATTGAATAATATTGCTGACATAGTGTAGTTTTTCTGTTTTTTCACTTCTAATTAAATCCATTTTAACTTTATCTTTGTTTGAGATCATGATTACCATCCCTGTTTTTTTTTACTTACTAAATTCTACTCCTGCTCTTTGTTTTATCTTTGTATGTATCTCTCATTTTTATAATGTCTCCTGAAAGCAACATATTGTTGAATTCAAATTTTTAATATGCGATCAATTTCTGTTTTATAGGTAAATTCATCCCATTCACCTTCTAAGCTACAATTACTTGTGTGTTTTCCTTTTTCCTAGTTTTCCTCATTGTCCTTCTCACCCTTTTTCTTATCTCTTCTTACTCTTCTGCTTTCCTTCTATCCTCTACCTTGCCCTCCTATTCCTTAAACTGCCCACTTCTCCCTTATCCTTTCTCCCACCCTATCACCTTGCCCTCTTATTTTTCCTGAATTTAGAAGACTATTATACCCTTCCATATATATATATATATATATATATATATATATATATATATATATATATATATATATATATACACACACACACACACACACACACACATACACACACACACACACGTATGTTGTTCTGTCTTTACCCCATTGCTGATGAGGGTAAAGTTCCAGCACTACCCACTACTATCTTCTTCTCTATCAATTTTTCCTTTCGTGCCTCATTTGTATGAGAAAATTACTCCTTTTTGTCTCTCCCTACACAGTTTATTTTTTTAGAATCACCCCATCAAACTCAGCTTGACCTACGAATTTCTTTCAAACTGTCCAAATAATGATGACAATCATGAAAATACTGTTAATATCTTCACATATATGAAGCAAACAATTTGACCTTATTGAGTCCCTTATAATTGGTCTTTAATGTTTACCATATTTCTCCCGGATGTTCTATGTTGAATTTTCCCTTAAGTTCTGGGGTTTTGTTACAAAAACCTGAGTCTTTGAATTAGTTAAATGTCCGTTGTTTTTTTTTTTTTCCATTCAGCATTATACTTAATGTTGCTGGGTAAAATTACCCTTGGTTGTAGCCCCAGCTCTTTTATTCTACAAAATACAGTATTCCAAGACCTACAGTCCTTCAACACAATAGCTGCTAAATCTTGGGTAAACCTTATTGTAGCTCCATGATATTTAAATTTTTTTTTCTCGTTGCTTCCAATATTTTCTCCTTAACCTGAGAGCTTTGAAACTTGGCTATGATATTCCTGTAAGTTTTCCTCCTGGGATCTGTTTCAGGATGGTGATTGATGGATTTTTTCTATTTCTGCTTTGCCTTCTTGTTCTAGAACTTCAGGGCAATTTTTCTTGATAATTTCTTGTATCATATTAAGATTCTTTTTTTCCATCATAAGTTCATGTAGTCCAACTATTCTTACATTCTTTCTCCTTGATCTGTTCTCCAGATCAGTTGTTTTGATGAGATGTTTCACTTTCCCTTCTAAAGTTTTATTTTTTTGATTTTGTTTTATAATTTCTTCGTGTTTTAGAACATCATTAGCTTCCCCTTGCCCAATTCTAGTTTTCAAGGAATTATTTTCTTCTGTAAGTTTATTATTTTCTAGTTCCAGTTGGTTGACTTTCTTTTCACAATTTTCTTAATTTTCTTGGATTGCTCTTATTTTTTTTCTAATTTTTCCCTCAATCTCTCTTATTTGATTTTTAAAGTCCTTTTTGTGGACCATTTGATGTTTCTCATTGAAAACAGAGTGGCCTTTTTTTAGCTCCATTATCTTCCTCTGAATATGAACCCAGACTTTCTCTATCCCCGTAATAACTATTTATGGTTGGGTTCCTTCTCCTTTGTTTACTCATTTCTATTTATTCATTCATTCATTCATCATTCATTTATTTATTTATTCATTTATTTATTTGTTTATTTGTTTGCTTGTTCATTCATTCATTTATTTCTTTATTCATTCATTCATCTATTCATTCATCTATCTATCTATCTATCTATCTATCTATCTATCTATCTATCTATCTATCTATCTATCTATCTATGTTTTTAGCAGCTATTAGTGTAATCAAATTGTAGTCCCAAGGTATGGGGAATGATGCCCTAAACCTTGGGTCTTTCTTACTGTTATTTTCTGAGGTCTATCTTGGGCCCAACCTTGGGCTCTCCTCTCTATTCTAAGCCACGGGCAGGGCCCCTAGCCCGACTGTCCCACAAATGATCTTCCTCCCTGTGCTCTCTTCGGTGGCTGCAAACTACAGCTGTCCTCTCTGCCCTAGAACTGAAACCAGGGACTCAGCTCTCCTGCAGGTGCCCACAGCCATCAGGGTCCCTGCCCCTGACTGCTGCACTCAGCAGGTGTATGCTAGTGTCTTCTCCTTGCAGCCACAGCCTCGGGACGCGTCTGGTCAGCATGGCTGTGCTTGGTGTCCCTCAACAGTAGAAGGTCCTTCAGTCTTTTCCTACTCAGTTGTCGTACCTCCACTATACCTAATTTCTAGGTTTTCCTAGAAACTGTTTTCCAGTTTTCCTACCAGCTTTTGTCGAATAGTGATTTCTTGTCCCAGAAGCTTGGATCTTTGCATTTATCAAACACTAGATTACCATGCACCTAGTAGACTTTAAAGGGAGAGATAATTTTCACTCTCATTCTCTTCCTCTTTTGGGAACAGGTGTCTTGGAACTCTGTCTGGAATTTCTTGCAACAGGGAGAAAGGGATTTCTTCTTCACCTCCCCCACTCATCAACCATGGTGACAGTTCGTAGGTAGCATATTAGAGCATTTGCTTGTCTTGGTGAGCCTGAGCAAGGATCTTAAGGCTCTCTACCTGCCTTTTCTACCTTGTGTTTCTTTCCCTAAGTACAGGTGACTGAACAATGAACCTGAGACGGATATTTCCTGAGTAGAAGGCAATCTTCTGAGTTCTGGAGTTTGGAGAAAATGATTCAACAACAACAGTGGCTCTAGGGCTGTGGATGAGAAGATGACCTGACTGGAGGCTCATCCCAAGCCCCGTCCTGGATTGTCGAAAGACATGAACCTTGAAGTGTGGACAATTCAAAGCAAAGCTGGAGATGAAATTCCTGTTCAGCAAGGTCCCACTAGATTTTTTCAGTGTAATGCTGGTGTTGCCTTGAAGAAGCAAGACCCCCGAGCAGATGCTGTCTCAGAAGTCCACCAGTGAATGATGTTTTGGATTTGGGACTTTGGGGAGTGTTTTGGTAAAGACTTCTGGGCGGGGGAGGGGACGCAGGAAAGAGAGAAGGAAGGAGGCAGAATTCAGAAGCTCACGGGTGGAGAGCCCATCTACCATCTTGGGACCACATGGGCAGACTCCAGGAGGTTTGGAACATTTCGCTCCTCAGTTCTCCCCTTCGACGGCTGTTGGTGTTGCTGCAGTGACTTGGGTGAGGGTTGGCGAGCTCGCCCAAGCATTCTTTCAGAGGACATTTCCTTCTTTGCAGTTGATTCTGGGTAGGAAGTAAGTCCCATTAAATGAGCAGCTCCACTGAGTTTTTGTTTTAGTTTTTAACCTCAGTCTTCCCCACGAGGAAATCGAAACCAGTAAGAGCCAAACTTCTGCCGCCTCAGCTAACAGCACCTAGTGCTGTTTACCATGTAGTCAATGACTTGTAAGCCTCTCCTTTTGTTCCTGTTCTTTCGTTGTTATCATTTGTTTCCCTTTATATAAAGAAAGCCTAGTGGCTTGTAGTCCTTCTGGAGAGAAGTTTGGGGGAATGTTTGGGTTTGGATTGAGAGTAAGAGAAAAACTTCACTTTAGTAAGGCTCCAGAGTAGAGGCGGTAGAAGTGATCTACTCTCTGGGGGAATCACAAACGCCTTGTTGTTGTTTTTTTGAGTAATATTTTATTTTTTCCCAATTACATGTAAAAACAATTTTCAACATTCATTTTTTAAAATTTTGAGCTCTAAATTCTCTCTCCCCCTCTCCTTCCCTGACATGGTAAATACTTTGATATGGGTTATACATGGGCAGTCATGCAAAACATTTCCATATTAGTCATATTGTGAAAAAAAACACAGACCAAAAAAAAATATGAAAAAAAAGTGAAAAATAGTATGCTTTGACCTGCATTCAGACTCCATGAGTTCTTTCCCCGGAGGCGGATAGCATTTTTCATCATAAGTCCTTTGGAACTGTCTGGAATCACAAACTCACATTTTCTATTCAGTTCTGGTCTTTTCATCAAGAATGCTTGAAAGTCCTCTATTTCACTGAATGACCATTTTCCCCCCTGAAGGATTATACTCAGTTTTGCTGGGTAGGTGATTCTTGGTTGTAATCCTATCTCCTTTGCCCTCCGGAATATTATATTCCATGTCCTGCGGTCCTTTAATGTAGAAACTGCTAAATCTTGTGTTATCCTGATTGTGTTTCCACAGTACTTGAATTGTTTCTTTCTGGCAGTTGTAATATTTTCTCCTTGACCTGGGAACTCTGGAATTTGGCTACAATATTTCCTTTGGAGATCTCTTTCAGGAGGAGATTGGTGGATTCTTTCAATGTCTATTTTGCCCTCTGGTTCTAATATATCAGGGCAGTTTTCCTTGATCATTTCTTGAAAGATGATGTCTAGGCTCTTTTTTTGATCATGGCTTTCAGATAGTCCAATAATTTTTAAATTCTCTCTCCTGGATCTATTTTCCAGGTCAGTTGTTTTTCCAATGAGATATTTCACATTGTTTTCTAATTTTTCATTCTTTTGGATTTGTTTTACAGTGTTTTGATTTCTCATAAAGTCACTAGCTTCCAATTGCTCTATCCTAATTTTTAAGAAAGTATTTTCTTCAGTAATCTTTTGGACTTCCTTTTCCATTTGGCCAATTTTTCTTTTTAGGGCATTCTTCTCCTCATTGGCTTTTTGGACCTCTTTTGCCATTTGGGTTAGGCTATTCTTTAAGGTGTTATTTTCTTCAGTATTTTTTTGGGTCTCCTTTAGCAAGCTGTTGACTTGTTTTTCATGATTTTCTTGCATCACTCTCATTTCTCTTCCCAGTTTTTCCTCTACTTCCCTTACTTGCTTCTCAAAATCCCTTTTGAGCTCTTCCAAGGCCTGGGACTGATTCATATTTTTCTTGGAGGCTTTGGATGTAGGAGCTTTGACTTTGTTGTCTTCTTCTGGTTGTATATTTTGATCTTCTTTTCACCAAAGTAAGATAATATAGTCTGACTCTTTTTATGCTGCTTGCTCATGATCCCAGCCAATTACTTGAGTTTTAAACTACTTGTTAAGGTAAGAGTCTGCTTCCAATGTGGAGAATGTACTGTCCCTAGCTTCAGGGGTTTGTATAGCTGTTTTCAGAGATACTTGTAGGGACCTGTAAATTTTCAGTTCTTGCAAGGTGGTATGATAAGGGGCGAGGTGTTTACTCCTTTCCTGGCCTGTGACTACAAGTATTCCTTTCTGTTCTGTAACTGTGAGGAGGGTTTCTTCTCCACAGCCACTACAAGCTCCGCCACGCCAGCACTCCTCACCCCAGCACTGCCGCCCAGAACTGTGACCCAGATCCAAAAATGGGCAAAGCAAGAGAATCCTGCCTCAGCACTGGCAAAGAGATCCCTGCAGTCCCTCTCTGATCAGCCACTGGATTCCCCCTCAGTCTATGGGCTGGAAGCTCAGGAGGCAGCTGCCCCCCCCCCCAGGGCCACACTCTTGGGAAATGGAGCTGAGACCCTTCATTCCTCTCTCAGCACCGCAGAAACAGACTTTTCCCACTGACCTAAGTTGTCTTTTGCATTCATGGATTGAAGAGTCTGGAAACCACCTCAGCTGCCTGTGATTCAGTCCTCTGAGGCCTGCTCCAGGTTCGCTGCGGCCTGCGTGCCCATGCAGTGCTGAGCCGCGCTCATACACCTTTCTGATCAGTCATCCAGGTTGTCTTGGGCTGGAAATTTGTTTCACTCTGTCTTTTTGTGGATTCTGCTGCTTTAGAATTTGTTTAGAGCCATTTTTTATGAGTATTTGGAAGGGTTTGGGGGAGAGCTCAAGCAAGTCACTGCTTTCACTCCGCCATCTTGGCTCCGCCCCCCTCTGTCCTTCCTTCTCAAAGAAGACCACGATATCAGGAAGGTGATGCCATGACATGCAAGTGAATTGGATTACAGTGAGGCAGGGCTGTGCAAGTCACCAGCCTCACTTTCTCCTCCAGAGCCATCTGGGTCTAGTGACCAGATATGGCTCAGGACAACTGGAGATGGCCCAGGATGCAATAGGGGACCTTGGCCTGTTCAAGCTAAGGTCTTTAACAGGTCTCAGTTAATGTGCTAAGCACTGAGAATATAAAGAAAGACCAAAAAAAAAAAACCAAAAGATAAAAAAAAAATAGGCCCTGCCCTCAAGGCACAGCCAGTCTAATGGGGAAGATGACATAGAAACATCTATGTGCAAACAAGATACAGACAGGATAAATGAAAGAGAATCTCAGAAGGACGTCATTACGATGAAAGAGTGCTGGGAAAGGCTTCTTGTAGAAGATGGGGATTTCAGATGGGACTTAATGGAAGCTGGGAGGTGGCATTGAGAAAGGAGAACATTCTAGGAACAGGCCCGATCAGAAAAAATACCCAGAGTCAAGAGGTGGAGCATCTTGCCCACACAGAGGTAGGAAGTGATAGAGCCAGGATTTGAATCCACGTCTTTTTGCTCTGAATCTAATGATCTTTCCACTATGTCTCACTGCCTGTCCTGGTAAGGCAATCCTCTATTATTCCCATGCCTCCCTTAGAGCTACATGAAGTCAGTAACTAGACCAGGGGTGGGGAACCTGCAGCCTCCAGGCCACACGTGACCCTCTAGGTCCTCAAGTGCAGCACTTTGACTGAATCCAAACTTCATAGGACAAATCCCCTTAAAAAAAGGATTTGTTCTGTAAAACTTGGACTCGGTCAAAAAGTCGCACCTGAGGACCCAGAAGGCCATATGTGGTCTGGAGGCCAAAGGTTCCCTACGTCTGAACTAGTCAGTAAGCTCTTTGAGGGCAGAAACTATGTCTCATCTAAATTTTGTATCTTGGCCAAAGTTTAGGGCAGTGTTGTTCATAGAGATGAAGTTAGTAAATGTTTGTTGAATGAATGAAGTGGGTTGGTGGAGTTCTAGGTAATTCTGGGTTCTGGAATAATGGTGACCTCAGTGATGGGACCTGAGACTGAGATGGGAACTGACAGTGAGAAAGGGAAGCCACTCAGACGGGTGGGACCAATGGACTGAGAAGCCGTTGATAGAAAACGAAGATGTCACGAAAAGCTTCCTCTTTTGAAGAAAAGGAAATCTCATGGGATTCTCATTTCAGTCACTTACCAAGTGCCTATTGCATGCCAGGCACTGTGCTAAGGGCTGCTGTAAGCTTGCTGAAGGGGTGGCAAGGAGGGAGCAGAGCACTCAGGCGGTGAGCCGGGGGAGGTGGGGTTCTGGTAATTAGGACTGCAGGAGTCTAGAAAGCATAGAGAATGGACTGTGAGAGCTGGGAGGGGCTTGAGGATATGGAGTGGGGATGGAGTAAGAATACATGTGTTTGGAGGCTCCTTGGGCAAGTGTCAGAACTGGGAGGGCCCTCAGAACCCAGGATGTCAGCTGGGAGGGTCCTTAGAACAGAGAAGGTCAGAGCTGGAAGGACCCTTAGAACCCAGAATGTCAGAGTTGGGAGGGCCCTTAGAACACAGGATGTCAGAGCTGGGAGGGGGCTTAAAGATTATTAGGTAGTTGAGGAAACCGAGATAATAATAATAATAGTCTATATTCATATAGTGCTTTAAAGTTTACAAAGTACTTTCCAGATATCTCATTTGATCCTCACGACAACCTTGGAAGGTACTGGTATTATCCCCATTTAACAGATGAGAAAACTGAGGCTCTCCTCACTCACTGGCAAGACATGCTTTTTTTTGGAGGAGGGGGTTGAGGCAATCAGGGTTAAGTGACTTGTCCAAGGTCACACAGTGATGAAGTGGCTGAGGCCAGATTTGAACTCAGATCCCCTTGACTCCAGGGTCAGCGCTCTATCCACTGTGCCACCTAACTGCCCTAAAAGTGAGCGAGGTTAAGTTACTCAGCCTGTAAGTGTCTGAGGCTGGTTTTGAACTGCCTGACACTTTCTTCTCTCTAGGTCTTTGAGACGTGGCTCTCTCCTTGATCTCCTCCTATCTCTCTGACCTCTCCTCAGCCTCTCTTGCTGGATCTTCACGCAGGTCACACCCACTGACCATGGGCCTGCCACAGGGCTCTGTGCTGGGCCCTCTCCTCTTCTTCCTCTACACAGTTTCCCTTGGTGATCTCATCGGCTCCCATGGATTCAATGAGCAATGCTGATGATGCTCAGATCCCCTCATCCAGTCCTAGCCTTTCCATTGAGTTCCTGTCATGTCTCCAATCGCTCATTGGGCAACTCAAACTGGACATCGCACAGACACCTTGAATTCAACATGTACAACACCGGACTCATTCTCTTGTCCCCGAAACCTCCCCCTTTCCTCATTGCCTAACACTATGGAGGGTACCACCATCCTTCTCATTATCTAGGCTTGAAACTGAGGGGATGTCCTCGATTCTTTGTTCCCTATTACTCCCATATCCAATCTGTTGCCAAGGTCTACCTTCATAACATCTCTTGAAGCCTCCTTCTCTCCTCTGGCACTGCCACTACCCTGGTCTAGGTCTTCATTACCTGACACATGGATAGCCTGCTGGTGGGGCCCACTCCATCCCACTCAGCTGACAAAGTGAAGATCCCACCAGGTCACCCCTCTACTCAAAAAAATCCATGGCTCCCTATCTCCTCCAGGATTAATTACAAAACCCTCTGAACCCTTCATAATTTGTCCTTCGTTAGCCTTTCCAGTATTTCCAGGACCCTCCATACTTTTTGATTTAATGACACGGTCTCCTTGCTGTTCCTTGAATAAGACCCTCACCTCTGATTCCAGCATTTTCACTGGCTATCCCCATGCCTGGGATGTTCTCCTGCCTCAGTCTCCCCTTCCAGTCTTCCTCCAAGTCCAAGCTAAAATCTTATCTTCTACAAGAAGCCTTTCCTCATCTCCCTTCATGCCAGCGTGTTCCCAGTGTTGATCATTTCCAACTCATCCTACCTATAGCTTGTTGGTGTATAGCTATTTGCATGTTGTTTCCCATTAACCTGTGAGCTCCTTGAGATCAGGGACTGTCCTGTGCCATTCTTTGCATCCCCAGTGCTTAGGGTAGTGCCTGGCACACAGTAGGTGTTTGCTGTGTGCTATCCACTGCACTGCCCAGATGCTTTAGGTGGCTGAGTCTCAGAGAAGTTCAGAATCTTGACCAAGGTCTATCCCTATTACTGCATGACAGAATTTCAGAGGTGGGAGAAACTTCAGTATCCATCTATTCTGATCCATATCCCCCAAAAGAATCCTCTCTGCCACATATCAACAGCCACTCATTTAGCTTTCTTTGAAGAAATCAATAGCTCATTAGTGATAGAGCCTGCACTGAGGCCAGGTCTCCTGTCTCAGTTATTTCCTCCACTATGTGTGTGTGTGTGTGTGTGTGTGTGTGTACACACGCACGTGAGCACATGCATGACAGCATGACGTTGAACCCTTTGCTCTCTGATTCAGCACCAGGAGCTTGGACCACAGTCATCAGGGTACCCAGAATGGAGTCAGGGCAGGGGAACTGGGCTAATAAGGGGCAGGAGGTAGAGAAGGGTCTAGGAAGGAGACAAATGGTTTCCCTTTGAGGAGCTGAGCAGCCATTCAGCTCCAGACTGAGGCAGGGATCCCATCATCTTGGGGGAGTGAGGAGCCCTTGCAGGGAGGAGTTGGAGGCTCTCGATGCCCCAGCACAGATTCCTGGGCCCCTTTGGTTTGTACCATGACAGTCGGGGACAGGCAGGTATAGATGGTGACTGTAGGATCACTGGCTTTGCCAGGATAAGTCTTTCCTTCCTCATCCATTGCCCTCCCTCCCAGCCAACATTCTGTAGCTCAGAAAGCCAGGATCGTTGAATTCGTCATGGCAGCCTGCTGTGGTGGAGAGACCCCTTGAATTAAATTGGGATCCTAGCTCTCCTACACACCAACTCTATCCAGAGGCAAGTAATTTCCCTTCTCTTGGTCTCAGTTTTCTCGTCTAAAAATGAAGCGGATAGACTTAGATGATCTTAAATGACCCTTCTAGTCCTAAATCCTAGGATTCTACTATGTTTTATGTCAGACAAACAATAATTCAAGTAGCATTTATGAAAAGGCTATGTGCCAAGCACTGTGTTAGATGCTAGAGATACAAAGGCAAAGACAGAATCATCCTTAACCTTGAGGAGTATACAATCCACTGTGGAGAGAGTGGAGAGGGATAACAGCATGAACACTGGGAAGTGAATACAAACTACAGGTGCTATCAGTGGCCTGGAAGGACACGTTCACCCACAAAAGAGCTTCAGCTCTGGGCTCAAGGGAATCTGTATTCACTCTTAGTCTGACCTCACTCAGGGAATCAGACTTTTTTTTTTTTTAGCTAGGCAATGGGGTTAAGTGACTTGTCCAGGGTCACAAAGCTAGTATTATGTGTCTGGGGCTGGATTTGAAATCAGGTCTTCCTGAATCCAGGGCTGGTGCTCTATCACTGCACCACCTAGCTGCCCCAAATCGGGTTTTTCTTATACTCTGGCTCATTGCCCCCACTTGGAGTAAACCCAGGAAAATCTTCCAATAAAGTTTAAACTGTCATGGATGTCTAGCATCCCCCCTAAAAGCAATTAACATGGTCTTTTCTCAAAAGTTACTTACTGCATAAAGTAATAAATATTGGTTATGGGACAGCTGTTTATTTCTTTCACAAAAAATGAGTGCTTAAAACATCAAAACATGTAAGTGGGAAGTGACAGATACTTCAAAGAAGAAACAGTAACCCATGACTCCTATTATACTCTCTCAGAAGGTGAAGACTCCCAGGAGATTTGTGTGACAGCTGAGCAGATATTTCACTTTCCTCTCTGACCGGAGATGCCTGAGCATCTCTTAAGTCCGGATCTCTTAATGAGCTAGGGCATTGGGTTCTTCAGCTGCAGAATCAGGTGGAGCACTTCTCCTCAGAGAAATGCTGCATTTGGAGTCATTACCACCTCCAAGAGGATTGCAGTTTGGTCTCCTGAACTTGGGGAAGAAAACTCAAAGAAGATGTAGCCAGGAACATATGGCCTAGTATAATGGAATCACCTAGTCAAGCAGAGATTCTTGAAGATATTCAGCTCTGACATTCTGTGTTCCAAGGGCCCTCCCAGACTTAAAAAGTCTCAACAAAGTTTATTTGGCATGGTTCTTAATGGCCTCCTGAATGTCATAAGAAAGCTTCCAGAAATCCATTTAGCCCATTTCTTAGAAATTCACTAAATTCACAATCATTTTGGGAGGCCCAGACCTGCCATAACTGGTAGGACTGGAGTTCACAATTCTTTTTTTTTTGCCTTTTTTTTGTTTATTTGTTTGTTTTTTGCTTTTTGGTAAGGCAATCGGGGTTAAGTGACTTGCCCAGGGTCACACATCTAGTTAAGTGTTGCGTGCCTGAGGCTGGATTTGAACTCAGGTCCTCCTGACTCCAAGGCTGGAACTCTATCCACTGTGCCACCTAGCTGCCCCCACAATTATTTCTAAATAAAAAGTTGTCCAAACAATCTTTGGCACAGTTATCATCTACTTGGCATTTATAAGTGCCTGTTCTAATGCAAAACAATTAGGGAAAAAAACAAAATTGAAATTGAAATAAATTAACAAAAGTGGAAGACAAAGGGAAAAAAAAGTCTGGTCTCTGAATGAGATCCCAGAGTATGTGAAACTATCCCCACAGGGCTTTGGGTTTTGAGGTCAACTGAAAGTCACCCTGTCACCCTCAGGTCACCAACTAAATGTCTTACATGTAAACTCTTTCCATGGGTCCTTCAGTACACAGGGCAACATGGACCCATCTCCAACATATTCCTGCCCATGCGTGGGATAATCCAGCCGGAGGCTGGACAAAATCTCTTCAGAAACTCCTTAAACACGTGGAGTATCCTATTTTTCTTTCCAATGAATCTCTTCAAAAACACAGGGAGTCTCAAATGGAGGTCTGAACTCACCCGATGATAAGACAAGCCGGAAAGCTGTACAAGAGAGCTAATAAACTCACTTGAGGCCCAAACACATTGTGGTTAGTAAGAACCGACTGTCTACACTGCAGATGAGCCTGCAGGATGCTCAGGGACTACCTCCAAAGAGTTACTATTGGAATGGGGGAGACAATATGTAAATAACCAGGTATCTACAAGATAGAACAGATGGGAGAAAAGATGGGAGGTGGTTTCCTAGGAGAAGTCTGGGGCCACTAGGAAGGGTCTCCTGAAGAATGGGAAGCTTCGAGCTGAGTCTTGGAAAAAGTAAGAGGGAGAGGGGAGGGAGAGGAGTGTTCCAGCTGTGGGAAATAACCATTGCAAAGGCACAGAGTTGGAAGATTGTAGTGTCCTGTTTGAGGGAAGAGCAAAGAAGCCTGTGTAGCTGGTTCATAGTGTGTGAAGAAGAATTAAAAGTCGGCTTGGATCAGGTTCTAAAGAATTTTAAATGTCAAATGTCAGTTTTTATATTTGAACCTGGGGCTAACAGGAAGTTACTCTGTGTGTGTGTGTGTGTGTAGGTGTGTATGACATAGATCTATGCTTTAGGAAGATTAATTTGACAGCTGAGTAGAGGATGGATTGACACGGGGAAAGCCCTGAGGCCAGGAGACCTGTTAGCAGGTCTAGGTGGAAAGTGATGAAGGCTTGAACCAGGGCTGTGGTTGTTTTTGTGGCCAGAATTTATAGGTTCCAGAGAGGTGGTGGCATTATTCAAATCTGCATTGCATATTTCTAATGAACTGGAACAAATGACCACATCTTAAAAATTATAACTTTTTTTTAAAGGCAATTGGGGTTAAGTGACTTATCCAGGGTCACACAGCTAGTAAGTGTCAAGTGTTTGGTCTGAGGCCACATTTGAACTCAGGTCCTCCTAACTTCAGGGCTGGTGCTCTATCCACTGAACCACCCAGCTGCCCCCATTTGACATTTCTCGTTGAAAAAGGAGTGGCTTTTTTAGCTCTGTTATCTTCCTTTGAATATGAACCCTGACCTTCTCTATCCTCATAGTAACTATCTGTGGCTGGGTTCCTTCTCCTTTGTTTACTCATCTTTATTTATTTATTTGTTTTTGCAGCTATTATATGTAATCAAATTGTATGTATGCAATCAGACTGTAGTCCTGAGGCATGGGGAATGATGCTCCAAGCCTCAGGTCCTTCTGGCTGTTATTTGCTGAGGTCTATCTTGGGCCCAACCTTGGGCTCTCCTCTCTATTCCTAAGCCACGGGCAGGGCCCCTAGCCCGACTGTCCCACAAATGATCTTCCTCCCTGTGCTCTCTTTGGTGGCTGCAAACTACAGCTGTCCTCTCTGCCCTAGAACTGAAACCAGGGACTCAGCTCTCCTGCAGGTGCCCACAGCCATCAGGGTCCCTGCCCCTGGCTGCCGCACTCACCACGTGTGTGCTAGTGTCCTCTCCCTGCAGCCACAGCCCGGACGCGTCTGGTCAGCACGGCTGCGCTTGGTGTCCCTCCACAGAGGAAGGTCCTTTAATCTTTTCCTCTGGCTCAGCCATCAGACCCCAACACTGTCTGCTAGCTGAAAATTTCTAAGGCTGAGGCTGTCTCTCAACCCAGCTGCCCCCAAGGCTTGAGATTTGTTGATTGGAGCTGGCCTGGAGGTGTTTACTCTTTTCTCAGGCCAAACCTCTGCTCCAGGAGCAGTCTTTCGTGGAATCTTCACAAATTGTCTTAGGAGAGCAATGGCTTTACTCTATGTTTATTTCTGCTGGTCCGAGGTGATGTATTGTCTTTTTTTTTTTTCCCAGAGGACATTTAGAGAGCTGAAAGTTTTCTGAATTACTCGACCATCTTCCTAGAATCTTCTCCTAATGGACAACTCTCAAGGAGTTTATCTAAGAAGGGAGGAAGGGGGATGGGAGGGCCAAATGAAGGAGATGAGGCAGCCAAACAGTTGAGGTCCAGTCTCAGGGTCACCTAGGCAAGCTTGTGTTATCTTGGCCACATGCAAGTAGCCGCCGCAGCTGCTGCTGGGGAAGGAAGAGGGAGAGAGAAATCTCCTTTGCCCCAGCTGGAAGTCCAAGGGAGAGCAGGTGTTGACTGTGTCCCAACAAAGAGGCCATCTGGAAGGGCCTGAAGCCATCTCTCCTCGCTCTTTATAGCTCTTAGGGTGGATGGCTCTTTCTGGTTCAGTCACCAGTGATGTCTGACGCGCGCCCCCCCCCCCATGACAGTGATCATGGCACCAACCGAAAGCTATTGCTCATGTATGTAAGGAGCTAGATCATGTCTCACCCCACAGAACCCTAAGCTGGGCTCCAGTGAAAGTGTTCTAGTCCAACCCATGTAAACACCAAGTCATTTCAGGATGTGGGGGTGGGCACAGAACATTAACAACTTCAGAGGAATCAGCAAAGTCTTTGTATAGGAAGCAGAGCTTAAGGGAAGCCAGGCACCATGGCAGGTACATTAAAATGTCCAAAATGAGAGTCCCTACCTTCACCAAGCTTACATGCTGTTGGATAATAATAATATAGTAGCTCTCATTATAGAATTTTAAAAATGTCCAAGGGCACCTGGTTCAACTCCTGACCAAAGCATGTGGCTTTTTCAGCATTACCTATAGGTAAGAGTTATCCAACTGGTGTTTTCTCCTGGGACAGCCCATCATATTGTAGGATGACTCTGATCATTAAAGAGTTCTTCCTCCTTGTGACTTCCCAGCCTTTCAGTTGCTCCTATTTCTCCCCTCTGAGGCAAAGCAGAATAAATCCAAGCCCTTTCCCATATAGCAGCTGTCAAGGTGCTTGAAGACCTCTCACAGGACCCATCCCCTGCCCCCATCCCCACCTTTCCAGGCTAATAGATCCTTGAGAACTCTTATGGTGTGATCTCCAGTCTCTTTACTATCCTGGCCAATCAATATATATTTATTAAGGTCTACTATATGCCAAGCATGGGGATGGAGAGAGGGTGTGATTTCATTGGCATTGCAAACTCCCAGGTGAAGAAAGACACTCTGCTAATGCACATCAGGACCATCTCTAGAAGTTATAGTCTTAGAGCACAGAAGTTAAATGACTTGCCCAGGGTCACATAGCCAGTATGGGTCAGAGGTAGCATTTGGACTTGGATTCAGAAGTGGGACCTGCCCCAAGAGGGTACAGATGCAAAGACACCAAAAAATGGCCCCTAACCTCAAGCAAGGGTTTTACCTTCTGTTGGGGAAAAATAACCCTAACACTAATTGCTGTTTGCCTTAGTTCCTCATCTGGAAAATGAGGATAATAATAACACTTAGTTCCCAGAGTTGTTGTGAGGATAAAATGAGATAGCACTTAAAAAGTGCTTTACTACCCTTAAAGCGCTATTGAAATGATAGCCATTATAATTATCATGTAAGCATAGGGTCCTCTCTGTTCTTCAAGTAGTCACTGTCCTTCCTGAAATGTGCCACCTAGAACTGAGCAATCGTGCTTCTCATGTGATCTGTCTCTGGTCCTGGACCTTCAGCCTCTCACTGCGTCTTACAGTCACTGGCTTTTTTGGCTATCTCCTGTCAATGCGATGGCTTATATCACATGGAGCTTGCAGTCCCTCAGATCTTTTCCCATATTTCTATAGCACTTCACAGATGACAAAATGCTGTCCTCACAAAAATCCTGAGGTTTTTTTTTGAGGCAAGTCCAAGTATTATGTCCCCATTTTACAGATGAGGAAACCAAGGGAGTAGAAATTGTAAACCTAAAATTACACAGCAGTGAGATGATGGGAGATTTGGAGCTGCAAACCAGGAAGTGTAGGAGTCAAGTTTAAGTGTCTCTCCTGTATTAAAGGGCACAGGAGAAGGTGTTCATATGGACTCTGGCTGCTGGAGCACCTGTCTCCTGTTCCCAAGGGGCCTTCCTTAGGGAGATAGGTTGGCACAGGAGCTGTAGACATTGTACAAGCAGGCCCTAGCTAATCATGTACCCCTGACCTTAACCGGTGCCTTAGCGAGGCAGTGTGGTATAGGGGGAAGAGCCATGACATTGGAATCAAAGAACGTGATTTGGAATCCCGGCTTGTCGTTGTGATCTTGAGAAAGTCAAATCTCTTCTCTGAGTCTCAGTTTCCTCATCTGTAAAATTAGGGGTTTTTTTTCCAGCTCAAAACCCTAGAACAGTGATCCCTCCAGGACCGACCCCAGCCTGTCGCCTGTGGATGCCTCACTTCCCCATTGCTCTGTTCCTCCTTTGCTCAGAGACTCTGGCGAGGACAGGGCCCCAGTTGTGCTGAAGCAGGGCTTTAGCTACTTCCCCTCCTTCCTGGGGGTAGGACTGGGGATTCCCAGGCTGAGCTGTCTCTAACCTTCCCAGCCTCAGATTCCCAGCTGGGAGCCACCAGTTTTAAGTAAGATTAGAAGGAAAGAAGGCAGGGAAATAGTTAGGAGGAAAAGGGAGGAAAATGGTTACTCTTCCCCCACATTTAGGGTTAGAGTCAGTGTAAGGAGTCAGAAAGACTCCTGCCCTCAGGAAGCCCCTGTTTGGAGAAGGGAGACCAAGCCCCTGCCAGAAGGCATCCTCACTCTGAGAGGAGAGAATCTTGCCTTGTGGGAACCATGAGGGGACTTGGTCCTGTCCTCTGGGACCCTCCTGGTTTGAGGAGGAAGACAAAGGCCTTGTGCTCTGTCTGAAGGGAAACCTGGTCTCTGCCCTTGGGCACCCTTGGGTTCCAGAAAACATCATTCCACCAACAAGCAATGGGCCAGGCACTACGTCGGGCCCTGGGGATACTGGGCAAAGACAAACAGGCCTTGTCTTCAGGAGCTTACATCTAACTGGGGAAGAAGCAGCCTTGTAGAAATGCAAAATATATGCCAAGGGGCAGCTAGGGGGTGCAGTAGATAGAGCACCGACCCTGGAGATAGGAGGACCTGAGCTCAAATCCGGCCTCAGACACATAACATTTACTAGCTGTGTGACCCTGGACAAGTCACTTAACCCCTAGTGCCTCACCAAAAAAACAACAAAAAACATATACCAATATATACTCTGGGGACACTCTGTGTGTATATGTGTGCTTTTATATATATATGTGTGTGTGTATATATAAACTATATATATATACACATATATGTATATCTATCCCTATATATATTCTACGTATATGCATATAGGCACACGTATATATGTGTGTATATATCAGTAAATAAAAGCTAATACACTAAATAAATACAAAATAATATGGGAGGGAGTGTTATAGAAATTAAGTTCTTTGAGATCCAGAGCTATTTCCTTTTCATTTTTGCATCTCTCAGGGTCTAGAATATTGCCTGGCAAATAGTAGGCAATTTATAAATACTTATTGACTTATTAGTTGATTGGCCAATTGCCAGGGAGGGGAAGAGAACAAGTATTTATTAAGCCCCTGCTATGTGCCAGGCACTGTGCTAAGCACTTTATAGATGTTATCTCACCAAATCTTTATGCACAAAAAACCCCCCAAGAGGCAGATGCTGTGATTATCTTCATTTTACAGATGAGGAAACTGAGGCAGACAGAGGTTAAATGATTTGTCCAGGGTCAAACGGGGCATCTGACACTGGATTTGAATTCATTTTCCTGACTCCAGGCCTAGCACTCTACCTACTTTGTCATCCGGCTGGTTCCAGCAAAGAATCCGGGGGAAGGGAGGGAGAGGAGATTATGGAAGGCCTTGATTAAGAAGTGTTCCTTCAGCTGAGCCTTGAAGGAAGACAGGGAATGAGGAGGGAGACCATTTCAGGCATGGGACTGTCCGTTCAAAGGAGCAGAGGTGGGTGAAAGAATGTTGAATAAGGGTCACAGTTTGGCTTGAGTATCTGTGAAGGAAGGTAATAGGAAATAAGTCTAGGAAAACAGGTCAGAACAAAATGGTGAAGGACTTTAAATGACAGGCCACTTGGTATTTCATTCAAGAGACAAGAATGAAGAAAAGGGAGTCATGGAACCTTCCTGAGCAGCAGAGTATAGTCAGATCTGTGCTTTATGAAAATCTATCTGGCAGCTGGAGGAAGAGTGAATTGGACAAGAAGAAGCTGTATTGGGGGAGACTGGTCAAGAAGCTATTTGGAGAGTCCAGGAAAAGGTTGATGAGGGCTTGAACAGAAGTGATGCCTGTAGGAGTGGAGAGAAGGGGGTGGGTCACCTGCTCTGAGGACACTAGCTCTTCAGAGAATTCCTTGTCTGAAGAAAAAGACAAAAGTTACCCAGAATAGAGCGTCCCCTCAAACTTCCCGCAGTTTGCTGTGGCCATACTGGGAACAGGTAGTCCTGGGGGCCCTTGAGAATGAGTTATTACTCCAGTCCAATCCTCTCACTTTTCAGATGAGGAAAGTTAGCTTGTTCTCCCATCCCTACCTACAGCCTATGCCTCAGGTGGCCCAGCTTTCAGCAAAAGTCCATTTGGGGCAGGAAGATCAACCTCAGAGGTGAAGAAACAGGGTCTTCCCTATCCCTGAGCCCAGTGAAGCCTGAGCCTAGACCCCAGATTGGCTGAACTGCCCTTTCCCTTCCCCTTCAGACTGTGAGAACTGTGGCTTCTCTGAGGGCTGGGGACAGAAAGGGGGAAGGGACAGAGGATGAAGGGGGAGGGACCCAGGGGACTTGTCCTCTTCATCCCTCCAGTCTTACCAATAACAGCGGCTCTGCCTGTTCCTCTTCTCTCCCAGCAGGGAACCTCCCTGGGTTGCTGAAAGAGGCCAAGAAGGAGCTGGCCCTCAGGAAGCCACCTTTGACTCTGGACTCTAGCCAGGTGAGCTGCTCCCTCCCTTCAGCGGTGTCCACATCTTTGGAAGGGGTCATCTAGCCCTTCCAGCCTAAGGAGGCAGGGAAGAGGGTGTGAGGAGGGGATCTTCAAGGATCTCGAGGGTTGGGCATCTGAGCCTGAACAGCAATGGGATGCTCAATTCTCTCCCCATTCCGCCAGTGAGTTTCCCTTCCTTCCCTCTCCCCAGCCTGGGCAGGAAAGCCAAGGCTCTGCGTGTAGGGGAGCAGCACACCCCGCTGCTGCCTGGCTTCCCGGGGCACAGGTGGTCAGGCAGGTTGCATGAGCATTTTAGGGTTGTTGTGTGGGCTGTGGGCTAAAGGGTAGGGCTAGGGAAGGAGTGTCCCCGTTTTTGGAGCAACTGCTTCAGTCGCTTTTGGGCTGGGATGGGTGTGTGGAGGTGGTAATGAGGGGCAGACGGGACCTGCTTTTAGCCCACAGTTGGGAGCCTGAGGCTCATCCCAGGCTCAAGAGAATTCTAAGGCCTGGCTTTCTGTGTCTCCTTAGGCTGCCGGGATGCAGGCTGCTGGGGCCTGGCTCCCCCTTCTGCTGCTGTGTCTGCTCCTGCTGCTGCATGCCTCCAAGGGCCAGAACCTGACTCAGAACTGCAGCCAGGACTTATGCAACAAGACTTGCGGTTGGCAAAACTGCTCTGACCACAAACTCTCCGCCGGGCCCATTGTGGGCATCACCATGGGCTTGGTGCTGCTGCTAGCCGGGGTCGTTGTGGGGACCGTCCTGGGGATCCGCAGGAAACGGCGCTGGGTTGGCCCTGAGACCTCTTCTTGGAAGCCTTCGGAAAGCGGCTCTGCCCCGGGCTGGCAACCCCATTATAGCAGCCGGAGTGTCGGGCAGTTCACTGCGGCCACTACCCCCAGCCCCTCGGCTGCCCCAGGCCCAAGCAACCCTGGGGCTCTGCTCTATGAGAACTTGTTTCTGGGCTCCCAGCCCAGCAGTCAGAGCCCGAATCCCAGTCCGAGCCGGTGAGTGACCAGCCTTCACTCTGTTTCTCCCAGAGATCCGCTTCTCATCCTCCCTCCCACTTCTCCTTCAGGCTTCAAGTAGATGAACCGACATGCATGTAACCTTTTTCCTATGACCCTCACAATTACTCTGTGCCCTCTAAGAGCTTTAAATGCCAACCAGAGGAGTTTTTTAATGCTAGAGGCCAACCCATTTTATAGGTAAGGAGACTGAGTCCCAGAGAGAGATCGAAGGTCACACAGCAGCAGTTTCAGCACTCATCTCCAAGATTTGCACAATGTTCTGCTCTTGTTTTACTTGTTAAGAGAATAATTACCTTAAATGAATCTCTAACTGGTGATATAATTTTCGAGGAATCTTTTTCAGGGTGAATCAGAAGGGATGGACCCATCAACCCTTATCCATATCCCCTAGTACCCAATGGGGTTAGGCACGGCTGAAACATGGTGTGACAGAGAGTTCTGGAATAAGAGTCAGAAGATCTGGGTTCGAGTCCTTGCTTTTCTGCTCTCATTTACCCTTCCTGGACCTCAGTTTTTTCATCTGTAAAATGGTTAGGCTGTCAGACTAAATCAGAGTCTCAAAGCTGGCAGGGACCTTGGAAGACCCCTAGTCCAGCCTCTTCCTGAGCTCGATCTCACTCTGTGGTATTGCTTGACATGTGGCCATCTCAGGCTCATCTCCACGAGCTCTGGAGGAAATCCATTTCATTATTGTTCAGTTTATGTGGGAATGGGAACTACTTAGATCTGCCTCCATAGCTAGCCCCCCTGGTTCTGGGACCAAGCAGAGTAAGTTGAGTCCCTTCCAAATGACAGCCCTTTACACACTTGAAAACAGTTATCATGGGCCCCCTCCTCCATGATAGCATCTCTTCTCCAGGCTAACCCCAGGTCATGCACCTGAACCTTTGTTTCTGGTTCCCTCCCCATTCTGGTTGCCCTTCTCTGGACACCTCCAGTTTTTGATATCCTTGCTAAAATGCAGCTGAATTCCATATTTCTCATGTGGTGTGAGCAGAGGACAGAGAAGAGCCAGGCTAGCACATCCGTCTCCCACATTATGCCTCTTAAAGAAACCTGAAGTTGCAGTTAGCTAGGACCTGAGGTCACTTCTGGCTCTGAACTGCTGCTGGAAGGCTCCTTCCTGATGATAATAGATATCATGCTGGAAGGTACTTCAGCGATTATTCTCCAACCCTTTCATTTTTCAGTTGAGGAAACAGGGATGGAGAGCATAGGTGACTTGCCCCAGGTTTCTGGGGTTTTATTCAGGCAATCCCCACCCCCAACTCTTCCAGGGCCATAGCACAAGTTGCAGAGGGGTCCTGGGAGGGTCCCAGTACAGTGACTCTTTGGAAGAGGGAAGGAGTCAGCCCAGACCTAGCCTTGTTTCGCTCTCTCAAACCTTGGCCAGGCAGGGTGGTATAATAGACAAAATGAATGCTTGATTTGAGGCCCAGAAGTTTGAATCCTGCTTCTGTACTAACTGTGTGACCTTGTGTATGTCACTTAATTTCTCTGAACTTTAGTTTCCTCATTTGTAAAAAGGAAGGGGTTAGATTAAATGACCTCTGAGGGCCTGAGTTAAAATCTAGCCTCAGACGCTTACTAGCTTTTGTGACCCTGGGCAAGTCATTTAACCCTGTTTGCCTCAGTTTCCTCATCTGTAAAAAGAGATTGAGAAGGAAATGGCAAACCACTACAGTATCTTTGCCAAAAAAACCTCAAATGTGGTCACCAAGAGGGTCACAAATGGGGTCATAAAGAGTTGGATGCGACAGAAAACCATTGAACATCACAAGGTCCCTTCTTCCAGCTCTAAATCTGCAGTCACTCAGTCCACAAGAAGGCCAGAATAAGTTTCATTTCCTCTCTGGCTTCCCCCCAGCCCAGCCCAGCCCAGCCCAACACTTTCCTAACATCTGGCTTGTCTTTCCTTTTCCAAGCAGAGGGGCTTCGCCAGATCCCGAGGCCCTCTACATGAACTATGAGGACAGCTCCAGGGCTGAGCATCCTATCTATGGCAACGTGAATAATCTGACCTGCATCCCAGATCCCCAAGCGTCCCATCATCCCGAGGCTGAGGATGAGGATGAATACGTGGTACCAGGGTGCTGAACTCGCCAGACCGGGAATCCCAGCTCCAGGGACCCAAGGCCAGCACCTAGACTCGGCCGGATTTTATGCGAATCAGCCAGCCAGCCGGGAACTGAAGAGAGTTTGGGCAGCCCCGAAAATGTAATAGAAATTCGGTATAGGCGGAAATATCTCCTCCCCTCCCCCGCCCCACCTCCCTTCCTTCTTTCTCCAGGGTTCAATTTTGATCACCAAAGCCGCTCTGGTCTCCTTTCTACCGCAGAGGAGAGCTGACCAAACCGGAAGCCACCCCTCCCTCTTTGCTGAGCTTGGGCTCCAAAAAGGGAAAGAGAGCCGGGCGTAACTGTGACCTGCGAACCGGACTTCGCGGGCTGCTGTGGGGGCAGGGTGAAGGTATGAAGTGCTGGGGCTTCCTCGCCAGCAGCAACTGGGAGGGCTTTGTGCCCCATTACCATCCCCTACGTTCCGGGGTGGGGGGGGGGCGTGCAGGCCAAGTTGGGAATCCAGGGCCAGCGGGAAGAAGGACGCCCCTCCCCATAGATCTGCCAGCAGCCCCTCCGTGACATAGAATTCAGCAAACATTTGTTAAGCACCTCCTGTGCACCAGGTACTGTGCACCAGGTACTGTGTTTAGTGCTGGCAATACCGAGACAAGAAAGAAAAGGAAAGAAAGAAAGAAGTAGTCCCTGCTTTCAAGGTGCTAATTAGGTACATATATAAGAAGATATAACTATATACAATATATGATTATATATCATATAATATAACATCTCTCCTCAAGGAGATATGAGACAATGGCTATCATGGCTGATTGAATCAATAGAGAAGGTTTTTTAAGGATGAGAGAGATATGGGGATGTTTTCCACAGCAGGGAAGAGGGGAGAGAGATCAAAGATAAGAGAGAATTGGGATGATAAAGGGGGCATGGTACTGGAGAAACTGGGAGGGTATGGTTCAAGGATGAATGTTTGGAGGAGAGGCTATCTCTTCAATGGAGTAAAAGCAGAGATAGTTGGGAAAGGTGTCCAAATGATGTGAGGTAAGGAGGAGGGGACAGAGGTGAGCCACAGGTTACACACTCCTGGACTTTCAGACTCTCACTTTGGCAGCTCTGTGTAGAATGGTTTGGAGAGGGGAGAAGCTGGAGGCAGGAGATTAAGGGGCTTTTGCAGTGATCCTGGTGGAGCCTCTCTCTATGGTAGGGGGTGCCTGGCATTTCTCAGGCAGATTGCTCTAGAATCACACAATTTTCTAAGTTCCCTGGTAGCCTAGGGAATCCAACTGCTGGCATAGGTCAGAGTGTAGAGAAGTGAGGGCCCATACAACTTTGGTAAAATTAATAGAATTAGACACCCAACTTCTTCTCGGGTGCTACTGGGAGACAGGACTTTGTGGTATGGACTTCTCCATTTGGAGCTGGAGGACCTGGGTTCAAATCCCAGTTCCACCTATATAATTTTGAGAAATCACTTTTTTCCTCTGTGGGCCTCAGTTTCCTCATCTGTAAAATGGGGTTGGACTGAAAGGTTTCTGAGATTCCTTCCAGATAGAAACCTATGATCCCAGGATAGCTATCATTTCCATGAGGCTGTCCACAACAACCCTGAGATGCATTAAATAGTATTATTCCCATTTTACAAATGAGGAAATTGAGACTTAGGATAAGTGGCTTTATTTTATTTTATTCTGAACTTAACAAAACTCAAATAAAATGAGCATTTCCATATGCAATGTAGGCAAGATAAGATACCATACACTGAGGTCCTTTCTTGAGGTAAACTGCCAAGCATTCAAACTCTGCTGTAGAGACCACAACCCCGATGGGCTGGCTACATTGCTTGAATGCAAAACTCATGCTTGCCAAAAAGACTATTTTATGGAGAACTCACACAAACGTTCACATGGTGGTCAGAAAAAGAGATACAAGGAAACCTTCAAGGTCTCTCTTAAGAACTTTGGGATTGCATGTCACTGGCACAGGACCACCAAGCATGGCATGCCCTCATCTGAGAGGGTGCTGTGCTTTATGAGCAAAGCAGAATTGAAGTAGCTCAAATAAAACTCAAGATGCGCAAATTTAGAGAATCCACCCCAAATGTTCCCATGGACTATTTGTGCCTGACTGGTGGTAAAGCATTCTGAGCTTATACTGGTCTGATCAACCGCAGTCGCACACACTGTAACTTGAGTCTGTATTGTATTTCATGTATAATACATGAAACTGTGAATCTCTATTAGATAAAGCCTGAGATTAAGGTTCACGAAATTATCCTTGGGATTTGAATCCAAGTTTTTTCTGACTTGAAATCTAGTTATCCATCCGTGACATCATTCAAAAGCATTGAAAGCAGAAAGACCCACTGTTCTCTTACTACTCTTGGACAGGCTGGCTTGAACTCAAATTCTATTCTAAGCCTGAGGGCACATTTTAGAGGGGAACCCCACCCCTACTGTGACCCCTCACCCCCCCTGCCAGGAGTGAAGCCTGCAGTGGCTCCTGTGAGTGGTGCACCTGGAGGCAGCGGGCCACAGTCCTGGGCTCTTTCACAGGCCCTTGGGATGGAAGCTAGCTTCTCCAGGGTCACCAGTGACCCTGCCCCAGCCACACACTAGCTCACTAGGTGCCTGAGCTCTCTGCATGTATGTCTCCAGCCAGAGTAGCTTAATCCCTTGACTCTTCCTGACCAGCCACCTGGGTCCTTCAGCTCCTGGGTCCTTTTTCCTTCCATCTGGCACTGTGGTCCCCTCCCACCTCCACAGCCTGAGGGTTTGGGATTCTCCATACTTGGGAGGATGGTGAGATCAGTGCAGCCACCTGAGGGACCTTGGATAAGTAATATAACCTCTCTGGGCCTCAGTTTCCCCATCTATAAAATGAGTGGATTAGACTAGATGACCTCTAAGGTCCCTTTCAGCTCGAAATCTACAACAGGAATGTCAATATCAACACCCCCACAAGTTGGTATTATCTCCATTTTATAGATGAGGAAATTAAGAGGGATGTCAGTATTAACAACTCCACAAAGCTGGCATTATCTCCATTTTATAGATGAGGAAATTGAGGTTTCAAGAGGACAGCTAAGTGACACAGGGAGAATTTGAACCAATCAATCATTCAGTCAATAAACATTAGGTGTCTACTATGTGCCAGGCACTGTGATAAGTGTTGGGGACACTAAAAAAGACAAAAGACAGTCCCTCAGGGAGCTTAAAATCGAATGGGGAAACAACATGCAAACAAATATATACAAAGCAAACTACGTACAAAGTAAATAGGAAATAATTGACAGAGGGAAGACATTTGAATTAAGAGGGGTTGGAGAAGGCTTCCAGTAAAAGATGGGATTTTAACTGAGGCTTCAAGGAAGCCGGGGAGATCAGCAGGTGGGGTTGAGGAAGGAGAGTGTTCTAGGCATGGAGACCAGCAGAAAAAATGCCTGGAGCCAAGTGTCTTGTTCAAGGAATAGCCAAGAAGCTGGTGTCACTGGATTAAAGAGTACATGGCAGGGAATAAGGTGTAAGAAGATTGGAACACAGGTCTTGACTCCAGGTCCAATTCTCTAGCCCTGTGCAATGACTTGACCCAGGCCAAACGGCCAGTTAGTGATAAAGTAGGGCTGGACTCCACTGTGAATGTGATACTCAGAGATGAGAAAGCTTTACTCAGGTTTTAAGGCCTCAGGGAATCCTTCCCCTGCCCCAGCCTGCAGATTCTTTTTTTGTTATTGTTTTGTTTTTTAATTTTTAATTTCTCCCCAATTATGTGTAAGAACACTTTTTAAAAACATTTTTTTAAAAATTTGAATTCCAAATTCTAGCCCTTCCTTCTTCCCCTCCCCACCTTGAGAAGGCAATAAATTTGATATAGATTTTATATCAGTCACACAAAACACATTTCCATATTAGTCATGCTGTGGAAGAAAACACAGACTAAAAAACCAGAGCAACAAGAAAAATAAAGAAAGTTTTAAAAAAAGTATATTTTGATCTGCATTCAGACTCCATCAGTTCTTTCTCTGGAGGCAGATGGCAATTTTCATCATAATTCCTTTGGAGTTGTCTTGGATCTCGTATTGCTGAGAATAGCTAACTCGTTCACAGTTGGTCATTGTACAATGTTGCTGTTACTGTGTACAATGTTCTCTTGGTTCTGCTCACTTCACTTTGTATCAGTTCATGTAAGTGTTTCCAGGTTTTTCTGAAAGCATCCTGCTAATCATTTCTTATAGCACAATAGTATTCCATCACAATCATATAACACAACTTGTTCAGCCATTCCTCAATTGATGGACATCCCTTCAATTTCCAATTCTTTGCTACTACTAAAAGAGCTACTGTATTTATTTTTGTCCATATAGGTCCTTTTCCTTTTCCTTTGATCTCTTTGGGATACAGACCTCGTAGTGGCATTTCTGGGTCAAAAGGTATGCACAGCTTTATAGCCCTTTGGGAATAGTTCCAAATCTGCTAATTCTTTATCTGCTGTGCTGAGCTGTAGTAAAAGGGCACTAGAGCCTGGCTTCCTTCTCAGTCTGCCAAGGCCACACTGACTCTGAGCCTTGAGGTTTGGCTTTAAATTCCCCTGGAATGTTTTTTCAATGTGGTTAGCATGAAGCAGGAAGGTTGCTAAATATCAGCCAGGGGTCAGGGAGAAGCTCCCCCTTCCCCTTGGTAGTGCCTCACTGACCCTCGAATTGGGTCCTATGGCCCTCCAGGCTGTCCTGCCTTCAGCTTCTTCTGAGCTCATTCTCCTAGGTCTGAATCACGAGTCTGTGTGGGGCCCTACTCTGTCCTCTTACATCATTCTTCCTGTGACCCCCCTGCTACTTCCTTTTGTGTTACCATCTAACTTCTCCTTGGGTGTCCTCTCCCCATGTGTGTCCCTCTGCCACTTCCCTTCTGGATCCCATCCCCATCTTCACAAATCCCCAAGGCCCTTATGCTGACCCGTGATTGACCAAAGCCTTGCAGTTTGACCTCATATCCAGGTCTGCTTTCCTTGAGGAGCTCCATGTTTTTCTATGAAAACTACTCCTCTTGCTCTTCCAAGACTAGTGCACCCAGCTTTGAACTATCAATGATAGGAATATAAAGTAATTTTTAAAAAATATATTATCAACAATTACTTCTACAAGCTTTTGAGTTTTAATTTTTTCTCCCTCTCCCTTCCCACCTCTCTCCGCTAGACGGCGTGCAATCTCATATAGGCTATACATATATACATTCCTATTAAACATATTTTCACATTAGTCATGTTGTAAGTAAGAATTAGAACCAATAGGAGGAACCACCAGAAAGAGGAAACAAAACACAACAGAAGAAAAAAATAGCAAATAGTATGCTTCGATCTGCATTCAGACTCCATAGTTCTTTCTTCTTTATGGACAGCATTTTCCATCATGAGGCCTCTGGAGATGTCTTAGATCCTTGTATTGCAGCTACAACATGGCTGTTACTGTGTACCATGTTCTCCTGGTTCTACTCACTTCACTCAGCATCAGTCCATGCAAGTCTTTCCAGGTTTTTCTGAAGTCTGCCTGTTCATCATTTCTTATAGCACAGTAGTAGGAATATAAACTCGGAGTGAAGAGAATTGACTCTTACTATTGGAAGGATCCTCAAAAGTTGCCCGGTACCTTCACTTCCTTGTAGAGAGGAGGAAACTGAAGGTTGGAGAGGGACCTTGATCATTGGTTCAATGTCACAGAGCCAGTATGTGGTAGAGTCAGGACTGAATCCTAGGTCTTCTGACCCCCAGACTCCATGGTAAACTGAGGCAAAAGGTGGGTAGAGTCAGCCAACCCAATGTGGTGAGCTGGATTCTTGATCACCATGGAAGCTCCCTCCTTCAATGCAGAGCTCAACCCTCTAAACTTTATAAGCCGGAAAAATTGAGGAGTGGTGACAAACTTCTCCTTGGTGATGTGGGTCATCAGAGGACAAGCAAGGGTCATTGCTAGACTGATGCTCAGAGTCTTTCCAAACTGGTAGTTTCAGCCAGAGTGTGGGTCCCACCAAATAGCCTTCAGAGTCAACTCTTGGTTGTCAATAGCATATCATGAAACACACTTCCCACTTGTTGGGAGATGTGGGGGATTGCGGATGCAAAAAGCTGTATACATTGTCAGACACGGTTACTTTGTCGATGGATATTTTCATTATAAAGAAGGATTCTATGGTGTGGTGGTGAGAATTTCAGTGTAAAAAACAAAATGCATCAGTAAAATAAAATTTAAAAAAAGGCAACCCAGGCTAATTGCCCCACCACTGGGCCATGACCCACAGGACCCCGGGATCAGTAAAATAGGGGAATAGTCTGAGAGCAGATTAATGAGTCGTTGGGGAGACCTTTGGAAAAGGGATGATAGCATATAAGATCATGGCCGATGATTGTTAGAACGGCTCAAGGATGACTGTGCACTTGGTGGAGTGCCCCAGCAGCCCATGTTTGGCTAATGTCCTGCTTTCTGCAACCTGCAAAAAAAGCAGGCTTTTGCCTTTTTTTTTTTTTTGCTAGGCAATGGGGTTAAGTGACTTGCCCAGGGTCACACAATTAGTAAATGTTTTATGTGTCTGAGGCCGGATTTGAACTCAGGTGCTGTGCTACCTCGCTGCTCCCAGGCTTTTGCCTTTTTAATCAATCAATAAACCAACCAACCAGCTGATTAATTAATTAACCAGCAAGGCCATATAGAATAAAATTTGGCCACTAGGTGGCCCTGCCTTCAAGTCATAGCCCAAATGGTTTTTCTCAGAGAGGATCTGGTGATATGTTCATTCACTGGTTTCCCCAAAAGTGGTATATGTTCCTTGCTTACCTGAGGGCACTTACCTACCTGCTCTCAGACTATTCCCCTATCTTACTGCTCTTAGGATCTTGTGGCTCATGGCTCAGTGGTGACCCTCTACCCAATAGTAATCTAGAGGCATGGAAAAAGACAAATGGAATACTGCTCTAAGACATTACAATTATAGAAGTATTGGTATGGCTCTAGCCCCATCTCCTTCTGTCTGCGCAATTTCCTTAAACCTAACTGACTATCTCTATTTTTAATATAACATAAGCAATCCATAGTATGACCATACATGATTTATCATATAAAGAAATCAATACAGGAACTAGCTAGAAACTACTCTGTAGACTGCTTAGTCTAATCTCCTCTTTTTAATCCTCCCGAAAGCCATCATCCTTCCCAGGGGCAAAGGAAAAAGGACCGGGGGAGGGAATGGGAGACGTGAATTATGTGGAAGTGTTAGTGTACCTAAAGGACTTCATTGTGTTTAAGGTGGGAGGGGGGAATACTGGAAGAATATAAGGAAAGGCTGGTAAAAGCATAGATCAGATAGATAAATGCCAGTTTGCAGAAATCCATGAAATATATGGACCATGCAATATTTCAGCGTAATTGGAGTTGAACAAGGCATAATCAAAGGCGACCTTCCTGTTTCTAGTCAAACATGTGTGCTAGCTTAGTGCTTGGGTGCTTTGGAGGGTGGTAAAGCCCTTGACTGCTTCTGGCCATCTATGAGTCAACACTCTCTCACTTTGCGAGTGGTCTCTCCCACTTTGTCATAGTCACCCTGTGACATAAGTGTGGAAAGTGTCACATTTCAAATGTGACATTGGCCCTCACATGAAGCCCTTTTGATTGTCTGGCTTAAGTGATGCTTTCCTTTAGCTTACAGAAAGACAGTATGTTACTCTGTTAATTATCCAGCTAGGTGAAATAGCTAAATTGCCCACCAGGTAGCACCTCCTTAAGCCACAAACCCAAGTCTTGTAAATTTATACCTTGTGACCCATGGCTAAACCATCCCAGACATTTTGCAATAAATCCTAGCAGCAATGCTCCCTAAATTCTCAGCTAGCTGTTTGTTATCTCTATTGAAGGTTCAGATCTCAGTTCTCTCCCAAGCACAGATAGTGTTTCAAATGCCATAGCAGCAACAGCATCGGGTGATAGCACTGGATGATAACTACTCCTCCCCCCATCCCAATCCATCTACAGTCACCCATGGAGGAGAGAACGGTGGACTGGCTTCATGGAAAGACTAGGAGGGCATGGTAGACTAGCAATCCCAAAGGGAATAATTGTGGGCTGGAAGCCATCTCCAAGGGTAGAAGCTAGCGACTGGCTAAAATGGGAGGAGAGTGACAACATAGTAAATCTCCTTCCTGATTCCTGCCTTACGTATAGCTTCCTCTGTGCTCCAGTTTGGCCAGGGGTTCCAGAGATCTCAGAAAGATAACAGCACCAAAGATGGGTAGTGGTGTCTTAGATGTGTCACGAAGGAGGGCTTGCGGTGGTGGCCATGCTGGGTATCCAATATGGCTCACCAGTTTTTTGTTTTATCCTGAAAAAATTCCCATCTCGATACTATTTCCAGTTTCTAGGGCTGTGATGGGCCAAATGATAAGGGGAAGTCTGGTAAGATTGAAAGGTACAGCTTTTGTTATCTCCCCTTACTGTGCCAGATCCATTATCTAGGGCCCTGCCTAAAAAACCTCAAAACTTCCTTTCGGTTGTGATGAGAGTCATCACACTTTTAGAAACACGAATGTCTTCTTAGCTGTTTATGACACAAAATAGTGAACTTATAATAAAGTGCTGAAGGTGCAAGCAGGATAAACCATCAGACTGAATAAGGTTCCTAACAGAGTTCTTTTATCTCTTAGTGACTTGACCACTGTCAAGGGGAATGGCTTTGAGACATACTCTTTCAGTGAAAGGACAATAGAACTTTAAGGAGTTATGGTTTTCCCTTGATATATTTCTTTAGAAAATAAATTAGAAAAACAAATAAATAAAATTTTAAGTATATCAATTTATTTTGTATCTATTTTATCTATTATTTTTGTTTATCTATCACCCTCATTTCTCAATACATCCCTCTTCTCTCCCTTCTAAAGAGCCATTCCTTAAAACAAAGAATGAAAAAGAGGGAGGAAACAGTCAGCAAAAACTAACCAATATATAAAAAATGTCTGGTATTAGATGTTCCACACCCGTAGTCCCCTGCCTCTGCAAAGAAGCAGATCCAGGAAACCAATATACTCAGTGACAACAATATTGCAAGTAGAAGGAACAAAAAAAAAAAAACCCCAGTATGATCCATAACTAAATGCTGTGAAATTCTAATGACCATCTCTTTGCCAATGATTCCCAGATCTATATATCCAGCTCTAATCTCTCTCCTGAGCTTCAGTCTTGGATCATCAGCTACCTTTTAGACATCACTAATTAGATGTCCCTCAGGCACCTCAGACCCAACATGTCCAAAACAGGACTCACAACCTTTCCCCTGAAAGCCTCCCTCCAAGTTCCCTTTTTACTATACTACCGATACTCCCATACTCCCAGGCTCCCAACATGGAATCCTCACTCTTACTCACATCTTCCTCAAAGAGCCTTTCCCAATCCTCTTTAATGTTAGTGTCTTCCTTGTGTTGATTATTTCCAGTTTAACCTGTCTATATTTTGTTTATACATAGTTGTTTGTATGTTGTCTTCTCCCCCTATGAGCTCTCTGAGGACAGGGACCATGTTTTTGCCTTTTTTTTGTACCCCCAGCTCTTAGCACAGTGCCTGGTCAAAAGTAGGTATTTAGTAAATATTTATTGATTGACCCACTCACTACCCCTCCCCCCATTCCAATCTGTTGCTAAGGTCTATTGATTTTACCTTCATAACATCTCATAATCATATTTGTCCCCTTTTCTACTCTGATGCCAGTAGCACTCTGGTATAGACCCTTATCACCTCAAGCTTGGATTATTGCAATAGCCTGCTGGTTGATCTGCTAGCCTCTCCCACTCCATCCTATCCTCCATATAACAATGTGAGGCCATCTCTAGTTATCCTGATCTATATCTTGTCACTGGACCCAGATGGCTCCAGAGGAGAAATCAAAGTTGTTGACTTTGCACAGCCCTTCCTCACTTACATCCAATTCACTTGCAAGTCACGGCATCTCCTTGATGTCATGGTCCTCTTTGAGAACGAAGGACAAAGAACAACACATAACAACCAAAATTATTTTCCTAACATATAAGCCTAGCCATATCAACCCCTAATACACACTAGCGGCCCCCTATTTCCTTCAGTATCAAACATAAAATACTTTGTTTGGCAATGAAAGCCCTTTATAATCTTGCCCCTTCCTACATGTCCTGTGTTCTTACACTTTACTCCCCTCTTCATACTCCTAGATCCAGCCACACTGGCTTTCTACTACTCTTCACAAGGGATATGCCACCTCTTAACTCTAGGTGTTTTCACTGGCTGTTCCCCATGCTTGGAATTCTCTCTCTCTGGGCTTCCTTTAAGATGTGGTTCAGAACCCCCTTTCTGAAGGAAGCTTTCCCCAGCCTCCCCTCACTTATCTCTACCTCTCACTATTCATTCTTTTTTTCAGGGTTCCTTCCATTCACACTGTATTTACCTTGCATGTACATGGTGGTTGGCATGTTGCCTCCTGTATTTGACAGTGAACTTTTTGAAGAGATGGGCTGTTTTTTGCCTTTCTTTCTGTCCCCAGAGCTTAGCACAGTGCCTAGCCATAATAGGTACTCAATAAATGCTTGTCAACTGACTGACTTCTTAAGGGTAGGGATTATTTCACATTTGTCTTTGTATTGTAAATGTATTTGTATTTATAAATATTTATTCATACCCTGTGCCTAACATAATGAGTGGCACATAGTAGGAGCTTAGTAAATATTTGTTGTATCCCCTGTGCCTAATATAATGGCTGACACATAGTAGGAGCTTGGTAAATGTTTGTTGATTGATACAAACTCAGACAGGTGAATTCAACGGTATAGTGATACCCCTAGAAGGTGTAAAGGCTCCTTATTTGTTGTCTACAAATATACCCACACTTTCTCTCAACCTTAAATAAATCCTCACTAGATGGTATCATCTCTACTATCAATCATCCTATATTTCTCCTCCCTTTCCCAACTAATATCCTCTTAAAAGCCATTTACTGTTGGTGCCTCCTTCCCCTTTCTTCTCACTGTCTTCTCAACCTGTAATCTGGCTTCTGACCACATCATTCAATGAAACTGCTCTCTCCAAAATTACCAGCGATCTCTTAATTGCCAAACCTAATGACCTTTTCTGAGTTCTCGTACCTCTTGAGCTCTCTGCTACGTTTGACGCTCTTGGTTCTCACCTCTTCCTGGATACTCTCTCCTTTTTTGGGTTTTCCTGGTACTCTTCCTGTCTGTCTGATGGCTCCTTCTCTTTCTCCTGTGCTGGATCTTCATCCGGGTCATGCCCACTAACTGTGGATGTCCCCCTGAGGCCCTGAACTGGGCCCCCTGCTTTCTTTCTGTTCTCTCTTTCTGTGATCTCATCAGCTTCATAGATTCAATGATCATCTCTATGCAGATAACTGCCAGACCCATCTCTCTCCTGAGCTACAGTCCTGTACCACCAACTGCTTTTGGGCATTTTGAATTGGCTGTTCTGTAGGCATCTCAAGCTCAACATATCCAAAACTGAACTCATTTCCTTTCCCCCTCAAACCTTCCTTTCTTCTGAACTTTTCTCTTATTGATAAGGTACCACCACCTTCCCAGTCCCCTAGGCTCACAACCTCCAGGTTATCCTCAACTCCTCATACTCACCTCCCCCACATATCCAGTTCATCATCAGAATCTGTCATTGCTACCTCTACAGCCTCTTACATGTAGGCCCCTTTCTTCCCATGTAACAGGCACGAACCTAGTTCATTTCTCAAACCTGGACCATCGCAAGAGACTCCCAAATGGCATCCTTGCCTCATCTCTCCCAACTCCAATCCATTCTTTTCTCAGTGGCCAACATGATTTTCCCAAAGTGCAGGTCTGACCATGTCACTGCCCCTCTCCTACTCAATAAGCTCCATTGGTTCCCTATTATCTCTAGGATCAAATAGAAATCCCTCAGTTTGATATTTAAAGCTCTGCATAACCTTGTCTCTTAATAACTTTCTTGTCCTACATCTTATTCTGCTCCAGGAACTCTATTATTGAGCCATATTGTCCTTCCTGTTGCTCCTCACCCATGATTCTCCATTTCCTGTCGCCATGACTTTGAACAGACTGCCTCCCAGACCTAGGTTGTTCTTCTTCCTCATCTTTGTATCTCAGAATCTCTGACTACTTCTGAGTGGTAAAGTGGATAGAATGCTAGAGTCAGAAGGACCTGGCCTCAGATATTTACTAGCTGTGTGACCCTGGGCAAGTCATTTGACCTCTGTCTACTTCATTTTCCTCAACTGTAAAATGGGCATAATAATAAGACCTACCTCCCCAGTTATTGTGAGGATCAAATGGGATGATATCTATAAAATACATGGTACCTGACTCATTGTAGGTTCCCTCCCCCTTCCCCTTTATCCAAGATTCCCATCAAGTGCTGCCTTATGCAGGTAGCCTTTCCTGGTCCACCATTGGCTTGTGCCTTCCCCACCAAGGCAATCTTCCATCTATTCTCAATATTTCTTGTATAGATCTTTTTATTTACATGCTGCCTCCTTCATTAGAATGTAAGCTCCTCAAGGGCAGGGACTCTTTTTGCTTTTTCCTTGTATCCCCAGCACTTAATACTGTGTCTGGTACACAGACATTTAATAAATGCTTACTGATTGATTGATACAGACCCATCTATATAACATTTCTCCCCTCTACCTCCCCCCTGAGAATCATCTACACGGGAATGAAAGACATTCTCAATAAGGCTATTATTAGGGACCAGGCAGATTTTCACAAATAATATTCCCTATCAGACCACATCTTCACCATCACATAATTGATTGGAATATATATAGAACAGAAGAGTTTACCCTGCCCATTATTTGTTGCTTACAAAAAAGCATTTAATTCTCTATAGCCAACCACTAGCTTAATGGCTCTCTTTCAACAAGGCATCTGCCATCTATACATAAAAATTATTCAAGACTTGGGGCAGCTAGGTGGCGAAGTGGAGAGAGAACTAGCCCTGGAGTCAGGAGGACCTAAGTTCAAATCCGGCTTCAGACACTTAACACTAGCTGTGTGAGCCTGGGTAAGTCACTTAACCCTATTGCCTAGCCAAAAGAAAAAAAAAGAATTATTCAAGACTCTTTGAAATATATAACAAGAGGACTGACTTGGTTCAATAATTAGATTATATTCAAATCTGATTGCAACAGCTTGCTGATGAGTCTGCCTGCCTCAGGTCTTGGCCCATTACAGTCTATCCTCCACTCAGCCATCAAAGTGATCTTCCTAAAATGCAGTTTGCCCATATCACCCTCCTATTCAATAAACTCCAGTGGTTCCCTGTTACATCTAGGATCAAATACAAAACCCTCTGTTTTGGTGTTCATAATCTATCTTCATAATCTACCCATGCATCACTCAGCCCCCCCCCCAACCCACTTACCCCAACCCCAATTGTCCAGTCAAGTGACACTAGCTTCCTTGTTCCTCCCACAAGACATTCTACCTCCTGACTCTGGGTATTTTTTACTGATTGTTCCCCATACTTGGAATTCTCTCCCTCCTCATCACTACCTCTTGGGTTCCTTCAAGTCCTGGCTAAAATCCTACCTCCTCTTCAGGAAGCCTTTCCTGATCCCCCCTTAATTCTGGTGCCTTCCTTCTACTGATTATTGCCAGTTTATCCAATCTATATCTTGTTTGTTGTTTCCTACATCATACTGTGAACTCTTTGAGAAGGGACTCTTTTACCTTTCTTTGTATCCTTAGCACTTTGCATAGTGCCTGGCACTAGGTAGGTACTTAACAAATGTTTATTGGTTGAGTGACTAATCATAAATAGCAAACAAAATATAGTGCAAGAAGACTTACGCTAGCCAAAGGTATTTGATACTGTGATGGAGGAGATTCAGGGTAGAGTCAGAGTAAAAGAGGGATTCCCTGTGGATGGTGACATCTTCCAGGTGCTCTGATTTGAGGATGACATCATACTAGTTGCATTAGTCTTTGGAATCTTCACCAGGAGGTCATGAACTTCCAGGTTTTTGAAGATATATATATATATATATATATATATACATCTATATCTATATCTATATAAACATTCCTATTAAACATATTTTCACATTAGTCATGTTGTAAAGAAGAATTAGAACCAATAGGAGGAACCACAAGAAAGAAGAAATAAAACAAACTAGAAGAAAAAAAAAGAGCAAATAGTATGCTTTGATCTGCATTCAGACTCCAAAGTTCTTTCTCTGGATGTGGATAGCATTTTCCATCATGAGACTTTGGGAGATGTCTTAGATCCTTGCGTTGCTGAGAAGAGCTAAGTCTATCAAAGTTAGTCATTGCACAATGTGGCTGTTACTGTGTACAACATTCTCCTTGTTGAAGATATATTTTGATAATGATATTTCAATATAATTGGCTTACATTGTAGCCCTATGCTTTTTATTTTCTGTATTTAACGACATTATTCTAAAAGAGTCCTTAAGATTCAATCATTACTTGAATGAAAAGGTTAAGAATCCTTGTCCTGGAACATTGTAGAGACTCCTAGAAGAGATCAGTAACCACTCAAAAGAGTATGGTATGGCCTACCCATCCACTCAGGAAAAACCAAGTGGATTAAGACTGTGTCTTCCTTAGATGACAACATGCAGTTAGATGAACAACCCATAGATCTTGTTGATCAGTGTTTCTATTATATATCAGTATGTAAGTAGACAATGTTGTCCCCCCATGAAACAAGAGGGAAACAAATGGGCTAGATTATCTTTAGGAAATGGCAGACCTCCTTTAGTGACTTCATTAGTAACAAAGGTCATCTTTTCAAAAACAATAGTCAACTCGAATTGAAAATCCTGTCCTTTCTTTTAGCTTCCCTCCTCTCTTAAACCTATAGAAGGAGGTAATGGACAACGAGCAGCTCAAGGATATTCCTGTCTTGGACAGTAGATGGCGCTAGAGAGCAATAAACCCAGGCATTGCTTCCAACAGTAGAGAATTTTGTTTTCTTCCAACCAGATTCCAGCAGCTATAGAGCTAACAGTCAATCAGCTCTCAGAAAAGCAATGCCTTTATTCCAATCAGTACAGCTCCTAACAAAATTGCTGCAGAACCTACCAGTTAATCAGCTTTTGAATTCTGTGTCTCCTGTCCCTGGATTCCACTTTGCTTCCGCATCCTCTCTTCTTCTGCCTTTATCTGCCTGTCTCTTATAGTTCATTTTCTCTGGCTTCTAATGTCTCAATTCAGAGCTTCTTTGTAACTTATCACTGACTTATAATCTGGAATTTAAAAAATTCCACCTTTCTGTCAATGATGACCCTTATAATCATCCTATCATCCTATATTTTCCAAACAATGATTTATATAGTTTATCAGCTTGAATGGCCTGAGTTTGAATCTAGTCCCAGACACTGTTTGGGCCTGGACAAGTCACTTAACCTCTGTTTGTCTTAGTTTTGTCATCTGTAAAATGGGGATAATAATGATACCTTCCTCACAGAGTTGTGAGGATCAAATGAGTATATAGATAGAGATACAGTATTTTGCTATATCCTCAAGGTGCTATAATACATATATACTAGTTATTATTATCCTTCAAAACCCTGAAAATCGTAATATGTAAATGAGCTGATGGACCACAATGCATGGTCGCCATCTTTAACTTGGGCAGTGCTCTGTCTTAAGACAAAGGTTTAGCTAAAGGCCCTTTCAGTACATTTGTCTGAGGGGCAGTTTTTTTCTTCAGGTGCTCAAAAGCACCTGAGCACCTGTGTCTCTCCTGGAGCATTTGTATCTGAGGGACTAGGCTACTTCTCAAGTTACATTTATTGGAATTCCTTACACAAAGGTCTTTTTTCTGCCTCTTTCAGTAAGATATTCACATAACATAGTTTATACTGCATTCATTACTTGAATGATTGTCCAACAGCAACCTCCTTCCCTGCTCCTCCACTGAATGCTCTTTCTTCTCAAGAGGAGAGATTCTTGAGCTTAGAAGAGGAATAGTTCAGACCATTCTTAAGCAACCTCACTCAGTACTGTTTTTTAAAATGTGGTCCTTTACACAATGTGAGGAGACCGATGCATATGCAGATGCCACCAATTTTTTGGTTTTTTTCTGGCTGATGTAACCTCTCCGCGTAGCCAGGAAGGAATGAGAATAAACATTTATAGAGTGCCTACTCTGTTCCAGGCACTGGCTAAGTACTTTTTACAAATATTATCTTATTTGAGTCTCACAACAACATTGCAAGTTTATTATCCATGTTTTACGGTTGAGGAAACTGAGGTAAACAGCGATTAAATGTCTTGCCCAGGGCCATGCAGCTAGAAAGTGTCTGAAGTTAGATTTGAACATACAGGGTCATAAGATATGCATAGTTTAGTGACTTTTAGGCCATAGTTCCAAATTGCCCTCCTACCAACAATTCATTAACATACCCAAACACAGCCCCTGCAATAATTCCCATTTTCCTTGTCAGTCATCCTTGCTCATTTGACAGGTATGAGATGGGATCTCAGAGTTGGTTTCATTTGTATGGTTCTTTTTTTTTTTTTTGGTCTCTAATTGGGAACTAGGTTGCTCAAGTTTTCTACTGTGCATAGCAATTAGATACTGATATCATCTTTCAATGCCTTTCCACAGATCTTCAATAGTTCTTTCAAGTAACTTCTGCCATGGTGGTTTTCAACATCAGCCCTTAAGGATATTCCTTAATAGTGCACCTTTCCTCATATGGCTCTTACCACAGCTACTGTAGCCACATATGTGTGTACACATGTATACCCTATGTGTTGTAGCACAGAAATGTTTTTACACTTTCTATCAAATACTTTGGGAGAATGCATTTGTTGATTATGTACTGACTTTTAAAAATAACTCTTTTAAAAATTTGGTGATAATATTTGTATTATGTACTGACTTTTAAAAATTACTTTTTGGTGTAATCAGTCTGCTAGTAGGATTTATGCCATCGAATTTTTAAAAAAAAGTCTTTTTAGAATTCCAGTCTACGTATGCCTATCTCCTTCTGAAAATCATTTGAGATGTTGATTCTATTGTTTGTCATCCATTTCATTGTTAAGCACAATTCTTGAATTTGTATTAAGTGGAGATTTTCAATGGTTATGCTTTCCAACTTCTTCCTCTTCATATTTTAATATCTTAATTTTATTACTTATTTTATCTAATCTATTTCTTGTAGTTGTATTGCACCAGTCAATATATTGTTGTGTGACTTGGAGCAGTGTGTTATTGACAAAAAGGGAATTTCAGCCCTTAGCTGTAACTGGAGAGATCTATTCCCAATTTTGTCACAATATAGAACTGGAACATTTTTAAAATTAATTTTTTAAAATGAAGATCTGTATTTTCTCCCTTCTTCCTTGTCCACTGCCTAATTTGGAAAGTAAAAAAAAAACAAAATCCCTTGTTACAAACATATATAGTCAAATAAAACAACCCCCCACATCAGCCACGTCCAAAAATTATGTCTCGATCTGCACTCTATCACTTCTCTATGAAGAGGTGGGTCCTCTAGAACCATCATGAGTCCTTTGGAACTATGGTTGGTTATCAAGTATTGCTCAGAGTTCCTAAGTCTTTCAAAGATGTTTGTCTTTACAATATTGTATTGTCATTGTATACATTGCTCTCCTGGTCCTGCTCACTTCATTTTGTATCAGTTCACATACATCTTCCCAGATTTTTCTGAAACCATCCTCTTCATCATTTCTCATAGCACAATAGTATTTAATAATGTTAATTTGCCATAACTGGTTCATCCATTCCCCAATTGATGGGAGTACTGACACATAATTAAAGTAATTATATCTTCATTCCATGTATTCTCATGGTTCATTTCATGTACTCTCATAGTTTCCCTGATTTTGTGGTCAGTACCATCTGTGATGAAGCATTTTTAGTGGTGAGATATTGATAGTTCTGATTTATTCCAATGTATTTTGCCTTCTTGTGATACCAGAACAAGGCAGAACTCTACTCTTCTATATCAAACTGATCATCATGCTGTCCCATCTATTTTTTTAATCTTAGGAAAATTTATATCACGTTAACCAGGGTGGTAATCACATCAAGGGTATCATTAGACCCCAATCCATTAATATCCTAGGATTCTTGTCAGGCTTTCACAACTACTGTCATGGTCTCAAGGCACATGAAATCCATGCTATCCACCACCCTAGTTGGCATTGCCCTACTTTGCCCATCCCCATCCCACCCCAATTCCATAGACAATGGGTTAGACTTTGAGGAAGCTGTTATTATTATCCTATGAAACCTAGATTTCCCTGACTTTCTACATGGACCATCCCCATCTTCCTCTTTATCCACTGTGATGGAGAAGGAACCTTGTAGTTGGGTTGGAAAATGACCAGGTGACTAGGTAAACTCCTATCAGACATGCTCTGAGAAAATATGGTCCCCTGAGTGGTGAAGAATGTTCTATTGACTGGAGTGTCAATCTGGAGTTTGGTATGGGCTTGAGGTTGGAAGTGGCTGAAAGGGATACATGTCTAGGCAGAGTAAAAATAACCACAGAATATCGAAAGTGGATGTATCCTTGGAATATAGAATGTCAGAGCTGTAAGGGCCCTTAGAACATAAAATGTCAGAGCTGGAAGTGGTCTTGAAGAATATCTAGTTTCTCCCTCATCCTTATTTTATAGATGTGGAAATTGAGGCCCCAAAAGAAGGAGAGATTTGCCCAAATTAACTCAGCCATTCAGAAGTTTTTTGTTTTTGTTCTGCAGGGTAGAAGAGAATAAGGACACTGACAGGAAGGTTTGTGACTTCTATGGGCACTCATTGACCAAGAGAAAACAGATTAGGAGGGGACAGAACAGGGAAGCAGGGCTTTATGTGTGTGTGTGTGTGTGTGTGTGTGTGTGTGTGTGTGTGTGTGTGTATGTAGCAGGGCAGATGGGTTCAAACATTTTCTTCCCAAGGCCATAGTAGTTGAGATTTATTTTCATCAAAGCCCTGCACTTCCTTGACCTTTGACTCTATCCCTCCCCCACTATTCTCTCCCCCCCCCCATCAACCAGGGGAATGAGCATCCAAGTGGTTGGGAAATAATCAAGTGACCTTTGGGATGGGGAGAACCTCTACCAGTCTTATTCTGAGAATCCCTGAATCCCTGAGCTATGGAGAGCTTCTTAGTGGCTATAGTTTGAAGGGATTTCAGAGTCTCGTGTGTACTTAGAAAGAGCGAAGGAGGGCGAGCAGAGGAAAGAACTGGGCGGGGAGCAATACGTGTCAGAACATAACACTCTAATTGGTTGTGTGAAACCCAACAAGTCACTTAGCCTCTTATGAGAGGGACTTTAGAATATAGATGATCAGAGCTGTAAGGACCTTAGAACAGAGAATGTCCAAGTCAGAAAGGGCTGTAGAAGACAGACTACAGACCATCAGATTTAAGATACATAGACTATAGACTAGCAGAGTAGAAAAGGACTGAAACACATCAGGAGCTTATGGCCTGGGGGTGCCAAAATTCTGGGCTCACACAAACTAAGTTCAATATTGGGGGTTGACTCAAGTAGGTAATTTTCTCTCTTTTTTCTTATTACTACAACTCTGGGGAAATCTTTATATATGGCTTAGACATAGATTATATCTAGTCATCTTAAACTGAATATGTCCAAAGTGGTACATAAAAGACAGACAGACAGATAGATATAGATATAGTAGATAGGTGGAAGGTAATCTGAAAGGGGAAGGAGTTAGCATCTAGAGAGATTTGGAAGGGCCTCCTACAAAGGACAGGATTTGAGCCAGGTCTTAAAGAAAGCTGGGAGGGAGAGTCAAGGAAGGCCAGAATTCCAGGTATGGGGAATAGACAGTGCAAAGACAAGGAGATGGGAGTTAGACTGTTGTGTAGTAGGAACAGCAGGGAGGCCAGTGTGGCTAGATCATAGAGTGAGTGGAAAGGAGCAAAGTATGGGAAGATTAAAAAGGTGGAAGGCTATGAAGGGCTTTTTTTGGGGGGGTTGTGTTTTTTTTTTTTGGTGAGGCAATTGGGGTTAAATGACTTGCCCAGGGTCACACAGCTAGTAAGTGTCAAGTGTCTGAGGTCAGATTTGAACTCAAGTCCTCTTGACTCCAAGGTGAGAGCTTTATCCACTGTGCCACCTAGCTGCCCCTATGAAAGGCTTTAAAAGCCAAAAAGAGGACTTTCTTTTTGATCCTGGAGGTAACAGGGAACCACTAGAGTTGATTGAATAGGCAATTAACATGGTTAGATTTATACTTTAAGAAAACCTATTTGGCAGATGGCTGGAAGACGGATTATGGTGAGGAAAGGCTGGAGGCAGGGAGATCAGTTAAGAGGTTATTGCAATGATCCATATGAGACAGTGGAGTGGAGCCATCTCCAATCTCCTGATCTGTATCTCACCACTGGTCCTAGATGGCTCTGGAGGAGAAAGTGAGGCTGGTGACTTTGCACAGCTCTGCCTCACTTAAATCCAATCCACTTGCAACTCACGACATCACTTTCCTGATGTCATGGTCCTCTTCAAGAATGAAGGACAAACAACAACAATGAGAGGGATGAAGGCCTGAACTAAGGTGGTGGTTGTGTGAGGAGAGAGAAGGGAAGCAGACAAGAGATGGAATAAAATGAGAAACAATATAATTTGGCAACAGATCAGGCATGTGGAGGTAATTGAGAATGAAATGTCAAGGATGACACTAAGCTTGCAAGCCTGTGTAACTGGAAGAATGGTGGTGTCCTTGACAATAATGAGGAAGTTTGAAGAGGTAAGGGTTTTGGGTAGAGAAAGATAAGTTCTATTTTGGAAATGTTGAGTCTATGTCACTCTTCTGTTCAAAAAGTTCCTGTGGTTCCCAATTGCCTTCAGGATCAAATATAAAGTAGTGTTTTTGACATTTAAAATTCTTAACAAGGTGTCTATTGTGTGAGACTCTCTCCTCCTTGGTAGAGACTAATTACCCAAAATCCTGAACCACATGAGGGGTGGTAGGAGGACGGGTAACAGATAATCTTGGGTTTTTTCTTCCCATGGGCTTGTAACAATTTGGCAGCTTCGTTGGCATAGAATTCACTTTTCCAGTTATGGTCATCCAGACCAATGAGAAACAGGAAGCAGCTCTCAGCCTTCTCAACCGGAATTAAGCTTGTTCGGTTGTGTTCCTCCAAAGGGTTGTTGAGAGCATCAATGATGTCTGCAAACCCATCTTTAGTTATCTTGATACGTTTTGGGTCACTACCCAGTGGGAGAACGGTCGTACCCTTATAGTGTAGTGCAGACCCTACATTTGCCACGGAGCCATTGAAGGTGACAGTAGCTGTGATGTCCTTCAAATGGGAGGCCATGGAGAGGTACAGATCACCCCCTTTAGAAAATCCAAGCAGCCCAACTCCTGGACCCTTTACCTGGGAGTGGTTTTTCAGGTACTCTTCAAAGTATTCCAGATGACGTTCTTTCATGTCTTTGGGAAGGTCCTCAAAGGCATAGTATGCCAGGGCCAGCACAGCGAAACCATGTCCGGCCAACAGACTAGCTCTGTATTCAAACAGGTCACCTCCAGTTCCAAAGATGTCGATGATCCCAGGGAAGGGCCCTGAGCTGATGCGGTTTAGGGGTTCAGGGATGCTGGGACCCCAAAATCACAACATGCGGATCCTGTCCAAAAGAATTTGACCTAAGCCTTCTTTCAGCCAAAGACAAGGTTTATTAGAATATCCATCATATTGGACAGACAGTTAAGGAATCTGAACATTAGTAAGCTATTGGCTAGATTTTAAGAATCTCAGCGATGGTTAGATTATAAGAATCCCAGCCAACGATTTTTGCTTTTAAGGAATATATGCTATAGGGAAACAATATATACATAGGTAAGCAAATACAAAGAGATTGACCCAAGATGGCTACAGATGTCACAGGAAATGAAAGACTTGTGTTTATTATGGGCAAAGCACTGCCAACTCATGCCATGTATTTGGAGAATATAATAGACCTTCAGATAAAAAGCAAGGGTTTCTAAAAGGCAGAGACGAATACATTCTTTTTTTTTTTCCTTGTCCATGGTCACCTTTGACCATATCATTTGGTTATTTATTTTTTTAAAATTTTTCTTTTTAAAAAAATTTTATTAATTTATTTTGATTTATCAACAATCATTTCCATATGCTTTTGAGTTGAAAATTTTTCTCCCCTTCCTCCCCCCCCAAGATGGCACAATCTGATATAGGCTTTACATTTATATACCCATTAAACATATTTTCACATTAGTGAAGTTATAAGTAAAAATTAAAACCAATAGGAGGAACCATCAGAAAGATGAAACAAAATTCAACAGAAGGTAAAAATAAGTGAGAGCGATTCGACTTCCATAGTTCTTTCTTTGGATGTGGACAGCATTTTCCATCCGAGGCCTCTGGAGATGTCTTAGATCCTCGTAATGCTGAGAAGGGTTCAGTTTAACAATTTAGTCATTGCATAACGTGGCTGTTATTGTGTACAAAGTCCTCTTGGTTCTGCTCACTTCACTCAGCATCAGACCATATAAGTCTTTCCAGGTTTTTCTGAAGTCAGCCTGTTCATCATTTCTTATAGCACAATAGTATTCCATTACATTCATATACCACAACTTGCTCAGCCATTCCCCAATTGATGGGCATCCTCTCAATTTCCAATTCTTTGCCACCACAAAAAGAGCTGCTATGAATATTTTTGTACATGTGGGTCCTTTTCCCATTTGTTTGATCTCTTTGGGATATAGCCCTAGAAGTGCTATTGCTGGATCAAAGGGTATGCACATTTTTGTAGCCCTTTGGGCATAGTTCCAAATTGTTCTCCAAAATGGTTGGATCATTTCACAACTCCACCAACAATGTATTAGTTCCAATTTTCCCACATCTTCTCCAACATTTATCATTTTCCTGTTTTGTCATGTTGGCCAATCTGATAGGTGTGATGTGGTACCTCAGAGTTGTTTTGATTTGCATTTCTCTAATCAATAATGATTTAGAGCATTTTTTCATATGACTATAGATGGCTTTAATTTCTTCATCTGAGAACTGTCTGTTCATATCCTTTGACCATTTATCAATTGGGGAATGGCTTGTGTTCTTATAAATTTGTCTTAATTCTCTATATATTTTAGAAATGAGGCCTTTATCAGAGAGACTGGTTGTAAAAATTCTTTCCCAATTTTCTACCTTCCTTCTAATCTTAGTTGCATTGGCTTTGTTTGTGCAAAAACTTTTCAATTTAATGTAATCAAAATTATCCATTTTGCTTTTCATAATGTTCTCTATCTCCTGTTTGGTCATGAATTCTTCTGTTCTCCATAGATCTGATAGGTAAACTATTCCTTGTTCTCCCAGTTTACTTATGGTATCAGCCTTTATATCTAAGTCATGAACCCATTTTGACTTTATTTTGGTATATGGTGTGAGATTTGGGTCTATGCCTAGTTTCTGCCATACTCTTTTCCAGTTTTCCCAGCACTCGTTTTTTTCAAAGAGTGGGTTCTTATCCCAGAAGCTGGGGTCTTTGGGCTTATCAAATAATAGATTACTATAGTTATTGAATACTGTGTCTTGCATATTTAACCTATTCCACTGATCCACCTCCCTATTTCTTAGCCAGTACCAAGCAGTTTTGATGATTGCTGCTTTATAATACAATTTAAGATCTGGAATTGCTAGGCCACCTTCCCCTGCATTTCTTTTCATTAGTTCCTTTGATATTCTGGACCTTTTGTTTTTCCAAATGAATCTTGTTATTATTTTTTCTAACTCTATAAAATAATTTTTTGGTAGTTTGATTGGTATGGCACTGAATAAGTAAATTAGCTTAGGTAGGATTGTCATTTTTATTATATTAGCTCGGCCTACCCATGAGCAACTGATGTTTTTCCATTTAGATCTGATTTTATTTGTGTGAAAAGTGTTTTGTAATTGTGTTCATAGAGTTCCTGGGTTTGTTTCAGGAGGTAGACTCCTAAATATTTTATAATGTCTACAGTAAGTTTAAATGGGATTTCTCTTTCTATCTCTTGCTGTTGGGCTTTGTTGGTAATATATAGAAATGCTGATGATTTATGTGGGTTTATTTTATAGCCTGCAACTTTGCTAAAGTTGTTTATTATTTCAAGTAGTTTTTTACTCTCTAGGATTCTCTAAGTATATCATCATGTCATCTGCAAAGAGTGATAGCTTTGTTTCTTCTTTGCCTATTCTAATGCCTTCAATTTCTTTTTCTTCTCTTATTGCTAAAGCTAAGGTTTCCAGTACAATATTGAATAACAGTGGTGATAATGGACATCCTTGTTTCACCCCGATCTTATTGGAAATGCTTCTAGCCTGTCCCCATTACATATAATGCTTGCTGAAGGTTTTAGATAATGCTATTTATTATTTTAAGGAAGACTCCATTTATACCTATGCTTTCTAGTGTTTTTAATAGGAATGGGTGTTGTATTTTATCAAAAGCTTTTTCTGCATCTATTGAGATGATCATGTGGTTTCTGTTGGTTTTGTTGTTGATATGCTCAATTATGCTGATAGTTTTCCTAATATTGAAACAACCCTGCATTCCTGGTATAAATCCTACCTGGTCATAGTGTATTATTCTTGTGATAAGTTGCTGCAATCCACTTGCTAGTATTTTGTTTAAAATTTTTGCATCTATATTCATTAGAGAAATTGGTCTATAATTTTCTTTCTCTATTTTGACTCTTCCTGGTTTAGGTATCAACACCATATTTGTATCATAAAAAGAATTTGGTAAGACTCCTTCTTCACCTATTTTCCCAAATAGTCTATATAGTATTGGAATTAATTGTTCTTTAAATGTTTGATAGAATTCGCATGTAAATCCATCTGGCCCTGGAGATTTTTTCCTAGGGAGTTCATCAATGGCTTGTTCAATTTCTTTTTCTGAGATGGGGTTATTTAAGTATTTTACTTCCTCTTGGTTAATCTGGGCAATTTATATTTTTGTAAATATGTATCCATTTCACTAAGATTGTCAAATTTGTTGGCATATAGTTGGGCAAAATAATTCCTAATTATTGTTTTAATTTCCTCTTCCTTGGTGGTAGCTATCTCCTTTTCATTCTTGATACTAGTAATTTGGTTTTCTTCTTTCTTTTTTTAATTAAATTAACCAAAGGCTTATCTATTTTATTGGTTTTTTCATAAAACCAGCTCTTAGTTTTATTTATTAGTTCAATAGTTTTCTTAATTTCAATTTTATTAATTTTTCCTTTGGTTTTCAATATTTCTAATTTGGTGTTTAGTTGAGGATTTTTAATTTGTTCTTTTTCTAGTTTTTTTAGTTGTATGCCCAATTCATTAATCTCCTCTTTTTCTATTTTATTTATGTAAGCATTTAGAGATATAAAACTTCCCCTAAGAACTGCTTTGCTGCATCCCATAGGTTTTGGTATGTTGTCTCATTATTGTCATTCTCTTGAATGAAATTATTGATTGTTTCTATGATTTGTTGTTTGACCCAATCATTTTTTAGGATTAGATTATTTAGTTTCCAATTATTTTTTAGTCTATCTTTCCATGGCCCTTTATTACATATAATTTTTATTGCATCATGATCTGAAAAGGATGCATTTAATATTTCTGCCTTTCTGCATTGGATTGTGAGGTTTTTATGCCCTAGTACATGGTCAATTTTTGTGTATGTGCCATGTACTGCTGAGAAAAAAGTATATTCCTTTCTATCCCCATTCAGTTTTCTCCAGAGGTCTATCATACCTAACTTTTCTAATGTTCTATTCACCTCCTTGACTTCTTTCTTGTTTATTTTGTGGTTAGACTTATCTAGTGCTGAGAGGGGGAGGTTCAGGTCCCCCACTAGTATAGTTTTGCCATCTATTTCTTCCTGTAACTCCCTGAA